>NW_004955417.1:27779608-27821790 GCF_000276665.1 Chinchilla lanigera
TTTTTTTTTTTTTTTTTTTTTGCCAGTACCGTACTGCTTTTAACACAGTGGCTCTGTAGTATAATTTCAAGTCAGGAAGTTAGATCTCCTTGCCTTGCCTTTGTTGTCCAGAATTGCTTTTGCTATTCTAGGTCTCTTTTGATTCCAAATGAATTTTAGGTATGTTTTCTGTAGTTCTGTGAGGTATGATAATGGTATATTGAGGTTGCATTAAATCTACATAGCAGTTTTGGGAGTATGGCCATTTTCACTATGTTGGTTCTTCCTACCCAAGAGCATGGAATATCTTTCTATTTTTGGATATCTTCTTTGATTTCCTTTTTCAGAGTACTGTAGTTTTCAGTGTAGAGATCTTTTATTTCCTTTGTTAGACTGATTTCCAAGTATTTAATTTTTTTTAATGCTATCATGAGGGGTATTGTTTCCCTCATTTCTCTCTCAGTGAGCAAATAAATATGTGAAAAAATGTTCAGTATCACTGGTCATTCAAGAAATGCAATTTAAAACAATGCTGAGATTCCATCTCACTGCAGAAAGAATGGCTATTATCAAGAAAACAACTGATAACAAATGCTGGCAGGGCAGTGGGGAAAAAGGAACACTTCCACTGTTGCTGGAAGTGCAGGCTGGTGCAACCTTTATGAAAATCAGCACAGAGATTCCTCAGAACACTAGGATTAGAGCTCCCATTTGACTTAGCTGTTCCCCTGCTGGGTATCTTCCTGGAAGAATTAAAAGCATCATACCAGTGATATTTGTGCACCCATGTTTATAGTGACACAATTTGTAATAGCTAAATCATGGAAGCAATCCAAATGCCTATCAACTGATGAATGTATAAAAAAGATGTGTTTTTTATATAATGGAGTATTACTCAGCTATAAAGAAGGATAAAATTGAAACTTTCTAGGTAAATGGATGGACTTTAAAACCATAATCGTAAGTGATAAATTGGACTCAGACCTGTAAATATTGCATGATCTGTTGGTGTGAGAAACTGAAAGTGTAAATAAGAACCAACTATTACAATAGATATTGTGAAATAGGAAGAAACTGTTCAAAGGAAAAGGGAACTAGGGAGAGAGGAGGGGGAGAGGAAGGAAGGGAAAGAGAAAACTGAGAAAAAGCAGATAAAATGAAAACAGCTTTGTGCATGGGGAGGGGGAGGAGGCTTGAAGGGAGGTGACGGGAATGGGGACAGAAAGAGGAATCAAGATACATCACATACAGGTGCAATTCCCTATGATGAATGTGATCAGTACATGTACCTAAATTGTACCAATACACTTAATTAAACTAAAGAAAAGTTATAGGACTGTCCCTTTTGCCAAGCTGTGGCCCATGAAAGTTGTAGTTGAAGGAACTTTTCATAGGAGTTTTTCGCCCACGCCTCAGGAAGTGAACCTGATTCCAGTCGCTTTGCACCTTCAGTTCTGGCACCTGTGGGAGCTGCACTCTCTGCTGCTGGAGCCTGCCGACTGGCAGAGGGTGCGCAGTAGGCTTTTGGCTTCAGCTCTGCTCTTCCCTTTCAGTTGTTTTCTGTTATTTATTTGGTAAAATTCTAGATGTAGAAACAAAAATATGTTACAAGCCATTTCTATTTTTAGCAGAAAAATGTTAAATTTTGTATTTATATCATAGCATAAAGTATGAAGTACGCTAAAAAAATTTTGGTGCATGCTGTTGTTGAGTGCCATCCATTCATGGGGAACCTGGAGAAGTCTTGTGTCTTGCTGCTTGTCTCGAGAGTATCAGAGTAATCAAATTTCTGATTTTTGTTCTGTGCTCCCGAAGCCTCTCATGCAGACATTGTGGTGATCCCTTAGTTGCTGGAGTAACTAAGGGACTATGTTTGAAAACCATAGTCCTCTCTAGGATATGGAGCGGTGTGTTGACTTTCAAACTCCACTGTGGGTGCTAGGGAGGGATGCGGAACCTGGGAGCCGAAATGCCCTTGGACGCTGCTTCTGAGACACAGACATCTGGGCTGGATGGTGGGACAGGCAGGGAGTGCCATGGCCGGGCCCTGTGGCCTCCTGGCCTCCCGTGGGTTTCCTCTGCGTCCTTGTTCACCAAACACAGCCAGAGGAGAAGGCATCAAGGGAGCATGGCATGAATCCATTCCATTTGCAGCACCTGTGAGTGTAACGTGACAGTTCTCAGGTAATCATCTGCTCATCGTCTTCTCCACTACACGTTGAATGCCACAAGAAAACTGATGTATGTCGAGCTTTGTCCACCAGACTTAGCACAGTGTTTGGTGTGAGCCATTTCATGAATACTGTATGAACCATAAATAATTAATGAGTTGGTGGTGATAGTTACTTGCTTGTCTTTGAATGAATTGGAATTTATTTGAATTAATTTTTATGGTAAATTACAACATCACTCAAGTTTATCTTTGTAGTAGTTTACAGACTGTTTTATTTATTTTATTTTTTTTGGTACCATGAATTGAACTTAGGACCTTGTGCTTTCAGGGTGGGTGCTGTGCCACTGAGCTATATGCCCAGCCTGAGACTATTTAGTAGAATATAATAGATACGCTCACTGATGTGCCAGTTCTTTGTTAATGAAGTTCTGATTTGTAGCTTTTTCCAGTGTCTGTAGTATAACTACCCTCATCACAGCTGATTTCAGGGTGTCCCACGTTACACTGTGGAACTCGGCATTGGGTGGAAGTGCACAAGAGGTTTTTGTGAGCCACTGACCGTTCCTGAAGGTCTTCAATGTCCCTGTCTTAGGAATGCATACCCCTCAAACACAAGCATTGTGCTAGTGATGCACATCCAACCAAGTATGTATTTTAAGAGACTTACTGGTTACGGTCATGCTGTCATCTATGAAAGACAAAGTCAGATCTTTGTAGCTCACGGTGAGTGTATTTCACCTTTGTGACATCTGTGCTGCTATGGCTGACTAGTGGGGGGCTCTCCACCAAGCTCCCACACAGGCTTCCATGCTCCTTCTTTCTGTGGCCCCTTGTTTGCTAAGGTCTTGGACATGCTGATGGCCTAGGAGAGATTTTTTATAGGTCCTGGAAGGGGCACAGGGTGTTCCGCGTATAATCCATTGGTTAGAATGGAGTCACGTGGCCACACCCACTGCTAACTGCAGGGAAGTTGCAAAATGCAGTTTCTAACAGGAAAACAATCTAAGCTTGTTGAGTATCTAGCCAGAATCTTCCACAGTTTTCTGTGGTAGGGTTACACGGATACATTTACACTCTTCCACCTTATTCTCTGACAAATACATTTATAAACGAGCTGGTAATGAGTGGAGTCCGGTAGATTCTTTCTGAGCAGTTAACTGGATCCTATGAGCTTGGGCTGTGGGCTCGTTAGCACCAGTTTTCATCCATAATTCTTCCTTTCTTTAAATTACTTTATTATTTTTATTGCCATTGAGACAAAAATCACAGATTTTACAGACTTCTAGATTCCTTTAAATTATTGAGGTCACCTAATAATTTTTTGGTTTTGCTGTTTTGACTATAACTCTTTTTTTTTGGTGTTTTTGAGACAGTGTCTTGCTATGTAGTTCAGGCTGGCCTTAAACTCACAATGTAGTCCAGGCTGGCTTTGAAATTGAGGCACTCCTCCTACCTCAGCCTCCTGAGTGCTGGGATTACACATGTGCCGTTATTTGTTGCCTTCTAATGCTTACCATTTTTAAAAAAGATATTCAGATTTTTTCTCCCTTCCCACCCCACTAAGGATGTTTGTGCAATGGCACCATGTGACAAATTTGGGCCATTAGAGACTGTATCTTTTAATGGTGCTGTACTGCTTGCACAAAAGAAAGGTACCTTGCATGTTAGACTATGAAGACACTAGGGGCTAGCAGTTTAGGAAAGACCAAATGATCTAGTCAGAAAGAGGTTCTCAGTGTGAAGTACAGAGACTTTGTGAAGCATATTAACACACGAGTCTTTAATAGAACTCGAACATCATCTTTCATACTTGATACATATTCATATTAATATCCACTGCATATTAATGGATGAGGAAAATATAGCCCATCCTACTTCCAAGCCTTTTCTCATTTTGGGTCACACAGAAATGGTACTATTTGTATAATCGGTACTTCACACTGTGTGAACTGAGGCCGTTGCTCATGGGCTTGTTTGGCCTTACCCAGCCACTCTGAGGAGGACGTTTGTAACACATTCGACATACTGAGCTGAGAACCTCTGTCGTGGAACAGTGGCTGTCATACTCAAACACTGGTGTTCTTCACAAGCTTAAATCACATGAATTCTCTTATGTGAGAAACCCAAAATAAAGAGCAAAATAGGAAATATCTAGGTAGAGCTTGTGTAGATGGAGATTGGGGATCAAAAGGTGGAAGGAAAGAGGGGAAAGGTATAAGACATAGAATTGAGACATGTTATGTACGTGTATCGCCTCCCCACAAAGAGTGTTACATCGGGTCCTACAGATGTGTACTGATAAAAAGTTCTTAGTGTTCTATGCTTGGCAGGATTTTATAATGCTAATAAAAGGTACAGTTCTTGTCCCTGTAGCTTAAAATTTACTTGGAGAAAAAAATGTATATACAATTTAACAAAAGAAAAAATAATAAAAAAAGATCAAGTACAATGTGGTATGATATGAACTATACAAACAGTAGGAGCTAAGATAATGGAAAATTCAGTGATTACTTATGTGATACTTTATAAAAAATCATTGTTTCAGTTGGAAACATGTTGAATCTTTTACTATGATTATCATTATTGTTATAATTTATTTGTGAAAAAATATTTAGTAACATGGAGAGCTGGATAAGGTTCAATATTTAACACAGAAGGTCAGCACTCACTTGATATCTGAACTTGACTTTTATGGTAGTATTTAATTTTTTTCTGATTAACTGAAAAAGATTTTCTGGAGAGTGTGAAGTTTTCTGGTTAGACAGATATTAATTAAAAGGTAAAAAACATCAAGAATAGAACAGTTATTACTAGCGGCTGGGGACTCAGGGAAAGGACCGTTACTTTTTAATGAAGTATAGCTTTTAGTCTTGCAAGAGATGTTTGGAGATCTATTTTGTGACAGTATGGATATATTTAATATTACTGAACTGTGCAGTTAAAAATAGTTAAGATAGTAAGTTTTAAAGTTTTTTCCCACTGTAAAAATTAAGTGTATTACTATAAATTTTGTGCAGTTACCAGGTTTTTATGAAAGGAACAATATTCCTAGCTTTATTTTAGCCATTAAGACCTATTTAAAAGAAATAAAATTCCATCAAAAAGCACCTGATAAGATTGGTGATAGATTCCTCTAATTTACTAATTTACTTGAAGTCTAACATGTAGCAGGTATTTTGCTAGATATTTTATATAAATTATTTTTAATCTTCAAATAACATCAGAAAATAAATGATCACTTTTATCCTCTTTTATCCACTTTTGGTTTTGTTAGTGAGGAAACTAAGTGTTGTGGATAAGAAGGTCTATTACCTTGCTTGAAGTTGAAAAGTTTGTTGGACTCAAGTACTTCGCTTCAAAATCCATTTTCTGTATACACCATACTTCTAATTAAATAAGAAAGAGTACAAATAAAAACTAGTAATTTGACACTCTAGTTTGGTATTTCTGCTGTCAGTAAGTGTTGCTCATTTCATTATAATTATTCTGACAAAATTAAAAGAAAGGATAAATTACTTAATTTATAGTAGCAATTATCTGGATTGCGTTTTAACTTCAGAAGGACAACCATATAATTTCTTTTGGCTTGAATTATTGTCTTTTTCGATTGTTTTTAACATTTAGGAATACTAATTTCTTTTCCCTTTGTCTTCATGTTCAGGTTATGTGGGTATGTAATTTGTGCCGAAAACAACAAGAAATCCTCACTAAATCTGGAGCATGGTTCTACAATAGTGGACCTAATGTACCGCAGCAACCTGATCAAAAGGTTCCCAGAGGAGTGAGAAATGAGGAAGCGCCTCAGGAAAAGAAAGCAAAGCTCCATGAGCAGGCGCACTTCCCAGGACCCCCAGGTGACTCTGTACCTGCAGTGGAGAGGAGTCGGTCTCACGGGCTCACAAGACAGGAGTCTATTAAAAACGGGTCAGGGGTGAGGCACCAAGCTGCCAGTGACACCGCTTCTGACAGGTAAATGTTTTACTTAATCTTGAGGTAGACATGTCATTTTAAATGTTGATTCCAAACAGAAATGGAAATGTGGGAGATGTTTAGGTGACAGTACATTACCTAAACAGAATGGAAATCTCTTTGTTCTACGTCAATGCTAAGGCGATGTTGAAGGCTTTAGTTATGATGGGTTTACACTATCTTATGCTTGGTATGGAACTGTTATTAGACAGATTTCCCAGAATAAAAAAGTAAGTAAAACAGGGTAACAGGTTTTGTTGTTTTAAATTGAAACTTGACTGGGAAGTATCTCATAGCAGCCTTGATTTGCATTTCTTGATTAAAGACACAGGACACTTCTTCCTGTGTTTAGTAGCTGTGCTCACATATTTTCTTTTGTGAACTGTGTATTTTACTTTTTTGGTACTATTTAGGTTTATTTTAAAGTTTTGAACTTTTGGTGTGCTTTATAATCCTTTTTAAGATGTATGCACTGAAAATACCTTCCCTTGAAATTTCTTGAGATATAACGTGGTTAAACAGTTTAACAGTGTTTTTTGATGGGCAAAAACTTTTATTTTGCTGTCTACTGTGTTATTATGCCGAGGGGCATCTGTGTCTTATCTCAGAAATCATCGGCTACCTGAAAGTCTGGAAGATGTCATACTTTCATTTTTTCTAACAGTTTTATAACTTTAGCCTAAATCAAGAACAACACAATATTCTCCTGTGTTTGCCTGTAAGAAGTTTTGTACTTTGAGATTTTACATTTAGCTCTATGATCCATTTTTTACTTAATTTTTGTATGATAAAAGGGTATATGCTTCAAGCATTCTTTGAAAAAATTTGCATGTGTATAATCAGTTGTTCCAGTACCATTTATTAAAAAGAGGATCATTTTTGTACTGTGTTGCCTGTACCATTTTGTCAGAAGTTAATGATCTGTGTTTCAGTGGGTCTTTGTAGAGGGTCTCCTTCCGTTCTGTTTCATTGATCCATCTTTATGCTAGTACCACACTGTTTTGGTTACTGTAGTCTTTTACTGTCTGCAAGTAATGCTAGAACTCTAACTTTATTCCTTTTAAAAGCTATTTTGATTACTCAAACATTTCTGTTTAAATTTTATAGTCATTCTCTAAGTGCAGTTTTGATTTATTTTTCCATGACTTTGTACTTACTCACACAGAAGTACATCTGTTACTTCTAAACAATAGAAATAGCATAAAGTGAATTTCTTATAAGCATCATATAGTTGGATCTTGTTTTATAAATCTATTCAGATAGTTGCTATCTTTTCATTGTAATACTTAATCCCTTTTCATTTAAATAATTACTTATTGATAGGATTATTTTATAATAGTCATTTTGTAGCTTGGTTTCTAGTTTTATTATTGTTTTTCTCTCTGTCTGATTTACTTATTTTTTAGAATTCCAAGTAAAAATGGTATATTTATAGTTTCCAGTATGATGTTTTCACATATATACACGTCGTGGAATGGGTAAATCAAGCTACTTAACATATTTATTACTTTGTGTATTTATTTTTGTGATGAGAAGACTTAAAATCTACTTTTTAAGGGCCTGGGGATTTAGCTCAGTGGCAAAGTGCCTGCCTGGCAAGCGCAAGGTCGTGAGTTTGGTTCCCAGTACCGGAGAAAAACCAAGAAAAAAAAAATCTACTTTTTAAGCAATTTTCAAATACATAATACACTGTTATTAACTGTAGTCATCAAAAAGTATAATACTTCTTACCAACATGTTCTAATTATATATATTAATGGAACCTAGTGTGCTGTTTACATACATGCATGCAGTGTGTACTTCTCCTTCTGTGGTCTTCCTTTATGGTTAAATGATTTAATTTAAGAGCTTTCATTCCTTATGATTTTTGGCTTGTTTATTTTGGACGTTTGCTTTGTGGTCACCATAAAGCTTTCAAAAACATCTTTTGATTATAAGAAGCCATTCTAAAGCAACAGCTCTACATCATGGCCATAAAGATGAGAAACTGAGAAAGACAAAATTTTTAATAAGCTCAACACTTGCATTCTGCTCAGGCCCACGTTTTGAATTTTTGATGCCCCATTTTACACCTTCTTGTATTTTTCATTCCTTAACCTATTAATGGAGTTATTTTTGCTTTAACTTTTTGGGTCCTAGTACTAAAGAAACGGATGATTGATGTGCCATGTGTATAACATTAGAGCGTTCTGATTTTGTCTGTGTAGTTACTCTCACCAGCGAGTTTTATACCTTCTGTTATTTTCTCCTGACTCATTATTGCCTCTTTCAGTGTGAAGATCTTTCACTAACATTTCTTTTTCTTTTCATAGTCACTTTCCTTCCTCCCCCTTACTGTTTCTGCACCAGAGGGTGACCCAGGCCCAGCTTTGTTCTAAATCTAGTTAATGTGGTCAACGTAAACGGGGGGTATACGTACGGAAGCTAGTCTGTCCCCCAGGTCTCTGCAGCAGGGTAGACCAGAGACCTGCTCAGTCAGGGGCCTGTGGTAACACTGTGCCTGCTGCCTGGCCCTGCTGCTGTCTTTGAGTAAGTACCGAGGAGGGGCTAACTCCGCATTCCGGTGTCGTGACTTGGTACCCTTGCCATTTCCCCCCCCCACGCAGACAGTGACTCTCTATGTGCTTGCACTTGTGGGAGGAATGGGACGGGCAGTCCTGTGGCCCCCAGCACTGCAACTCTGTCCCACGCAAGCCCACAGCCTGCCGAGGCCAGCCCAGAACTGCGGTAGTTCCCAGGCCCACGCTCCTGTGAGCTGCCTCCCGCTGGGGTGGGATCATGGCCTGGAACGACAGGCAGTCACAGGAGAGTGCGGTGGGAACAGAAGGCTGATAGACTGGGGCTCCTATCTTGCCTGTCACTGGAGCTGTTCTAGAAGCTCCATTCCCTGGCACCGACCTGAAGATGGGGGCCTTTAGGATCTGCCTGGTGTTTGATTTCACCAGTCTAGCACTGAGCTATAAGGAAAACTCCTATGTTTACTACTCTACCCCACCTCCAGTGCATGAAGTCTTACTCGATGTTTTGCTACCGAAGTTAGGTAGTTTGGGTGAAGGCAGTCCCTTGGTCATTTAGAAAAATAAAAACCACCTCTTGGGGAGTATTGTGCACTTCTCCCCATCTCAAGACTGTAACATGATTCTCATGAATTTTATTTAAAGTTGTTATCTTAGATATGTAGTGAGAAAAAATAGCATGAACATGAGGGAAATAACAAGACGTAAAGGGAAAATATTTTAAAGAGGGAATCCAAGTATGGTTAAAAAAAGATTAAACTATGAGAACTAGAGAACTAGAAAAGGCAAAACTCTGATGATTAACATAGGAGAAAAATAATCTTAACTTGGAAATAAAGAGCCTCCTAACCTTTATTCCCTGATATTTCTTCCTATACTTTTTAGATTATCAGATAAAACAAAAAGGCAGCAAAGATGCCTATGCATTTGGTAACTACTCTCAGTGAATTACGCACATTCAGTAAGTACCAGGCACATGTGATGAATAAGCAAAGGATGTAATAGCGTATTTAACATGACTGACGTCCCTTCTGCAGCATCTTCATCTGTTATTGACGGAATGACCAATCCGTGCACTTGAAGATGAATAATGACATGTTCTCACACAACCAAGAAAGTTTGTGTTAGTGTCTCTTTCTGTTTCGTAAGAATCTTTTTAGTTTATGTCTTGAACTGAGTGACTATTTCGAGGATACTAATACACAGTGTAATAATTATTATTATTCTCTCATTTTATTATGAATATGTTTCACTTTTTTCATAAAATGAAAAGAAAAAGGAATATGATGTGAGCTTTGAAAGATGAAGTGTGTTTTTAAAAGTGATGTTAAAAAGTTTGTATATTATCATAGATGTTCTCTAAATGTACGAATATGTATATATTTATAAATTACATATACATGGAGATACATATATATTCCTTTAAAGCGATAGCGTACTGTATCCTTTTTCATGAGTGTCTTTCGTTGCACTGTCATTGATGCCTCAGGTCCTGAATTGGTTCAAAACGTTTCCCTTTCACGGTCATTGTGGCTTTAGGGAAGAGCCAGGAGTCTCACAGCGACAGATCCAGTGAATAGGGGGATGAGGCCACACAGTAATGTTTCTATTTGACAGAAATTACCATAAACAAGTGATCAAAAACAAGGTGATAAAAATATGATGTGTTTAAATACAAAAATTATTACAGCAAAGGAACACATCAAAATAGTCCCCCTTATTTTGAACACTTATTTTGTCATTCTTGGCAATGTAATAAGACTTCTTAAAAATTTAAGCATTCAATGTATGTTTTGATCACGCCATGTATTTATAGTATTTTAGACTTTTTTTATTAAACAGCATATGTTGATCTTTCTTTACCATTCAAAATAAAGTGCTTCATCTTAATTTTTAGTGGATATATCATATTTATTTAGTCTCTACTGATAGACCGTTAGAGTATTACCTTGCTTTTGCTATTTCAAAGACTTATCATCACTAATCTTGTGTGTATTTATAATTTTTCATAGGAGTAAATCTGTCCAATTAATTATTTTAATTACCAGAAATACAATCACTTGGTTAAATGATACATATATAAAGTTTTACATTGTTGTATGTGTTGTTGAAATGCCTACTAAACAGGATATATCAACAACTCTTGTCAACAATTATCCGGGTTCCTATTTCTTAGCTTTTAAGCCAATACAATTATATAAAACTCTGATATTTACCCATATGATTGAGAAAAGTGATATTCATTATAGTTTTAATCATTTTTATAGCATAACTGAGTCTGTTGGAGTATTTCTTTATGTGATTAAGGACTTGTAAATTTTTTTCAAACTTTCTGTTCATAACTTTTTCCATTCTCCTGAATTTTTGGTCTGTGTTTAAATGTGTTAGCCTCTACATTTATATTGTGGAAGATAACTTTCTGTGGAATGGATTGTACGTTGGTTTTCAATGCCATGTAAAAAATGAATGCAAAGGTAATGGCTCAGCACAACACAAATTTATTATCTTGCAGTTTGCTTGGGTGAGATCAGGTTACAGCCTAGCTGACCCTGTGCTCAGGGTCTTATCAGACTGAAGTCAGGATTTTGGCTGGGGCTGTGATCTTGTCTGTGCTCTTCTTCCAGCTCTGTGGTTATTGAGGAATTCATTGTCTTGCAGTTGTGTGACAGGCCCTCAGTGATCACAGGCCACCCCTGGTTCTCTGCCGTGTGGCCCTGCCGTAGCCTGGCAGTTTGTGTCTTCAGAACTAACAGCATGTTTGCACTACCTGAGATCTCTCTGACCTCTGTTTCTGACATCTAGACTCTCCTTTAAAGGGCTAACATGATTGGTCAAGCTCATCTGTGATCATCTGCCTTTGATTAATTTAGAGTCAGGTAAGAAGGGACATGAGTCACGTCTGCGAAACCATTTTAACGTTTGTTATGTAATGTAACGTAATCATGGGAATGATGCTGCATTTTACTTCCAGATCCTGCTCACAGAGGAGGGGAAAAGGTGTGACCGCCAGGCAGTGGGGATCGTAGGAGCAGTCTTAAAATTACGCTTGCTTTAGGCTGCAGATATCTCCCAGCCCCAGTTTGGCTTAGCTTGTATTATTCTTTTCCCAATGTATAAACATAAACGTGTCATGGAAGAATATGTGTTTTTCTTTCATTGCTCCTGATTTATTTTTTATAGATATAATTTACCTGGAATAAAATCAACCCTTGTAAAATATAAAACTCAGTGGTTTTTAGAATATTTCTCAATTTGTGCAACCATTACCATTATCTAAATCTAGAATATTTCCGTAACTCTCAGAAGAACCCCTGCAGCTATTAGCAATGGTCCCCTATGTTCTCTTTTCCCTTTAGGAATCACTAATTTATGTCTCTGTGGGTTTCTACTATGATTGTTTTATGAAAATGGAGTATAAAATATGTGGCTTTTATCTGGCTCTTTAACTTAGTATGTTTTTCAGAGTTCACCCATTATATAGCATGAATCAGTAATTCTTTCATTTTTTTGGTTAAATGATGTTC
This sequence comes from Chinchilla lanigera, assembly GCF_000276665.1. Lineage (NCBI taxonomy): Eukaryota > Metazoa > Chordata > Mammalia > Rodentia > Chinchillidae > Chinchilla > Chinchilla lanigera. The sequence continues at coordinate 27,791,770 of NW_004955417.1, forward strand.
ATCGAATAGAGATGCCACATTTTCTTTACCCATTCATTTGATGGATAGTGGAATTGTCCCAGTTGTAATAGCCATTGTTATGGTTCTGTGAATGATGGCTACTCTGAACATGTGTAAGTTTTTGTGTGGACATGTGTTTCCAGTTCTCGTCCATTTTATTATAGTCATCCTAGTGATTGTGAAGTGGTTTTGTTTTGTTTTGTTTTGAGACAGGGTATCACTATGTATTTGAGACTGGCCTTGAAGTCGCTATGTAGCCCAGGCTGGCCTCAAACTTGTGATGATCCTCTGGCCTCAGCCTCCCCTGAAGGGCTGGGATTACAAGCGTGTGTCACCATGCCTGGCTGTGAAGGTTTAGAATTGCATTTTCTGACGTAATCTTACACATTTTTTCCTTTGCTCATTGTCCATTTGTGTATCTTCTTTGGAGGAACATCTAGGTAAATACTTTTTTGGTTTATTTACCCACATTAAAAAATATTCCTGTGATCTCTTGTAAATAGTGTTATGACTTTATTTTTACATTGTAAAACAATGACCTGTCTGAAATTTATAGTATGGCAAATCCAACCTTACTTTTTATGTGATTACCCTTTTGTCCCACAATTTTTACTTAGCGGTTAATATTTTCTCGTCACTGATATGAAATTCATATTTATAACATTCTGAATTATTAGTAGAGTGTAGTTATAGATGTCTTATTCCATTGATTAATGTGTCCAAAGAGTGCATCTAACTAAAAATAAGCAATATGAAGTATGGTTGTAGGAAATAAATTTGGCAGGTGAGATTTAGTAACACTTTTAAGTTAGTAGTTACTTAAGTAACTTCCTTGGAGTATACATTAGATTATGCAGCGTACTACTTCGGCCGTGATCTAATTTGAATGCATCGGTAGCCAGAGTGGACAGTGAGGAGCGGTGGCAGTTTTGATACAGTTGAAGAGTTAGACTGCCTTTGCCTGTAATACATGATGGAAATGGCACTGCCAGGCAGAATCGGGCCACTTCAGCTTCTGAATGATTAGGAGCTAAGACTGTAGCCCAGTGTGGTGGTGCACGTCTGTAATCCAGCCTCAGGGAAGGCTGAGGTGGGAGGGTGGTAAATTTGAGTCCAGCCCGTGCAACTTAGTGACCCTGTTTCAGACTGGAGTTGGGGGAAAGGCTGGAGATACAGCGCGAGGGCTCTGGGCTGTCTCCAGTGCCACTCTGCAAGGCTGTGTTTATACTTTGTACCACCAGATGGCAAGAGTGCACCCCGAAAGCCAACGCTGTACAGCTCTGGGACGCTCCCTGTGAACTCGCTTCGGGGATGATTTAGACGGGTCATGGATTAAGTGTACATTTGAGATCGGGGAAAACAGGACTTCTCACGTATCATTGTCTTTTCATATTTAAATATGATCTTTATTCCTGAATATTGAGTTCTGAGATTTCCATGTACTAGATTTGTATTTAGAAGGCAAGTTTTACAATCTTACCTTTTCTTCTACAAACACGTCGAAATTAAATTGCTCAGAATGTAAGTGTGCACTGCTCTCCGAGGAGCAAGCCTCTGTCATTCCGTAGCCTTGCTGTTCACACCGTCAGTGCTCTTGCTGCCCAGGGAAGGATACATGGGGTCATTTTCTAGTCTTCCTCTTGACTTTCATCTTGCGCTGATTTGTTTACTTTTGGTTTTTGAGACAGGGTCTGCTACTTGGTCCAGGCTGGCCTTGAACTGGCGAGGCAGCCCAGCCTCGTCTCAACTCAGTGCCCTCCTGCCCTAGCATCCAAGGGAAACGAACATGTAATGAATACCTGCGTGTTTTAGGCTTTGTGAGAAAACGTTCTATTTCCTTATGCTTCTGGCCAGTCCCACCCCTGCACTATCTTTTGTATTAAAACCTTCTTTTCCAGTAGGGATGTGTCACCACTGTAGCTCAGGCATTAGCTTTGTCTTGCTGCCATTCTGGCCTCCAGTTGCTCAGCTTGGCTCACTTTTGTTCTGTATTCTACTTTATTTCCAGAATCGTATTTAAGGACAGACATAATGAAATCACTCATCTCCTTACTTTCAGTGCCTCTCTTTTTGCATAATTAAAATTTAAATCCTTAGCTTTCCATGGAAAACAAACATTTAATGAGTACCTATGCTGTTCTAGGCTTTATGAGAAAAAATGTTATAAGGTAGTCTTTTAAAATGCTGGTTTTAATATTGGAACAATGTTGAAAGATCCCAAGAGTAGGGTTTCATGTGAGACTGTTTTTCCCCTGGCTCAAAAGCCAGTCCCTACACTTTCTGAGGCTGTAATACGTCTCTTCTCACTGCTCCCCTTCTTTTCCCCTTTGGCTCTAGCAGATAGCTAATGAATCTTTCGGGTTCTCTTTTGGAGGGTGGGGAAGAGGTGGGTGGCATTGGTCTAGAAACCCAGGGCCTTGGGCATGCTGGGCAGCCGGAGCCACTTCCCTAGCCACATTCATTCTTCACATTTGGAGTACTTTTTCTTCCTGTTCCTCTGATCCAGAATTCTGTTCTATCCATGAGAGTGTGAATTCAGTAAATATTTATGGTTGATTGTGTGTTAGACAGATTTCTAGGTGCTGAGAATGTAATGGTAAACATAGGTGATGAAATTTGTTATGGAAATTACTTTTCAGTTGTGGAAGAAATATACATAAGAGATAACTAGCATGTGAGCGCATCAGGCCTGGGTGTTCTGTACAGAGTGTGCAGACTGAACGCCAGGGGGTGCCGTGCACTTGAGTGTGGACAGCCCGGCCTAGCGTTTCTTCATCTCTGAGGTCGGGCTGATGTTTAGGAAAACAGACAAGGAAGGAAAAACGAAATTTTTTTGGAAAGCGCAGTTAGCAGTTTTAAACAGCGAGTTTCAGGAGGCCTCGCTTGACATTGAGACCTGAAAGCAGTTGAGAAGTAAGACTTGGGGTGGCTGAGACAGGGGCACTGCAGGCCAAGAAGCAGCAGAGGTCAGGCTTCCAAAGTGGGTATGTGGCTTGGCATGTCTGTCTAAGACTCATTTTTTAATTTAAAGTGCAGTGCAGGTATCCCTACTTACATGAACACTTTTTGTATTTTATCCGGCAAAAATTCTATTTTTGACTTGGAGGATGCCTTTAGGACACCGCTGTCGGTCCTCAGTGTACTTGGTAATGTCTCTGTCTTGCTCAGTGAGTGTTGTGTGACTGGAGGGCCTGCTGCCTTTCATAGTTTTGTGTCCGTATATAACTAGAGCAGGTTCTAGAAATAATAGGCCTTCACTAAATCTGAGCTGAACTGGAATGAATCAAAATCAACAGAATTGCTGAAAAGACTACAGGTAGTCTTCTACACTTAAGTGTTACAATTTTCCAGTTTTGACAAAAATTGAATTTGTTTAAAGAATTTAGTGGTTTTCTTTCCCTTTTACTTAGCTTTATTTTTTTCCCCCAATATCTTTTTAAAAACATGTTAACATGCATTAAACTACTGCTGACTACGTACCAGATTTGTCTCCCATATTCTGTCACTTCTTAGAAACAATGATGGGGGACATTTTAAGTGCCTTAGCATGTTTTTGCAGACATCCTTGTGCCTATTCGTGCTAACTTGTACATTTTAGTATCATTTTAAAGCCTTTGCTCAAATATCTTCCATTCTCCATGTCCTGCCATCTGCATTTGGGTGGGGGGACCTATGTCCTAGTTTGTTATGGCCAATGTTGGCTTATGCCTGCGGTCCCAACCTAAGTATTCCAAGTACCTTTCCACTCTGCGGGGCAGCCTGCTGTGGGTCGTGTGTCCCAGGGCCTCCTCAGGCTGTATGGAGGCTTTCTGTCAGCCCCTCCTGAGAAGGGTGCACGGGGCTTCTGGCCGTGTGGAAAGTTCCCAGTGGAACTGTACTGCAGCAGGTTACTTCTGTTCCTAAGTCTATGATATTTATTGGGTATATATTTATAGCACCATTTTATATAGAGAAATGCAAGGATAGTAGAAGATGCTCTGTGCTATAAAAATGTATAATCTAATAAATGAGTCAGGATTGATGGTGTAATTATGTACAAATAAATATTTTAAACTGGTAAAATGGATTAACACAACATAAAAATAGAGAATTAAATGAACACACTTAAATGATGGAACCAAATAGGGTAGTTTGAAGAAAGTCATGTGGATTTGTTAAAACTTCAACAGATTTTAATGAAGTAATTTTGAATATAGAAGAATATAGTATGGTATCAAAATAGTAAGGGAGCAAGTTTGTGTGCTTGGGAAGCTCTTAGATTCTCAGTGTGTCTTCTTCCACTCATTTTAGTCTAATTTGGTTCCCACGTGTGCTGAGTTGCGCTAATCAGTAATCTCTGCAGGGCCCCTCTGTTTTGGTTTTTTCCCCACCTAAAAATGTATCGTCGCATAGGATATAATGCCACTTTATTTATGCATGTATTTTAAATTATATAAATGACACAATACTCCAGGGGTTACATTTTAAAAGTTTGTTTCTGTAGGAATATTAGTCTATTGTTGCAGACTTCTGCATTATACCCCTGGTAGATAGACACAATAATGACTTCTGTATCCGGCCTTTGGCACCAGTGAATATGTCACCTTACACACAGAAGAGACTTTCCAGATGGGGTTCGGGCTGTACACTTTGACACAGGAGGCTCACCCTAGATTATCCAGTGGGCCCAGTCAAATGACGTGAGTTGGAAAGTGGAGAGCCTTTCGTGGCTGGATGAGAGAGGAAGATGGAGGGAGGAGGAGAAACGCAAAGCAGGAGAGGGACTTGACTGGCTGTAGTTACATTTGAAGATAGAGGAAAGGGGCCGTGAATCGCAGACACTGGTAGCCTGTAGAAGCGGGGAGCCCTCTTAAATTCATAACCAGCAAAAATCTGGGGACTTTGGTCCTACAGTTGCAAGGAATTGAATTCTGCCAGCAAGTGAATAATGCATTCTCCCTTAGAACCTCAAAAAGGAGTTTAACTGATGCTTTGATCGTAGTCCAGTGAGACTTAACCAGACTTCAGACACTATAGAACTGTAAGATGCTGTTTTTTTTTAAACTTACAAAGTTGTGGCAGTTTGTTACAACAATAGAAAGCCAATACATGCTCTAAAGTATTTAGTTGACACTAACGACACTAATGACAGACGACCTAGGCTATGTCAGAAGTCCTCATAGTACAGTGAGTCAGTGACTATCCATGCTCATATCTCCTCGTGACCTACGCAAGACTGTCTGTAGTCTACACTGGGTGTGTAATTCATGTGACATGGAGTAGGTATACTTCACTCTTCTTTTCTCAAGAATGACTGTGTTCATACTCTGCTTGGAGTACTGAGGATTTTTGATTCCTCATCTTACTAATATTTGATATTATTGAGACTTTCTCTTTTTGCCACTAGAGTGGGTATGACAGAATATTTTTGTTTTAATCTGCAGTTTCTGGAGCATAGAGAACCCATTTTCCCTTTGTATACATAGTAGCTGTTTGAGTTAGTATTATGTGAGTTGTTTATGTCATTTGTCCAATTGAAAAAAAATTGTCCTCCTCATTTTTGTCTGTTCTTTGTTGAGCAGACATCCTTATTTTTTATAGTAGTATTTATTACTTTAACTTTATAGTTTGTGATCTTTCAGTCATGACTAAAAAGTCAATTCTGAGTGAAAATACCTAGAATTGTGCTTTTGTATTTCTATCAGCTTTGTAGTTTTATACTTCTTATATGTGTTAAATCCATTCACAATTCACTTTCTAACAAGATAAAGTATGAATTCAAATTTCTTTTTTATATACTGTACTAAGGCATTGTTCTGAGCAGCAGATATTAAACAGCTAATCCTCATACCGCTGGATTTTGGTAGTATCTCTATTCATAACATGCTCCTATATACATGCCATTGGGTCATTTCAAATTCTCCATTCTTCTGTGTTGGTCTGTGTACCTACACTGTGACACCACCACACCGTAGTTTTTCTTCTCTCTCTGTTTTGATTTTCTTTTTTTGGTCTGTTTGAGATAGGGTCTCACTATGCAGAATTCAGGCTGGCCCTGAGCTTACTTTGTAGCCCAGGCTGTTCTTGAACTCTCAGATCCTCCTGCCTCAGCCTCCCAAGTGCTGGGATTAGAGGCGTGTACTACCACACCTGGCCTTGTTTGGATTTTCTATGTAGATGACTATATCACTTGTGATAGATAGCACTATTTCTTACTTTTCAGTGGATAACTTCATTGATTTTTGTTAGTAGAATGCTTGCCTTATGAGCTAGGAAGCAGTTTTTTATCTTCCATTTCCTGCAGGAATTTAGGTGCAAATTTTCTTATTTCTTTTTTATGTGTTTGGTAGAATTTGCTGGTGATGACATTGGACTTTGGAATTTCCTAAGTTTTTAAAATTCTCCAATGGATTTAATTTCTCCAATGGAGATGGAGCTGTTCAGATTACTTATTTATTCTTAAGGATTTGGACACATTTACAGCCTAGTTTTGTGAGCCATAGTGGTTATGTTCGTTCTGGAGATGTCTCACCAGTCATTCTTTCTTTGCCTTTTAAAATGCTGAAGACAGATGTTTTGATAGACTATTTTCCATGTTCCAAACTGGTGTATAGCTTAGACCTGTATTTCATTCGTGTTTCCATTCACCTGCTAGTGCCTTTGGGCCAACTTGAGTGATCTTTCCACTGTGTTTTTGGTTGGAGTTGAATCCTTTTACTTTTCGTTTGGAGACATTCAGGCGGTTATTTCCCTTTGCCTCACAAAAGCTTTCTTTTTAGTTCACTGTCCATTTCTTTCTTTATTCTTCACTTTGAAAGTCTAGGAAAGATATGATCCACTTCCCTTTAGAGGGTGACCTGACCAATTTGTTCACTTTTGAAATAGTTGCTTTTGATTTGTGCCACCACTGTTATAAGACAGTATCCGTTCTCCTAATTAGTGATATTTAATTGAGGGCAAGTACTTATTTCTTTCTATTTCAGTGTCTATAATTTATTTTAACAAGTTTTTTGAGTGCTGTATGTTCACTTGTAAAATATAGTTTTGCTATTAATAATATCAAGTAAAATGCTTTAAGTAGTAAAATTAGAAGCAAAGGAAAGACAAGCTAGAAAGACATTAAAATGGAAAATTTTTAACCAGTGGTGATGGTTTGTTAGCCGACAGCAAGCTCTCTTAAATTGTCACTGAGGAAATTGTAGGTTAATATAAAGTAACCATGTTGGAGACTCTGAAATTCATTCTGACACTAATGGGTGTCTTGGGTTACTGAAGTCTCTCATGCATTAAAAATATAAAAACTAAGGAATGGTAACTCATTTTTAACAGATTTTTATGTATATCCCCATGTATTCTTTTTTGCAAAAGTTTTACAGGTATATAGACAGTAGAAGTGAGTCTGCACTGTAAACTGTGAGAGTGTATTGCTTCTAGTTCAGTTTTTATGGCAATATTAATGCCGTAACTAACTTTTAGGGACTCCCACCCACTTCTCCCCTTATACTGTGACTCTCCTAAAACACTCCAGTGAGCAGTGCTGACATTGGTCAGCGACGACATTGCTAAAGATTACAGAGTTGGGCTGCCACACCGAAGTGGGGCAGGAGTAGGGGTTGGTGAGTTTAGAGATGTTTATGTAGATCTTTTAATAAAGTGAATAAAGTGGTAACAAGTGAAGTTGGTTGGAGGTGTAATCGTTCTTCCATTTCCTTCACTGGCTATTTTCCTTTCTTAGCCATGTGCTGAGATGCGGCCAGGACGAACCAGTTAGGAAACACCCTGGGACGAGCTGAGGGCAGAAGGCTGGGCAAAGGCCAGCTTGGCCGCATCTGGCCCTGAAGCCGAAGGAGCCACTCAAGCCTTTCTGGTGCTCGCGTGCTGTAGCCACCTCCCTGGAATTAAAAAAATAGTGAGTTGGAGCCAAAACTTCACAGATAAAGATACGTTTTCCTATTTCATATCTTTAATTACTCAAGAGTGCGGGTGTTCAAATTTATCAGTCCAAACACAACTTCACCATTGCAGATATTTTGTACCCGTTCACGGTGAAGCACGTACACTCGTCCTCTGCCTTCCTGCTTGTGACTCTAGATACAGCTCTTTCTCTCACTGTGCGTCTATAGAACCTGCCTATTTTTGTATTTAAGGATGTAGTTCCCACAGGTCTATGAAATAAAATATGTTACTGAGTGAGAAATTAAATTTAAACATTTTCAAAAATAATTGTCATACTTCAAATTTCCAAGCAGAAAGATACAAAGGGATGAATAGTTTCAGTAATTCCATGACTTAAATATTCATTTTATATCGGGGGCTTGAGTATTGCTTATTTCTTTTAAAATAGTAATACGATTTGCAGAAAGTCAATTTTTTTAGCGTATGTTAAATGTAAGAGGCAGCTTACGTTAGAGTGGTGGTTCTTAAACTTTTGGTCTCGGGCCTCTTTACCGTCTTTATGTGAGACTGTGCCAGACGGGAGAAAGGTTCTTCTGCAAGTAGACGACCTGCTGCAGAAAGCCAGTGAGGGGCACTGGCGGGGGCGGTGCCTCCCGGAGCCGAGTAGCACTGGGTGACTGCCCGCAAGGAAGCAGGGGCCTTGGGCCTGGAGGCACAGGAGGTGCACCCTGCCAGCAGTCCTGGGAGTTTAGGAAAAGATTCTGACTTCTAGAAAGAAACATGATTGAGCCGACACCTTGCTTCAGTGTTTTATGTGGCCCTACACAGAGGAAGTGCTCAAGTCTTGCCTTGACTTCAGACCTTCAGAAGCTATAAGATAAATATAGGCGTGCTTTTTAAAGCCTCTAAATTGTAGCAGTTTGTTTTGCAACAACAGAAAACTAATATAGCATATTTCAAAACAAGCAAGTGGAAAAATGCTATGAGAAACTGGCGTTATTTGACATTTTCCCTCAATGTCTGATTTAGTAGAAGACAGCTCCCTAATCAGTATCTTGAGACACTACACATAATTTAGTTTCTGAAAAGTGGTACTCTATCTCACTGAGAAGGAGAGCCAAACAGGCAAACAACAAGTTTGGCCCTGGAGATCCTCTGAACCCACCAGCGTCATGGGATTGCACTTCTGAGAAGTGCTGGAGTTGAGATTACACTTTTAGTAGTATCCTGCTTCACTACAAATAGACAATTTATATCTCTCTATCTATCTATCTATCTGTCTGTCTATCTGTCTATATCTGAAAATGTAAATTATATCAAACTCTCAGCTTCCTTGTCTACTTTTCATTTGACGCAATTTTTGTCCTGGAGTTTCTTCATGTGGTGTATTTCGTCCTGCAGTTTCTTTATGTGGTATATTTCTCTGCTCGTTATGGAAAGTAAATGCAGAAGTCCTTGCTGACTCTACTTTCTAGGAGGAATAAGATGCAGTGATTGGGACAGGGGTGTCCTTGAAATGATCCTGGCATATCGAGGGTGGTACATACCTGTAGTCATTGAGAGACTTAGTTTAAAACTCAGGAGGAGATTTTAAACTGTGTTTTTCATCTGCAGGAAATGTGTAAGAGTTATCTTACTTAAAAATTATGTGTATCTACTTTTATATATGTCATGTATATATCTTTATGTGTATATAACATTTAATAATGGTACTAGTGCTTTTTTCTTTTAAGTATTTTTGTTTTAATTTCGTGTGGTTACTTTAAGCCTGAAGAATCCTGGAGCGTGATACATTAGTCCCATGTATCTCAGGATAGCTCATTACATGATATGTTGTTGTTCTCCATAAAATTTGGGAGGCAATGAATTACTGAAAACATTAAAACAGAATCATGCAGTTCTTTGGTAATCTGTGACTACACTGTGTTATTCAAACTAAAACAGCAAAAAAAAAAAAAAAAAATCACATAGAGAACCAGTATTGCTATTACCTATAATAAACTATTGTTTTGCTGTAATATATACCTGAAAGTTAACACAGTTGGAGGTGTTAAAGTGTGATTTGGAACTCTGTCTGGAAAGAAGGTCTTTCCAGGTTTATTTGAAGGTTATTTGTAGAATAGTTCTTACTGTGCTCACCTAATTACGCAGTGCTTGAGCTGGAAAATTAAACTTTAGAGTGATCTCCACCTTCCTACTGATCAAACCCCTTCATCATTTCTTTTCATTTCTTCCTTCTTTTAATTTAATTCCACCTAATTATTTTTGTGTATTGATTAGATTTTACTTTTCAACTTACTTTCCCTCATTAGTATTTTCAAATTTTTACTGACTTTTCTGTTTATCCAATCTTTTCACCATGTTAGTTTTCCTTATGTCTATGTACGGTTCGATTTGTTTGAGAGCACGGGGTTAACAAATTTTTGTTATGTTTCCCAGAAAAAGTTCATCACATTTTCATACAACCAAGACAGAAAACTACAGAGGATAGGGAGTCAAAATTGTGATGCCGGATAATTGTTTTTCACTTCTATGATGTATATCTGGGATTCACTTATACAGGTTGTTTGATATAGATAAAAGTTCTGATGTGTAGTTTAAAAATCCCTGTCTAGAAAATGGTAAGAAAAAGGTTTCTTCTCATTGATTTTGCTTAGTAAGAATTAATCATAAGAATTGGGAACATTATGAAGATTTGATTTTTATCCTTAGAATATTTTCTCCCTTTTAAAAATGTTTTTATCTGTGCTGCAGTGTTTTAGTCTCTCAGAAAATATGAGATTTGGGAGTTATGTTTAACCAAGATTTAAGCTTATTTTTTATTTGTATTTTTACATTTCCATTTTTAAATTCTGGGGACAGTGAAAAGGGGCAGCATTCCCACATTTCATGAGAATATCTGTGCAGAGTTGCTGATTGAGAGCAATCAGGTGTAAGGAGCACTGGACTATGAGTCAGGAAATACAGATGTTAGTTCTAACTGTGCCACCCCTCTTTCAGATCAAGAAACTTTGAATGGAACAATGTCTCTTGCTCCCTTTATGTAAAATGATAGAATTTAAAATCTATTTAAATGTGATAGGATATCATTGTAGGCGTTATAAACATGGGGGAAACATTTTATGTATGTTTGTATGTGTGGTCATTTTGTCATGTGGAGGACATGCTGTGGGGACCAAACTCATGCAGAGACACCTCCTAGAAGGTGAGACACCTCATTCTTCAAGCTGTCTATTAGAGTTGGTGGAGTCTACTGACAGTTAGGTTATGTGTGGTGGAGTGTGAAAGAAAGGAATATTAAGGACAAGTCTCAGATAAGTCATGGTATTGTTCCAAGATAGGAAAACTTGTGCAGGAACAGATTTGGGTGAAAAAAATCAGGAATTCTGTCTGGCCATGTTATGCCCTTTTACTTCCATTTGAGGCTGTCAAATTGACAAATGGTGTAGTGAGGCATTAGTTTAAGGGAAATATTAAGGGCAGTGACACTGTTGTGGGACCTCAGTTACCTAGGGAGAGCTATTGAACGAGTGGAAGAGTTCCGCAATACAGCCACAGTAGGAAGTTAGAGATCTAGAAGAGGTGGAAGAGCCAACCACAGACACTAGGAAAAACACTGCGACTGAATAAGAGCGAAATTAGAAGTCAGTGTTTCAGGAATGAGTAGTAAAAAGGAATAGTGAAAAATAAGAGTCATGGAAAGCATAGCGTTAGTGTCAGAGGTCGCAGGGAAATCATGTAAAGAAAAGAATGGAGACTTGTTTGTCGAATTGGGTAATATGGAAGTCATTGCTGGGAGCAATATCTGTAGTTCAGGGATAGAAACTTCGTGAGTATCACTCAAGAAGAGAATGCAAATCAGAAAGTGGACGAAACAGCTACTTATAACCTCTTCAAGAAATAGTGCTGGAAGGAGGACCAGAAAAATGAGAGCTCCTAGAGAGGAATGTAGGTTCAAGAGAGGTTCTTTTATGATAGAAATAATAGCAGTATACTCATTGATGACTTGATTTACACTTATAATGAATGTTTCTAGTTTATTATTACGAGTATCGCTAGAACCAAAGAATTTCCAAAATAGACTCAGTAATAAGTAAATTACGAATTTTACAAAGGAGCTGGTTGAAAACAAGAGTTGTTAGATGGGAAATTAATAGACTAGGTCATTGTTAGATTGTACTTTCTTTTCTGTTTTCAAATTTGGTGCTTAATTAACTTCATTCATTAGTAGTTGGGACCTGTGATTAATTCTGATCTCTGTTAAGATAAATTATATTTTTTAAAAAGTTGATAGAGTTGGCTTGAAATACTTGTGGATTTATCATGGGTTTATATGTAGAAGGTCTTTGGGTTCAGTTGAGGAAAGGCGAAATGTTTTCTTTGTTTACCTTTACCACAAGAATAAGGGGAATTGATGAATCATGCTAAGAAGTCTGTTTTCAGTCCATTCCTATAGATTGAATCAGGGCGCTGTGGAATGAATGAATTCAGGTCAGAAGTACTATTTTTTGGAGAATTTTCCTGAAGCATAGGGTTAAAAACAGCAATTCTTCAGGACGACAGTATTCCATGAGAGTTGATCGTATCATTCTTAACATCTTTGATTGGCTTCTAGGCCTTCATACTCCCCTGACATTTCTCCTACTTTTGTGGCTGCTAGTGTCCTTCACTGCCTTGTTCTTTACGTGCTGACTCCGTGTATAAGTTAGCTCCTTGGTGCTCTGTCTTATACCTCTTCTTTACCTTTTTATTATTTTAAATTTTCTATGTGGGTGATTTCATCCACTTGCTTAGTTGAAGTCTTTGCTAACATGCTGAGCTTCATGAAGTTGTACATTCAACTGAGAACTTTCTTCTGAACTCCAGAGTGACATATCCGATTGCTTTACTTATCCACCTTCTTAGCTATCTTGCATATACTTCAAAATCCACAGCTCATCTTCTCCTACCTTCTCCCTCACCCCACTCCCCCGTTAGCATTCTGTCTCAGCAGATTCTAAGACTGCCTGCCTGGCCACCTCAGAGAGAAACCAGCAGTATTGTGGACTCCTTTCTTGACCTTTATGCAGCACTTTCCAGCTCTTTGGCCAGTCGCTAAGTGCTGTGCATTCACCACTTACCTTATAGTCAGTTCCTTTCCTCCTTCTTAGTGATCACTTTAATCCAAACCAACTAATGTCTTCCTTGGGCCACTGCATTAGCTTTCTAATCGCTCTGTCTGCACATGTACATGTGAGACAGTATTTTGGTGTATTCACAGTTGTAGTTCCTCCTTTCTGTTTCAAGTTAACTCCCTAGGAGTTAGCTCCTAGGACTTGATGTATCTTATTGACTCAAAAGAAAGTTGTTGCAGTAAAGCATAGAACTTTTCACGGAATAGGTTACAAATCAAAATACTCAACAATTTTCAATGTCTTGAAGGATGTGTCTCTTGTTTCCTCTTCAGCCACTTTCTCTATCCCAGTGTTAAACTTTCTGATTCTTATATTATGCCATAGTTGGTGTCATCTTTTGAGCTTTGTATATGTGGTATCCTTTATCTTTAATACTCTCTATCCCATTCTTAGCTTGGCTAGGTTCCTTGGTTCTCATATTGAATGGTACTTGCACATATAATTACTTATTTAATAGCTGTCTTTTCTACTATAGACCAAAACTTCTCTAAGGGGTAGGATAATATCCTCTCTTCCTGTTTCCTCTCGGGCTACAACAGTGAGAGGTCTCAGGGGCCACGGTGGCGTGCTTGAATGCTTGCATGTATGTAGAAGGTCACTCCGCAGGAAGGTGGACTCCTACTAAGTATAGGTGGGGCAAAGATCCAGAGAAATTTGAGATTTAATCTGATGGAGTCCCTTTGTAACTATAGGATGACAAGTGAAAGATATTATTGATTCAGCAAAAACACTCTGAAGGAACATTATAAGTCAACTAAACATGTCTCCCATGTAACTCAATCTTCCATTAAACAAATCGCTAATGTTTTATGCTTGAATACATTTAAGAACAGCAAAATAGAGCTTGTAGCAATTGCTCGAGCCTTCCTCATAAGACTAAGTCTAACAAATTCACTCCTCAGTAGCTCTCCAAAGATTTCTGCATATATTGAAATAGTAAAAAATTATTAGAATCACCTTTATTTAATATCCCTTCTAAACGGAGTTTCCTTAGAAGTGGTTATAGAAGGTTTAAAATGTCCTCCTGGGCTTGGTTGACAGACCAAGAAGACAAGTAGGGAAGATAAAATGAAAGAAAGAAGGTAGGCGATGGAAAACACTTAAACAGCTAAGTTCCAAAGCACTGTTTTTGATTTACATTAAGCCAGTGGCAAGTTGTTGCTTATATTTTGCTGCACATTTAGTTGAATTTATTATATAGCTACCAAGGACAGAATATATTCTAATTTACAGGAATACATTATGGTGGAAGCAAAGTACTGTAACTTTCAACTGTATTGTTACAGTTTTATATAGGTAACATTTTCTTCCTGTAGCCTAATTGATGTTCTTTATAAAAACATTTTATTGTATATATTTAAGGTCTGATGTTTGACGTATGCCATGTTTGATCATACATATAATAGTAAAAAGGTTTTTAGTGCCAAGTGAAATAACATTTCCTGGAGTTTTTTAAATCTTCTAAGTCACTTTTTATGACAGCTGTAGTCAAAACTAAGACAAGTTTTTGTACTTATGGAATAAGGTAAGTTTTAGGAGAAAAGACCTCCCTTTCCGCTATTTTTGTAATGTATTGAACTGCATGAAAGAAAGGAATTATATTTGGGAAATTGGAGGGCTGTGGTACTGTACAATAGCTTATTTGTTTCCATATTTTACCGTAGTATAGTTGTGCCAATAACTTCATCTGTGGTGGCTTCTTTTATACTTCCCTCCTTTTTACCGAGTAAGGGATAAAAATATTTTGGGTTACAAGTCTCTGACATAATTAGGGACAAAACAGGGTTCAAACCCTGAGAAATACCATAGACTGTATTTTCATCAGAGAACAACTGGGGAGCACCAAATTTAAAAAGCTAATAGTATTTTGAACTGTTGCCTGATACTTATCAGAAGTTTTATGAATAGAAATATACTAGTCATTTTTAGATTTGTAATATACTTGTTTAATTCAGGGGTATTTTCCTTTTCGAAAATATTTGATCATTCACCTTAAAATGAAGCATCAGCGAAGTTACCTTTCTTGAATGCTTTTCTCTTTCCTCCTTTTGTTCAGAATTCCATTATCTGTCTTTTATTTCTTTGCTTGTCATCCCTTAGGTGGGTGGTTCTATGATCCTTGCCTCAGGGAACTATTTCTAAAAGATGATATTAACTTGCAAAGCATACAAAGACAGCATTTTTCAACATATTATTTCTCTGGACTAGCTTATAGCCCTCAGGTTTTTTTGTTTTGTTTTGTTCTTTTTTTTTTGTTTTTTGAGACAGGATCTCGTTATGTCTCTCAGGCTTGCCTTGACTGAGCTCACTATGTAGCCCAGGCTAGTCTTGAACTTGGTACCACCCTCCTGCCTCTGCCTCCTGAGTGCTGGGGTTACAGGCATGTGTCACCATGCCTGGAAACCCTCAGGTTTTTATATTTAGATGTTTCATGTAGTTGCTGGAAGAAGAGTAGTGCAATGGGAGAGATGATGCAGCTGTTTCAATTATATATCTACAGTACGTACAAAGTATGAGTACAGATACATATTGTAAGAGAATGAAAAAGTCTTCTAGCATTTCAAGATTTTGTTATGGATTTCACATATTGTATGTTGTATGATTTCCTTGAGTTTTTAGCTCTGTTTAGGTATGTTTAATATTTGCATATATAGACTATTTGGTACCCTTAGAAATTAAAACCAAGCCCAGTCATCTTTAAAAACTACCAAATCTAATATATCTTGAATGATTTTGCCTCATCAGATAAAGAGCTTATATTGATATTTAGAGGGGCATATTTTCCCAATTTTGAGTTTATAAATTTAATTTTTGAATTTATATTAGTTTTTCTAAGACATTTAACAAACAGCCAGTGGTCTTTTGTAAATCAAGACTCTTGAATAATCTTAAGAGCTTGTATTTCACATATCTTGGAATATAATATTAAATCAAGGCTGAGCTCTGGTTTCTTATTTCGATGTTTCATGGTACAAACTAAACAATTTAAATTATTACAGAATTTTAGGAATTTATTGATAAAGAAGGAGAGCATTGCTAACGGACACATATCTCTAAAGATGAGAAAACTAATATCTAGTGTTCTGTTTACTTGGTATTGGTAAGCAAAAGTTCATAGGCCAGTATCATACCTAGTATGTGATGTGTAAGTTTTCAAAAGCTTCTTCTTCTCACTTTTTTAGTGAGACCTCCATAGTAGCACCATCATTTCCAGTGAGATGCTAAATATTCTAGTAGACAGCCATGAAGAAACCAGCACAATGCTACCACTACAGCATTAGTAAGAGTTAGTGCCTCCCTGCTGGACTCAGTGTGGATGCAGAGTGGATTTTACTTGGAAAGGATTCCTTGTTTATCTAAGTTTCCTGGAAAAAGCATTGCATCCATGAGCATCTGATGAGAAGAAGGACTAGAGACTTATGCAGAGAAACTGCATAAATATTTATTGGATGAATACCTGTAGTAAATAAAAGATACCTGAATGCAGTTGTTACAGTTTAGGTCTCAGTAATTTGATTCCTTAAATACTGTAGCTCATAATGAGACTAAGTAAGCACTAAGTACTTTAGAGTTTGTAAAATGCATTTATACACATTACATGTTTTTAAAATGTTTTAAATTTTTTCTCCCCTAGTCTCTCCACATTACATGTTTTAATACTTGTAATTATTACCCTATGAGGTGATACACCTAATTTTACATGAAAAAATCATAGCTCAGGTAATTCTGAGACACTATAACTATTTATGATTGAAATTAGGACTTAAACCCAAGCCATCTGACTCTAGGTATTATGCTTTTTCTGTTTATATAAGTCTTTAATATTTGTTACCTGTTAACCTGCACAACCTAGAAAACATAAGGCAAGTATTATCTTCAAACATTTTTATAATACTCAGAATATTATAATGAATTACAAAATCCCTAATATTTGATGGCAAATATTGATAACTCTTGTATTTATGAACCTTATGATATGATGTGATAGGCAAAATTCAACCAACCAAATATAGAATATAGAAGTATAGAATTCAACCAAACAACCAAATATAGAAACCAATCAACCAAGTATAGAAACTGAGAACATAATTAAGCCCTTAGGTACTTTTCTTTTTTGTCTATGAATATATGACTAAAATTAAAATGAACTTTTTGATAAAATTTAGGCAAAAATATTACATTTACTCAAAAAATATTTGTTGAGTACCTACCTTGTATTAGTCACCGTGCTAGATGAATAAAACAGAATGCAGGACTTAATCTCATGGAATTGAGAGTGAAACACATTGAGCTTTTTCTCAAGTAAATATGTGGTTGTACTTTCCCAATCACCGTGAGGAATACAGGCGCAGGGTATAATGAAACTACATAGGAGAGGACCTGATGTAGATTTGAGGAAGTCTTCCTTTGACATTTGAGCCTTTAACAGCCTGTAAGGCAGGTAAGAGAGAGTAATAGGGAGGGAGGGTGGAAGACACCACTTAGGGATACTGAGGAAAGTCAGGAAGAGCTGGTCAAGAGTGTGAACATTATATAAAAGAGCTGAGAACCAAGTCTCCAAGGAAGGCAGTTCATGTACTGTTGCCTGTTTGAAAGGAGTCATTGTTAAGGTCCATTCCAGTGATATTTCCAATGCTTAGGTCATTTTCAAAGCTCTTTCTGTGACCTTGCCTTCAGGTCCAATTTCGAAACATAACAGAACACTTTTTTTAAAAAACAACAAAGAGTGTTTTGTAGTATAATTACCTTCATTACTAGAGCTGGTTCAGAAGGGCTTTTGATTATTTATAAAGATTAAATTGACCCACAAAGGAATATATTATATATATATATATATATATATATATAAAATGATCTCAGTGTGATGTGTGAAATTACCTTGAAAATAAGAATTTCAGAAATGTGCATGTTTTCATTTGTGGAGATTAAACCTTTGTAGATGTGAAATATCAGTTTATGATCAGAGGCTTAAAAATTTAAAGCATACTAAATTGCTTTTTTAAGTTAAATGGAAGAAACCCACTGAAAATTACTTTTGGGTTAAAAAATTTTAGGTCTTTGACCTAACAAAAATATCCTAGATTATGCCACTAGCAGATAGTTTTCATATTCAGTTATAGAGATTAGCCTATTTACAACTGATATCCATTTTGCGTGTGTGTGTGTGTGTGTGTGTGTGTGTACAAATGAATGTGTAAATATATGTAGAAAAAGGAATAAAAGTGAAAGAGAATAGAGAACAGTCCAAAGCAAAGACCTTCATCCCAAATATCTCCTATTTTGTAAACCCCATAGGCTTTAATCTTTTAAAGCTTCAGTTTTGCATGTATAAAATCATAGTAGAATTAATGCATATAATATTTTCTGGATGTTAAAAAGTTTAGAAGTGCTTTATAAACTAAAAAGTTTGGGATGTGTATATGTCCATGAGTGTTTTTGACAAATACATTGCTGCACACCTGTCGATATCTGAGATAATAAATAATAGCCAAAATAGGGACAATTTTAGTTTCAGTCAAACCCATAATTGAATATTTTGATTTAAAAAGGAACAAATAATTGTTTAATATTTGTATTATTGTATGTTTATTTATGTTGTATTCTTTTGTGACATGTTTATTCATGTCAAAAGAATTAACTAGTTTTTTAAAATAGTGTCTTTAAGTTTTTATATATTGACCATGACAGGTATATGAAAGGAGATACAAGGGTGAGGACTGAGAGTTGAGGTGGAAAATGGTGAACGAGGCTGAATCTGTCAAAGAAATGTCGAGGGTTAGGTCAGTTAAAGATCAGTAAAATATTTAGCATCTCTCTATGTGAATTGAGACGTAAAATCTGGATTACACACTGCCTTAGAACAACCTATAAACCTTGCTTTTATCTGCAACGTAATTGTTCCCTGAGAGCGGATGAGGGTGCCGGGATGCTCCACTGTTAAGGCCTCCTTGCCTTCTTTTCTAAAATTGCCAGGACTGCCATTGTTGAAATATATTTACAGTAGTTGGTGAGGTTTCTCTGGCCATGGTTGTGTGTGGGTTTTTTTTGGACTTGTGGGAAAGTTTTTATTTAATGTGTGCTGTTTAGGTGAATTTTAATTGCTAGTGTGTAATTTTTTTCTATAATTACATGACCAACCATGTAGTTACTATATATGGCCTTTAGAAAGGGACATTATTCTTTTTTTCTTTAAAAATAAATCGACTTTAAAAATTAAATAAACTCAAGTGAGCAATATATAGCTTTCCAAATGCACCTCACTCTAGAAGTATGGCATTGTAAATACAGATGATAAGAAACCTATGGTCTGTCACTTTTTTATTGTTTCATGATATCAAAAGGACAATATCTAAAAACCACTTATTTTTAGAGTGTTCTGGTCCACTGCAGTAGCTTGCACACTGAAGAGATACACTCTGTTGCTGGGCTTATTCATTTCTGAGAAAAAAAGGACTGGGGAAATGCAAAATTTCTCTTTCTCTTACCCAGTAGCAGCATTGAGAAGATACCTTGTTCCCATTTTTATTACTTCGGAGATTTTATTGCTGACAACCAGATGTGCTGAAACTCCTGACGACAGCATCTATTCATTGCGTGTTTTTAATAGGCTTAGAGAAATATGAGTAGAGTACATGAGAGCAGCTCAGCTTCGCACTTCAGCTGGGAATGCCCAAAAGCTTACTGCTGTTTAGAATTCTTGCTACAGTCAGGAGAAAGCCGAAAGCTGCACGAGTGCTGGATCTTCTCCGACTGAATTAGAAGAATAATGACTGTACAATTAACTATCAACCTCTGCTCATTTAAGCACAGTTTCTACAGAGCTCAGGAGAAATATGGAACTTGATTGGCATGTTTTATTTGATGGTGTCTGCAAATAGATGACTTTAAAGACAGGTGGTAAGGAAAAATAAGAGAAGGAAAAAAATAAAAGAAAGAAAATGCAATTTGAGACATTGCGCCAGGTCTGCAATTCTGTTTTATCTCATTTTCATGGGGTTTTTTCATCCCCACCAAATATTTTACAAAATGAGCTTTTTGGACAAACGCTGAACAATGCAAGGTGAGTAGAGCTAAACTATATTTTCTTTTATTATTCTTATTGTCAGAATAGTAACCCTGTATGTCTATAAAATTGTTTTGTGTTGAAATGCTGTTAGTATTATAAGGACATTGTCTTTCTAATCGTGAAAGCAAAATTTTATTTGGTGCTTCTAATTCTGTTCAAAGAAGGAAAATAAGCCTTCCCCCTTCAAAACAGAAAAAGCATCTAAATTTAAGTAGATTGATCTCAGAAACATAATACAGATATCAGGCTGTTTCATTATTTCTTTCCCTAATAAATAAGATGATTAACTTAAAATGCTTGGTGTTTTCTTTGTAATCATAGCAGTGATTACACTGCATTTATAAGGATGGGGCTATATAATCATATGTGATTTGTTGGAAAATGTGAATTAGCAATCATGCATGCTCTTGTAAAACATGCGGAAGATGATTTCTAGGTCTAAGGCATTTCTCTATGCAGGGTAGATCAATAACCACTTTTAAACAGTATATATTGTAGAATAGCTAGTATTTCTTTGAATTAGGTTGGCTAGTCTGGACAGATTCTTTGTTACAAATTCCTATTGCTTTTTCAATCTGATCCTTTTTTTTTGTGATGAAGGTTGTTAAATTATGAACCTGTGTTCTAGATGGTTTCTCTGGCTTACACTAAAAGAGATAGTCTATTAAAGAAAGATTAGAAAATGTAGTTTTATCACTTGATTTTTCCCTCATTTAAGTTATCTGGCTTTTGAGAATTTCTCATACATGAGGTATAAAAAAAGACCATCTTTTAACTAAATTTATGTGGAGAAGACCGAAAGAAATTCTGTGAACATGCTATTACACTGAAATCTGGATATTGACAGGGAACTAATAGTGCATAGAATATTGAATGATTGTGTTGTCTCTTCCTTTTAGGATTCTGGACAATGTGAGGCAGCCTGTTTTAGAGATTAAAAAAGCTGTTACACAATATGTGTCTTAATTTAGCAAGTAAAAAGGAGGCTTTTGTAGTTTATTGGTTTTTAGAATCTTTACTGATAATGAATATATTCATAACCTTTCCTTTGACTATGGAATGGCATATCTACTTCTTATAAAATCATACCTCTGTTCCTCAGTGCAGTTATATGAAACTAATTTGTTTATTTTAATGTTTGATTTTAAGACTAATTTAAAATACATAATAGTATATCAGATATTATGGTATTCTAAAATGAGCTATTTGTATTTTAAGATGTTTTCTTTTTATTTACTACTATATTACTTCACTGGTATATGGTAAAAATAACATGTATTGCATTTTAATTTGAAATAAAAGAGGCAGCATGAGTTTGTAAAAATTTACATGACTTGAAGCTTCCAGAGTTTCAGAATTTATACTCATACTTCATAATTGTTTTTCCTGTTTTATTTCATGTCTTTTTTAAGTGCCAAGAATTTATGTGCTTAGAAGTATTCACATTCAGCCTAGCTGTATATTCACTACAGAAATTATGCTATTAACAGGAGTGTAAGGAATTGGCTTTGAAGTAAAAGTAATTTTAAAATAAGAAAATACTTGTATTTGTGAGGGTTGTATATATTCCTATCACTGTGCTTTAGCTTTGGCTCCAAGTTTACTTTGTGTTGGCATGCTTTTAATTTAGGTGCTCTCATTAAAAGCTGGAATTTTTATTGTGCAATTAAATGGCAAATTGCAAAGTTTCTAGTGCTTCCACAAGACCAGTCTTTAACTTGTTTTGATTATTGCCTAAAATTTTGAGAATATAACTGATCATTAATGATCATTTGAGAATAACTGATCATTAAAGAATTAAAGAATCCTGCTTTAGAAAACAATTTCTTGTCTTTATCTATGCTTAACTTCTTAGTCTTAAAAAAATTACACCTTATTTTGCAAGTAGATCTACTGGTCCTCCGAAGTAATCAACTACTTGATTGACATTTAAGATCAGCCAAAACCCATTATGCAGGTAGTTATTTTGGAAGTATGAAAAATAAGTGTATAAGCTTGCATGTAATGCTTTCACATATTTTATTTCTTGTTTTTGTGTGTGTTCAATTAAATACAAAGTCTTTTAAAATATTTATTCTGCTTAGATTCTTTAAAAAAGAAATACAAATGCCTAGACATTAACATGTATTGTAGCCTAAGAATTCATCTTGAAAAAAGTATCACAGAAGAATGATCTGAGTTTCATATTAGCAGACGTGATCTCATAACTTCAGGTCCTCCCACCCTTCCCAGTAAAGAACGTTTGTAACTTAGTGTACTGGACACTAATGGTTTTGAGATTATAAGCATCAATTATATAACTATTACTAGGTAAAGAACAGTTTTGGTTGCTACTACATGAATAGTAATCATTTGATGGCCTGGACTAACTGACATAAATATTCAATATTTGTATTGTGACATTAACTACTATATTTAAATTGATAGAAAAATAACATCATAGATTTTGATGATAAGATTATGTTTTATTCTGAGTTGCTTTCTAGGAGAAATTACTAGAACAGTATTATGCATTAACTGTAGAATATCTCTTATTAAGATGAGACTCTTTCAAGTACTTTTGAAACTGAGACTTTTCTTACCCCTAAATAGATAATTCAGTTTTCCTCACTTTTTTAGATGGTAGAACAGTCGGTGACATATTACTAATAAAAGGTTAAAAGAGGAAAATCTTCCATAAGATGCTCTAAATACATTTCCACTTTGAACTTGTCAAAGAAGGAAAGATTTTTAAGAACATCAGTAATAATGTATGCATCATAAATCACTGAACCAGAGATTGATATGTTCAGACTATTTTTATTATCTGATGAATACTAAAAATTTATTCATGAGTAAAGATCATTAGACAGTTCTTGACTTTTTGTTGGAAACTGTGTAGCATTACACTTACGTTTCAGACTGAAAGTTCTTAGCTTGTACTCTTGCCACTGGGGTCCTTGACTACCACTTTTATGCATAAGGGAAAAGATGTCCTCTGTTCTTCCACAGCTAAAATGAAAGAACTGAAGATCCAGAGGGAAAAAAAACCTGCATCCAACCTAAAAATATTTGGTAGATTTTGATGAAGTGCCACTTTAATTAAAATTCTTGTTATCAGGTCTTCTCATTGTGAACTCATTTTTGTCAAATAAAACTATTTAACCAGGAGACAAAAATAATTGCTTTTGTTGCCAGTAAAAAAAAGTCCCCAAGTACTGAATTCATGATGAAATCTAATTTTTGTGATCTTGTGTTTGGAAACAAACAAATATTCATAGGCTAGAAGATATACATTTCCAGCAGAGTTCACTGCAGTGAGTTCTCATTGCTTGGGCAGTATTTAAATGAACATAATGATGATTTTCTTTTGTGATAAAATTTATGAAAAAATATACTTAGTATCTTTAAATTCTTCAATTTGTTGCTTTGGTCATCTTTCTCGTACAGTGAAGAAAGCCTTCTCTAGTGGTAATCTCTCCTTCATCCCTAAAGGTGAGCCAGTGAATTTGCTGAGCACACAGGGCAGAGCAGAGCTGAATTTATCCCGAACAGGTGTGAAAGAGCCTTTTTCCTGTCTTACGTATATGTGCAGTATGTGAGCAGTACGATACTCAGACTTTCACGTTAAGGGTTTTAAAAAAGATTAGTAGATCAATGCCTGTTTGGATTCACTGGTATTCTCAGTGACGGGTAAGGCAGCTGGCTAACCTCGTTTGCCTGGAGAAGTCCCGGTATGCCCCGTCCTCCAGTGGGTGCTGGTGGGCCCTGTCTCTGTCAGAAGTGGTGTGATTGGCAGTACATAGCAGAGTTACTATAAAAAAGGAAATGTAGAGCTTAAATTTACCTGATGTAAACAGATTCTTTACAGTTCTAAAACATCAATGTTATTTTAAATAAAATCTGATTTTACAAAATAAACGTCCATTTGGTGTGGCAGTATTTTGGTCAGAAGTACTCAGTTGTGTGGGTAGTGCTTACCAGTGCTTTGGTTTAGAACGCAGCCATTAATTTGCGTTCAGAAACTTTGACATAAACACTCGTTCCTCGCCGTGGCACCCTGGTGACTGCTTTGACATTGAGAGGGCAGCGTGCTCGCTTGTGGAGCTCCGAGGGGCACTCTGCCCCCTGTGCGCGGTTTTGACTTGCTGCGATCACATCCATTTCTCACGTTAGGTATATATTTAATGAAAAATGTGTTCTAAGGTACAGAGTACTCAGCAGTCTGGTATGTGTACATATACTATAAATGCATGAGTTTTGCTCTGTATACATTTTTATGCGCATGAAACCTTATCTCAACCCAGTTGCTTGTTGAGATAACTAATCAAAATGACTTTTGATTCAGACATTCAGATTACTAACTTTTATATCAGAATGTTTATTATGGACCTTAATGGTATTCCACAGTTATTAATACAGATCCTTAATCTCATACTGATCTACAATTTCACAGAAATTCATGGTGCCACCGAAAGGCTTTCTAAGACTGATCTACAGTTGAATTTAGGTTCTGAATTTGAGGAATTTTAACTGTCTCAGAACTGCTGATGTACATTTCTTACAGGACAAAGTGGAGAAAAACCAATGCACATTAAAATGGTAGGATCTTAAAATGTGAGGGCTTTTAATTTTGCCTTGCACTTTTCAGTTTTTCCCTGTTCTTTCATTCCTAGCAGAGAATTCTTTCTTCAAAGTCTAACTTTGGAGAAATTCTCATTTAGAAAATGAGACACGGATTTGTGTTGAGTTCTAAGGAGCACGATGTGAAGCCTTTTCTCTTGCAACACTCTCATTTTATTCTTAAAGCACAGCTGCTTCCCGAGATGAACCTCAGAGCTTACGTTCACCAGACTGCTGTGCACCTGTGATCTCATTGCCTGTCCTCTGAAGTGTCAGAAGTACAGTTAGATTTACGGAAATGCACAGCAGTTGTGTTTATATTTAGGGTCTGCCACTCACTGGGTTGTGCTCTGGGTGCTGTCACTCTACTGTGAACTCCTTTAGTGACAGACTACATGTTTATTCATCTCTAAATTCTTTCAGTTGTATTCCCTCTGCTGCTTTCCAGTTAATATGTAGTTTCCTCACCTTTCAGACAAATATTCTTACACTTTTTTCTAGGATAAATTAGCTTTGTGTGTTCCAGAACTTCATATAATTGAAACCATATAGAATATTCTGCTTCATAAGTATTTATTCATCATAATTTAAGAAATTCATACATGTTGTAATATGTGCTAATAACTTTTCATTGCTAAGTAGTATTCTATTGAATGGATAGACCACAGTCTCATGAGAGTCTTTTTGTGTATTTATTTTTATTTCTCTTGAGTGAATTTCTAGAGAGGAATTTGTGGCTCATGGAGTCAGTATGCATTTAGTTTTATAACAATAGACCATTTAAAATGTTTATATATTTTAAACTCTCATTGACAATATTTGCATGTTTCATTCATTCCATTCATCTGTTAGCTTTGGTAACAGAAGTGTCTATTTTGGTCATTCTTACAGGTTTATAATGGCATTTCCTTGTGATAGGATTTTGTGTTTGCCTGATGACTAACAATGTCAGAATTTCTGTATCTCCTGTTAGTTTGGATTTTAGCTATTTAGTTTAGGTATTGGTCCATAAAAAGTCAACTTCTGTGTATATAGTGTGAGGGAGGAGTCAAAGTTCATATTTTTCCAGATGAGGATCTAGTTGTTCCCTTGTTGTTTGCTGAAAAGCCTGAAAAGGCCTACTACTCCCTGTTGGGTTGCTTTGTCCCCTATGTGGAAGGTTGAATAATTGAATACATGTGGCTCTGTTTTGGGCTGTCTGTCCTGTTCCACTGACCACGTGTCTGTGCTCAGGAAGTGCCCACATTTGCCTTTATGTAATCTTCCAGGTAGATAGTAGAAGTCATCTTCTCCACCTTTGTTCTTCTTTTTCAAGATAAATTGGGTATTTGAGGGTCTTTGCATTTTCACATATATTTTATAATCATTTAAAAATTTTTGATTTGGAGAGCTTTCTAGCATTTTACTCTGGACTGCCTTACATTTCTGCAGATTGATTTGGGGGAAAGAATTGATACCTTAACGTTGAGTCTGCCAACCGTGGTCTCTTTATTGATTTAGATGTTCTTTGATTTATCTAAGCTATGTTTAGTAGAAGCCCTTAATTACTTTTGTTAGTTTTTCATGGGTATTTTGCTTTTGATACTACTATAATTTTTTTTTTTTTTTCCGATACTGGGAATTGAACTCACAACCTTGTGCTTGTCAGGTAGGCGCTGTGCCGCTGAGCTAAATCCCCAGCCCCAATGCTACTATAATTTGAATAGTTTAAAAAAATTCTTTCCTGCTGGGCATGGTGGTGTACTTCTGTGCTTCCAGAACTTGGGAGGCTGAGGTAGGAAGATTGTGGTGACCGTGAGGCTATCCTGGCTACATAAGTGAGTTCAAGGCCAGCCTGTACTATGGTGAGGCCGAGGCTCTGTCTCAGAAAACACACACAACATAAAATTGTTTCTAGTTGTTTCCTGCAAGTACATGAGAGTCAGCTTATCTTTAATGCTAATATTTTATCTTTTGACTACCAAATTCACTTATGATTTCTAATAGCCATTTTGTAGATGATATTCTCCATAAACAATCTTGTCATCCACGGAGACAGTTTTACTTCTTTTCCAATATTTATACCTTTCTTTTTCTTGTCTTAATTATATACTTAGAACCAATAGTACAGTGTCAAAAATGAGGTACGAAAGTCTCTTAGTTGAGTAACAAGTTTTTAAAAACACAAATGGGCTTGCATTTTGTAAAATGATTCTTCTGTATTTATTGAAAATGTTATATAATTGTTTTTCCTTTTTCTGTTAACATTGCTAATTGTATTCATTTTCTGTTTACATATGAAACCAACTTTGCATTTCTGGTTTAAATCTCACTCAGTAATGGAATATAATTCATTTTGTATATTGCTAGCTGAGATTTTCTGTGCTTTTTTTAAATTTTTTTTTTTTTTATTTTCTGTGCTTTTGACAAGAACTTTTTTTTTTTTGGTTTTTCTCTGGTACCGGGAACTGAACTCACGACCTTGCGCTTGCCAGGCAGGCGCTTTTGCCGCTGAGCTAAATCCCCAGCCCCGACAAGAACTTTTTACTACTGTGTTCATGAAAGATATTTTGTAATTTTCTTTATTGAAATGTCCTTGGCAGGTTTGACATTAGGATTATTTTGACCTCATAAAATGAGTTTGGCATATTTTACTTTTCCTTTATTTTGTGAACAGATGGTGTAAGGTTGATGTTATTTCTCACTTAAGTACTTGAAGAATTAACCAGGAAAACCAACTGGACCTAATATTTTGAGTGAAAATGTTGAAAGAATTCAGTTTTTAAAAAGGTAAATAAAAGGTTTATTTAGATTGTCTGTTTAATCTTTCTCAGGTGTGGTAAGTTGTACTTTTTTAGAAACTTTCCTTTCAAAGTTGACAAATTTATTAAATGTTCATAATATTCTTTTATTATCATTCTAATAATATCTGTAGTGATAATCTTTATTTTGATATTGAGAAAAGATAATAAACTATTGATATTTGATAATTTATCTTTTCTCAATTGCTTATCATTTTACCTAGAAACTCATCGCCTCATCTTCCTTTTGGCTTTATTGATTTTCTTTCATTCATCTGCTGTTTTACTGACTGCTGTTCCTATCTTATTTCTACTTACTGTGAGTTTAAATTTCTCTTCTTTAGCAAGCTTCTCACGGTAAAATCTTGGGATTTTTGTTTGTTTGTTTGTTTTAGAGACAGTGTCTTGCTGTATAGTTCAGGCTGGCCTTGAACTCACTATGTAGCCCAGGCTGGCCTTGAACTCGAGGCCATCCTTCTGTCTCAGCCTCTCAAATGGTGGGATTACAGCCGTGCACCACCACGGCTTGGGATTTCTTCTGATTTGTGAATATTTAAATATGTGGTAATTTAAAAACATATTTAAAATATCTTTGTGTTATTTGTTTCTGGTATAATTTTATTCTGGTTAGGGAACATATCTATAATCATTTCATTCAGTTTATATGTATTAATATTTGCTTTCTTGCCCACCGTGACTTCTGTCTTGGTGAGTATATCATGTGTAGTTAAACAAAACGTGTGTTCTGCCCTTGATTAGTGTTGTGTTCTATAAATATCAAGTGTGTCATCATGTTTCCTGGTGGCGTTCAGATCTTGTCTCTTTAAGTATTTCCTTATTTTTTTCTCAGTTGCTAACTATCATTGTAGCATTTATGGTTTCTCTACTGTGTCAATTTTTGCTTTGTCTTGAAGCTCTGCTACTGGGCATCTACACATTTATGACTTTTTAAAATAATAAATAAAAAATCTTTGTGAAATTCCCTTCTTCCTTGGTGTTACTCTTCATCTACAAGTTTTATTTGTGGTTTTCCATGTTACTTGCAGTTTATGCTATAATCCCCACCATACCTCCAGAATGAATAATCAGTGATTTTTAAACAGACGTATAGTTGTCAAAGCAAAGAGAAGGAGAACGAGAGGCTCCTCTGTGGCCAAGGGGACTGTTCTTCCCCTTCTGCGTGGCTGACAGCAGACTGTGTTACGGACAGGAGCAGAGCCAGTGCCCAGGATTCGGGCTTGCGGGCATTCATCAAGCCAGCCTCTTCCCCCCACTGACTCTGGACAGTACCAGGTGGCTGCTAGGCACCGAGCACTTGCTTTAGCCAGCAGCCTGCTCTCCACAGAGGGCTCCGGGAAAGTTCCACAGCTTGTTTTGCCTCATTTGCTGTTTCTTTCTGTGGTATTAACCATTGTTTTTCTGGCACCTATTCTGTACCTAATCTTTTACATGAATTGTCATTGTTTTCCCTGAAGGCCTGCAAGGTGGTGGTACCATCAGCCTTGTTTTACAGTTTAGCTGTGTGAGATTCTGGCAGAGTATCAACCAGTAATTTATCTTTTGCTCAAATGGAAAACCCAGCTTTAAATAGCCTAAGCAAAAAGGGTGTCCAGTGGCTCACATAGCGCAAAGCAAAGCAAAGAAAGCAAAGCAAAGCAAAGCAAAGCAAAGCAAAGCAAAGCAAAGCAAAGCAAAGCAAAGCAAGCAAAGCAAAGCAAAGCAAAGCAAAGCAAGCAAAGCAAAGCAAAGCAAAGCAAAACAAAAACTGCAAGAGCTGGTTTCGGGCTCAGCTGGACCCACACGCTCATGAGGGCAACAAAACCCATCCCCTGCTTCATGGGTGTGTTCCTTCTGCTGCAGGTGCTTAGAAAGACAGTAGGATAGCCCAGAACTTCCTGTCTCTTCCTATTCTTGTCATAAAAGTGAAAACTGCTTCTTTTAGTTTTTCCTCTCCATCTTTGAGTTACAAACATATCTTATTTGATAGCAGTGTAACCGTTTATTCATGCTGCTTGCATTACGTGCTTTCTCCCAGTCTTGTTAAGAACTACGTTTTATCAGTCCAGGTCGGCAGCGTGTGATGTTTGCACTCCTTGTGTGGAGGCGGTGCGTGCACACGGCACATCTTCATCCCCAAGTAGTGCATCAGAAAAGTCAGGACGTGTTAGGTTTTGCTCTTCTGTGCTGAATGCATTTTCTCTGGTTATTTTCAAACATTTATCTTCTGTTTGTAGCAGTTTTTTTTGTGTCTTTAATGTATTTATCTTTGGGTCTTCTGTGCTTTTGAAACCTACATATTTATGTCTTTCATCTAATTTGAAAATTTTCTGACTTTTACTTTTTTTGGGGTCCCATTTTCATCTTCCTTCAGATTCTCCAGTTATTTAGCTCTTAGATCTTTTATAAATTATCTCACAGATTCTTTTTCAGCTTTTTCTCTGTTCTTCAGATTGTGTAATTTTCAATTTTTTTTATTTTTTATTTCATAATCAGATGAAAACTCATATAGTGAATTTTTTTCATT
>NW_004955417.1:27823355-28034753 GCF_000276665.1 Chinchilla lanigera
CAGGATTGCTTTTGCTATTCTGGGTCTCTTCTGGTTCCAGATGAATTTAAGGCATGTTTTCTCGAGATGTGTGAGGTATGCTAATGGTAGTTGAATGGGAATTGCATTGAATCTGTACAGCAGTTTGTAAAGCCATTTTCACAATGTTGGTTCTTCCTATCCATGAGCAAGGAATATTTTTCTATTTAATGAAATCTTCTTCAATCTCTTTTTTCATATAATGAATTTTAAATTTCAGATATTTTATTTTTAGTTCAAAGTATTAAATTTAACTCTTTTTATAGTCATTAATTCTGTTGAAATTTATTTTTTCACTCATTGTGAGTACTTCAACATTTATTTCTTTGATCATAGCTGTTATGCTGCTTTTAAAAGTCCTTTTTTGTTAATTTTAATATCTGGGTTATGTCTCAATCTCTATTGCTGAGTTTTGTCTTTGAGTATGGGTTACATTTTCCTATTTCTTATATGTCAGGTAATTTTGAATATTTTGAGTATTTGAAATATTTGGAAGTTAATTTGGTTGAGGGTTTGCTACAAACTGTTTCTCCTGAGGTTACTAGGACTGGAATACTATTTTAAATTTGTTTCACCTTCTTTTTAAGTCTTTCAATGGATGATGAGGTCTTGACAGCGTTTATTATACACAGGATGTTATTTTTCCTTTGTGTACCTTTCTTTTTTGTTATTTCCCCCTTTCCACCTTCTGTTGTTTGCTCAACTCTTTGGTTTTCCAAGCCAGTAAGACTCTGAGTTGGTAACATATTTATCCTCTAGGCATTGACCAAATGTGGTTAAAAATCACAAATATTGAAAACTCACCCAAATTCATAGATTCTCCCACGAATCATTTGCTCCTCAGTACTTCCTCTTGTTATTCTTTAGTGTCTTCAAGTCGTCGTTTGTTCATATGTTGACCTGAGTGTGGGAAAGTTAGATTGAGGGGAGCTGATTAGCCATTACCAAATAAGAATCTATTCTTCTGCATATTAATTTATATTTGTTAAACACTATATCTGTAACTTTACTCTCTATAATTTATTAACTTTATCCTTTATAGTTCATTGTGCTTTCTCAAATATCATCGCGTAGCCCATTGTTCAGTAGCTAGTTGGAAACCTTGTGTCCTAATTAAATTATCATCGTATTATTAGACCACAACACACATATTTGGCATTTAACTATTCTTTCTTTATACTTTACTCCATCTGTAGTCTAATGTGACTGCTGCTAATGTTAAAATAAGAGCAAACTGTGCAGAGGGTTTCTTCACATAAGACACAAGATTCATATGACT
The DNA here is from genome assembly GCF_000276665.1 of Chinchilla lanigera. Taxonomy (NCBI): domain Eukaryota; kingdom Metazoa; phylum Chordata; class Mammalia; order Rodentia; family Chinchillidae; genus Chinchilla; species Chinchilla lanigera. The sequence goes on from NW_004955417.1 coordinate 27,824,653, forward strand.
GACCTAATTATAAAAGGAAATAAATAAAATGAAGATATGGGAACCATTTTATTTCTTCTTCACCTTTTAATTGGATGAACAGCTATTTCAAAGATATTTTCTGCAGAAGGGAAAAGGGAAAAATTGTATACATACACAAGATAGTTAAGATAGTTATACAGCTAGTATCTCTTAGTTCATTAAAAGAAAGGTTTGTGCTAATATTGTTTGGACAATAGTTCATTTCTATATCTCGTACTCTGAACAACCGTTATGAGTATAGTAATGCTCAATGCGTTAATTATTGTTACTTTCCTACTAGCCTGTTTTGAAGCTCTGTTTTACTGTTATTTATAATTTTTTCTTTTTAAAGATTCTTTTTCTACAGTGAAGTTTCACAGGCAATTTGGTGATACTTAGGATGTGAGTGAGTATGCTAAAGATATAATCTACTGTGTTTGGGAAGTTATACTGACTTTTTAACAGTGTCAACCATAGAATAAGATATTAAAACTCTGTGTTGAAACTAATCATTTGTAATCATGGCCAATTTTTATTAAAGTAATAAATTTTCTGAGGCCACAATATTTTTTTGCAATATATTTCTGAATATTAGTTTTTTGAGTCCTTCTGAGTTATATTGCAATCTTGAGAGAAAATATGGATCATAAAAATAGGACATACTACATTTTCTAGAGAAATTGAACAGCTTGTTATAAAAACTATTTACACAAAATGTAAATCTGACGATGAAAATACACTTGAAGCAATGTGTTCTTTAAAGAATTTTACCATATTTCTCATGAAGCACAGCTAGGGAAATCTTATTTATGTTCTTTACCATTGACATTGCAAGAAATACAAATGAACAGTGTCAATGAAAAGCCGTACCACAGTTTGATAATGTAGTCCATGTATAAAATAGAATTTTTCATCTGAAACACAGTCTTTTAACTTATTTTTCCAGTTATTTTTTATGTTGGTTAATGCAAAGAAGATTATTTTATAAAACTATACAACTGCATGTGGTGGCACAAGTCTGTTTATCCCAGCTATTCAGGAGGCTGATGCAGTAGGAGTGCATGTCAAGGCCATCCTGAGTGATTCAGCTAGATCCTATATCAAAAGAAAATGAAAAGGTCTTTGAAAGTAGCGCACTGGTAGAGTGCTTACTTAGCATGTGCAAAGCCCTGGGTTCAATCCCCAGCACTGGAAAAAAACCAGAAACAATAAACAAGAAAATGAATCATACTTTAACTTTCTCTTGTTGCATAACAAATCACTACAAGCTGAGGGGATTACAAGAAATCCATTTATTATCTTGCAGTTCTGTAGGTCAGAATTCCTTGTGGGCTCAGCAGAGGGTCTCAGGAGGCTGAAATCAAGTGTAGACCAGCCTTGGCTCTTATTTGACATCTCTAGGGAAGAATCTACCTCCAGGTTCCCTCAGATTGTTGGCAGAATTTAGAAGCAGCTCTTTGCAATGGTAGACTGACATCTTTGTCTCCTTGCTGTCAGCTGGGTATTGCTCAGAGGTCTCTTCATTACTTGTTTATTGTCCCCTTCATTTTTGAGGCCATCAGTAGCATGTGAAATCCTTCTCATGCATGGACTCTTTCCTATTTGGCTTTCTGCTACAGGTAAAGAAATAGTTTTAGCTTTTAAGGGGCTCATGTGATTCAAATGGGCCCACTCAGATTATTCTGCATTTGATCAACTCAGAGCCAACTAATAATCTTTTATTTTAAAGGAAAAGAAACCAAAATAACGACAACCTAGACAAAAACAAAACAACACAAAGCAATAAAAACGATACAGACTTTCAAAACAAGGTGATAGGAAGTTGACAATGGTTGTTGTGTTACATATTGTTATCTTCAAGGAAGTTGCTCACATTACTACATGTATGAATGCAAGACTGATCAAACAGTTAAAGAGAGTAAAAATAAAAAAAGCATTAGAAACAATACGGAGTTTCACTAATCAAAGTAGTAGAGATTCAACAATGGTTGTTTTATTGCATATTATTATCTTCAGATTAGTTGTTGACATTACCAGATATAATCATGCAAAATTGGTCAGAAAAAGAAAAATTTAAGCATTAACTATTCCTTTCAATAAACCAGTAGACATCAGCAATACAGTTATCCCAGCTATCCTTGTATATCCATATATATTTTTTTCCTTCCTTTTTTCTTTCTTTCATCCCAGTTGTTCCTTCCCTTTGAGCAACTTCTTTCCCTTTGACAATATGTATCGTACCTTTCAGGTTTCATTTACTTTTCAGGTTCTTACACTAAGAAAACTATATGATGTTTACTCATGCGGGTCTGATTTATTTCACTTATGAGTATGGACTCTAGCGGCATCCATTTTCCTATAAAAGCCTCAAAGCCTTTCTTTGTAGCTGAGTAATACTCCATTGAATAAAAATACCACATCTTTTTTTATCCGTTCCTCTGTTAATGGGCATTTGGGTTGTTTCCAAGATTTAGCTATGACAAATTGCGCTGCTACAAATATGGGTGCACATATATTGCTGTGGAATGATGTTTTCAGTTCTTCTAGAAATTAGCCTTAATGTATGTGTAAAAATCTCCTTTCACCAAGTGAAATAAGGTAGTCACAGCTGATAGCATATTCGTGTGGATTAGCATGGGAAAGTTTGGGGGTGGGAGCAATATGCTTTTTCAACTTTGCCTATCAAATAATATGAAAAAGAAAGTTTAAACTTGAGTCACATGTAGTGGAGAGACACCAAAAATAAAGATAGATTAAATGGTGGGACTAATATGAGATCATAATATTATCTATAATCCTAGATTCCTAATGTTTGTGTCTACCAAAACAGTTTATTATTAATAATAGTTACCTGTATAGATGTTAATTACTTTGTTCCTCAAAGTTAATCCTTCATCAACCAAATTGTATAAAGCACTACTTCACAGAACCCAAAAATCTTGGCTCCATGCAGTTGTTTCATCCAGTTTGAAAGGAGTGTTTGCCGGCACTTCTTAACTCTGTGTACTGTCAGTGTGGATGAGAAGAGTTACCAAGAATTGATACTGGCATTTAAATACAGATTACTGATATTTGTTAAGCATGGTCCATCTTAAATTGTCAATGTAAAATGAGCAAGTTCTATTTTTATGTACTAATTTTTAGTAGAAATAGGCCCCTCATTTGAAAGCTATCTGATTTTTGTTTATTTTGATCAGAATTTCCTAGGAAACATTTTACATTATTATTAAATTCCTGATTTAATAAAATTATCCCATCCTCCCATATATGTCACCTAGATCACTATAGTAATTTTCCATTTGGAAGAGGCTTAGAGAATACAATTTTTATGAATCTGTCCATATAACTCCACATATTTGTATATGTACATAGTACTTACATAATGTGTACGATGGTATGTAATGCATAGAGATTGAAATTAGCACATGTAAGCAAAGTTACCAGAAATTGTGATTTAAAGTTAATGCAAGTGTTTACCTGAGACCCAGGAGCTCTACCATTACAGCGAAAGGGAATGGAAAATGGGCCCAAGCCCATCAGCGTTACATAGCTTCTAGATTGGTCTGCACAGGACTAGACTGTTGCAGGCAGCTTCTGTTGTTGTCTTTGTTACGCGGTTGTGGGAACTCAGCTATCAATCTCTCACCCCTAGACATCTTTCCAGTACCTAACAATGTCTGCGTGTCTGCTGTGCTGTTAGTTCTCAAAGTTGCATATATTTTGGACAAGCAGAAGATGTGGGAAAAGATAAATTTGATTTTATTCCATTCTATTATGTAATCAAATGCAATGCATTCTGCACTTTTTGTATGGCTTGTTTCATTTCCAAAATTGCCATTTATTTCTTATTTAAGCTTCCATTAATCTCCTGAATTCCACCTCTGTTTCCCTACTGCAGCCATGTTTCTACTAAGTTCTTTTGCATATTCATTGCAGTTAGTTTAAAGTTCTTGTGTGCTAGTTGCACTATCCTGGTCATCTTTCGGATGTTTCCATAATTGCTATTGACTGTTTGTTCCCATGGTTAGTTATTATTTTTCTTCTCTCTTTGCATGTATTATATTTTACCTGTGTTTCACCTAAAGAAAACGGATTTTTATTGTCAGGCAGTTAAATTAGGGAGTGCTTTGATCTTGTCGAGGCTTGGTTTTAGCTTTGGACGTTATGTTTCCCTTTGTGGCAGGATATACCTTTCAGGTTATAGTGTTTTTAGCTCAACACTTGTCTGTTGGTTATGGAATCTCAACGGAATGTCCCAGAATGCTCACAGATTTCCCTCCAAGCTTGCTTGATCAGTTTTGTGGCACTTCAAAACTATTCTGAAGTTTCTTTTAAACCGTCCATCCATCAGCAGGTGCAGGGCCCTCACGTGTACTGCTGAGGATTTATGCTGGAACCGGAGTAAAATGCCTATGCCTATTTCTGGAGCTGTTCTCTTAGCTCTTTGTCTAGTGCCCTGTGTTACAAATCCTAGCTGCCTTAACACGCCTGAGTTCTGATCTCTCTTTTTAACACCAGATTGTGATTCTGACCCTCAGTCGGGCCAGTGCTCCCTGCTTGGGCTTCTTGGGTACAGTTGGGATTCTCTTTCTAGGCAGAAAACTACTCGTACGCTTATTCTGTTCTTGAGAATCTTAGCCTTGTGTGGCGACTTGTCCAGTGCCTTAAGTGGCTGTTTCGTGTACTCTGACCAGTTTTACAGTTGTCTGTGGCAAGAAGACTACTCAGAAACTATGAATTATTTTATAATAATGTAATAAACATTCACAAGCATATTAACCCCCAAAGAACAATAATTCATAATGATTTGTTTACCTCATTTACATTTCTTTGCCTCTTCTAGTTGGTCATGGCAATCATATTGAACCTCCAGTTTGTAGTTCCTTTTCTTCTTGTTCTGATGTAGATTTCTTATGTATGTACTGCTAAAAAGCATTACTGTTTTACCTTTATTGAAATGTACGGTTTTGTTTTCGCCACTTTTTCTCTGTATCCATATTGTTATGGGTTGTGCCAGTTCATTTATTTTAACTTGCATAGTTTCAGAGGATCACTCTGTAACAGCTTTCGATGCCCTGTACCAATGATGGTCATTTGGATGGTGTCCACATATTTGCCGTTGTGAAATTGCTGCTACACACATTTTTGTACGTGTCTCCAGTTGTACTTGTGTGCAGGTTTCTCTCTGATACATTACACTTGGATGTTCCACTTTAGGGAATGAAGATGAAGTGCTTCCAGCTACTTTTCTAGGCAGTGGGTGTTCAGTGGGTGCACTGTGCATGATGAAAGTGAACGGCAGGAGCAGAGCCCTACCAAAGGAGTTGGGCACTGAAGCCCAAGCTGCCCCGGGAGGTGTACTTGTCATACCAGAAGTTTTCTTTCTTTTTATAAAATACCAAAGTAACGTGTATAAAACTTTCCACACCAGTGGAGGAAGAGTTTTGGAGTGACAGAAATAGTAGAAGTAATTTTTAGAGCACGCCTTTAAAAATAGGTTAGCATTTTGTGGATAAAGTCTCCAAGTGGCTGAGTGTTGCCAGAGAAAGCCCCTACTGTTTGTGAGAATCACACGCAAGTTCTCTGAGCTCACCTAGGTCCTTAATGCTAATGTTTCAGAATGATTTTATTCATTACCTGTTAATTAGTTATAACTCTTCGTGCCCTGTATGTATGCATATCTTTATCAGAGCGCTGATTCATTCTTCACTTTTATCTCTAGGAATAATAAATAATAAATCCGAAATTTCTAAAATTTGTTTCCACATTTGGTATTGTTACTTTCTTTTTAACTAGCTCAAAAGAATACACTTTCATTCTCCTTTCTCCTGTGTACGTGACTTCACTTCAGGAAGTCTCTCTTTTGTTTGGATATTTCTTGTTAAACATTGAAAATCCAGATTTGATGTAAATCTCTATTGCCTGCCACAAGATTCAAGAAAGTAAATCATAGTAAGATTTTCATCTTTACAGCCTTCTGGTGCTCTCTGTAATCTGCCTGCAGGTACAGAAATGCACGGAGCCTAGTTAACCCAATCGCTGGATAGCTTTCTCCATAAAATCTTAAACATGGCTCTGATATTTGAGGGATCTCTTAGCCTCTGTTTCAGTCTGTTTAAAATTGAATTGCTCTCACTCCTATTTGTTGTTATACTTGATTACATAGCTGTAGACTTCTGAGGGTTGCCATGGAGCAATAGCTTTATATCTTATACTTATCTGGTACTAACATTTCTTCCAGCGCAACTATAATTGAAGTGAAAAATAAACAAAGAAACAAAAAAAAATATATGTATATATGAGATTAGGGTGTATGAAAGAGTAGGGCTTAATCTCACCTTATGTGGGTTCATAAAATCTTGCACAAATCCTAGTTGTCTGTTGACTTCCATTCTGCTTTCAGTGATTTGACATTGGAGTGATGCTTTTGACTTCCTTCATCTATGTCAGGTGACAGAAAAATGGAGATGTGACCTTTGCTTTTGAGTACAAAAAGAATTTGAAACTCTACCAGAATATGAGTTAGCAGATCCTTTGGGGTTGATCATTTTAAATGTAACTAAAAAACAAATGTGGCAATGAATTTTTTGAAGACTAAATGAGCAAAAATGTGTAACACATTTAGGATATGGCTTTGTAAATAGGAAACACAAAATAAACCATAACATTATTGTTTAATGAATCACTATTGGTAATTAATATGCTTGATTATTTTTAATTGCACTTTTTCATCTGCTCAGACTTTCCCTATGAAAGATTCTCTGATATCCAACTACTAGATCAATATATGTTAACTCTTAGGGCCAGGGATATAGCTCAGTGGCAAAGCACCTGCATGGCAAGTGCAAGGTCCTGAGTTTGATTCCCAGTACTAAAAAAAAAAAGAAAAAAGAAAACAACAAAATATGTCAACTCTTTAAAAACCTTTTATAGCCAAATTGGTTTCCCAAGAGGTTAAATAAATTATATTTCTACAGTAAACACGTAAAATTGCTTTTTCTTCTTTGGCATCTCTAAGCTGAAGAAGGAAGAAGAACTTGCACCTGTTAACACCTGGATTTTGGACATCTAGTCTCCAACTCTGAGAAATACATTTTTGCAGTTTAAGCGACCAGTGTATGGTGATTTGTTATGGCAGCCCTAGTGTATTAACAGATGATTGCACATACCCGGCTTCTGACAGCTGTAAGTCCTCCCACCTGGTACTTACACCATGGTATTCTGAAGCCCTGTATTCTCCCCTGATACTAGGGAGTTTAGTTTTCCATGAGCATGCTGCGTTGTCATTTCATTGGTTGTCCTGCACATTTTAAAACGTTTAGAAGACATTTACTCCTCTGTAGTAGTTGGGTGGCTTAAACCACAGAAATTTATTTCTCAGAGTTCTAGTGCTTCTGTTTCTGCTTTTGATGGCTTTTAAATATAGTTTCATTACTTTTAATTTTTAAAATGTAATTTGTTACATTTTAATGAAGTGCTGTTAATACTTTTTATTGGTGATGTTTTCTGAGAATGTATCTATGTTGAGACTTTCTTATCCATGTGTTTTAAGGCACGGAGTTTTTGAATCATAGTGGTTTCCCTCAGACTTTTGTAGAGGCCTAATTTATTTTTTTCTTTGAAAGTAAGCTATGGTTAAAATAGTGCATACTGTCTGCCTCTAATACTTTCTCATAACTATGGTCAAGTGTGCCTTATTATTTCTCTTATGGCAATATGTTCTACTATATGATACTATGCCCTGTGGTTTATAATGATTGTCTTATTTTATAATTTTATGAAATCTTACAAAATTTGTGATTGTTGCACATTAAAATAACTGTTTTGGAATGATTTGAATTTTGGTTTCTTTTCAGACATCCCGTTTGTGTGTCCTTGATTATACAGCTAGCTATCAATCAGTTATCTCTTGCTTTAGAAATGCCAGCCTCTCTTAGTCATTTCTGCAGACAACTGTGGATCAGGATTCCCTGATTGTTATTCCAGCTTTGCTGCCATTTTTATTTTTGTCTTGCTTCTGACAGCAAGTTGAGCACTTTCACTTGGTCTCAGCTTTTGAAGTCCTGTCACGGTTACATATACTAGGAACTTCAGTTTGTAGTATTTCTCCCCTTATTCTGGCCTCCAGAGCAGAGGTAGTAGCAGCTTCTTAGTTATGCTCATGCGTCCCTCACCACCACATTTCCACCGTCTTGGTCGATGGACTACCTCCTGCGTTCTCATAAGGAGCACAGGCCGCGCCTGCGTTCCAGTCTTACGTAGCAGAACCATTCTGCCGTGAACCATTTTACATTTATCTGTTTTTTGGTCCTCTCCTCCAATCTTCCATGGCTGTCATGGCATCTATGCTTTATTTAATGTAGCCCGTCACTGTTTGTTTAAGCTTTTAGGAGCTCTTCTAGGTCCGCGTTCGTACCATCTCTTATAGGACTTGCCAGAGTGCTAGCTCCTAGAGACTGAGGAGCTCTGTTATTCAGTCTTGTGGTTTTCTCTCTTTAACCCAGTACCCTTAGCATCTACTGCCAGACATAACCTTTTAGTCTCTGTTGGAATGTATTAACCTGGTTTTGGTTTGATGTGTGACCTATTCTTAGCAAGCCTAGTACTTTCTCAGTTGGGGTTATGTGAAGGTCTGATTCTTTGTTGGTGGTCACGAGGAGAGGAAAAGACAGATCACGAGGAAAACCAGCACAGTCTTGCAGAATGTCTATCTCATTTGAGACTTAGCCAGTCTTCAGTCAAGAGGGGTCTTCCCTCTCCCACAGGAGGAGTAGGCTGCACTTTGGTAGGCCTCATAGGGTCAGGGAGTCTGGGTAGTTCAATAGATCCAGCACAATTCTCCCGTTTGTATTGCTGCTTTGGCAGTACCTTTACCTTAGGCTAGAAGATCTGCTTACAGTGATGTCAAACCTTTCAGAGCTTTCTGTGATGCAAATAGCTTGCTGTAGCGTGCTACCACTGGAAGAATTAGTCTTATTTAAAGTTCTTTCACTTTTACAGTTAAATTGTATGACTGGTCTTCAGCTTTGTCTTTAAGAGATGTGAGCCCTTTAAACATGGTCAAGGAGGCCCTTTGAATCTCATATTTGGCTTTATATTAGTGACTATTTTAAGCTGTCATTTTTAGCTTCAGTGAATCAATTTAGCATTTAGCATCTGCCATCCAATTTGTCTTTACAATTACCATTTCTCCCATATCCTTCAAAAGATAAGATCTATCATGTGATCCAGAGTATTTCTTTCTCCATATAATTCAACTTTCTACAGGTAAAAGTGTTAACGATTGAATGACCATTGCATGTCATTGGCTATGACTACTCCACTTACAACAAGTTTCTAGTTGATTAGTGAGTGATCCAACTGCAGAATTTCCTTCTTCTAGAGTCTGAATAGTAGATGCATTTCCTGGTGTTACTTGCCTAAGGTTAGGTTCATTAGAAATAGCACCTGAGACAGGGAGTTTTGTGCACATGATTTATTGGAGGAATATTCTTCAAGAAGAAGCTTCAGGGAGGGCCTAGGGGAGGGGAAAGAGCCGAGAAAGCACGTCTCAGTCTGAGCTAAGCCTGGCTGTGTGGGGGGAAGGTGCGCAGCGTGGAAGGTTGGCCTTTGAGCACAAGTTACAAAATAGATTGTCCTTCTTTGATGAAGGGCTGTAACCCTTGATATCCTTGTGTCAGCAGGCAGGTAACTTGCCTGTTGGGAGGGGATGGCAGTGCCCCTTTGCAGTGGCAGTGGCTCCTGGTAGTTGAGGCGGCAGGTTGCTGGTCAAGGGAGAGTGTTCGTCACAGCAGCCAACTCTTGGTCGCTGTGGAGGGAAGGAATTCATTAGCCTGGAAGGGTCGGCTGAAAGGACAACAGCTCTTATGTATATCTTCCTGCAGTAGAGATGTTTAGGAACCATTACAGTTCTCAGTGTTTTACTATATTGTGAACATTAACTGTTTTGTTTACAGAGAGAGGAATAGGTACATTTCATAGAGCAGTTGGTGAGGAAAATTGTTGTGAAAAATTATCTTAATATATATGTTTACAAAAACTTTGTTAAAGAGAATGGGTATAGAAAAAGACAGTTATTGTATGGAAGCCATGCTAGAAAGATAAAAATATTTTAATATTGGGAATTTGCCAATATCTTCTCTAACAAAGTATTAGCACTTTTCCTTTGCACCTATTTTTCTTTCATTCCAGAAATTATTCTGTATAGTTGAATATAACATGCCTAATAATTAATAATTATTATACTATGTACAAATAATGATAGAGTACACAAAAGGAAAATTTTCCATGATTTCTATCTGTAATTTCTATTTATAGAACAAAAAATGTTTTTATAGACTGTGTATTTAATTTTAAGATGTCATAGGTACCTCGTATTGATAATAAATAGTCCAGGTTCTCACTTCACTACCTTTAGGGTCCCTCAGCATTGACAGCTCAGTAGATTTCCTCTGGCGTGTGTTCTATTTGGAGTCCTGTTACAGAGACTACTAAGTACCTTATCTTGGGAGGATCATCTTCCAACATAGCTCCCAGGTGCCTGTTTAGTTCTCCAAAGAAGGCCAAAGACCAAATGCTCTGGTTTTGGTTGAGGATGAAGAGACTGGAGCTGTCCTAGTTCTGATCTTCTTATCTTTTGTGGCTGCCTATTCTTTGTGCATGACTGAAACTTTCTATTTTTGCCGTGTACTTTCATTTCCAACTAATGGCTAAGGGGACAGAGCTCAGAAACAAGCTTGGGGTTTAGTAGGTAAGTCATATATTTTTAATGTGAATGATTGACATGTACTGGAGTGGCTGTGTTGTACATGACCTTTTTTTTATCTGAAAGTGTGCTGAATATTATATATATATATATTTTCTTAATTCAGTATCTACTACTGTGACAACTAATTCTTATCACAAGGTGCATTAAACATGTTTTTCTGTATTAAATCTATGAGTGGGAAAGCTTATGGTAACTTTTAAATATTAAGGAAGAGCCTAGCTATTTATTCATTTGTTAGAGTTTTGGAAAGTTAATTTTAAAATTCTCTTATCTAATAGTTTTACATATATATTATTTTCATTTTTTGTTTTTGTTTTTTCCGGTACCAGGAATCGAACTCACGACTTTGTGCTTGCCAGGCAGGTGCTGTGCCACTGAGCTAAATCCCAGCCCCTATATATTATTTTCTATCACTTCTGTTTTATGTTCTTATATCAGGCATAGTGGCAAAGGTGTTTAAAGAGCAACCTCTATTATCTGTTAAGCTTTTCTTCTTTATGTAATGTGGAAGATCAAAAGAAAAGTGCCTAGTCATGGTAAAAACTATTGTTAAATATCAGTTAAAATATTACTTAGAAGCAGAGAATTTGGTTTTATAATGGTTATGAATTTTCTATTGGTATGTGTAATGTATCTGTAATAAGTATTATAGGCTATTTGTTTTCCATGTTTTTATAGCTATTTATAAATTTACTCTATACTTTTGTTAATTATGAAACATTTGTAATGTTGATAAATATGTTAATGTTGTGAGGGTAATTCTTTGAAATAAGGCTAGAATAAAGCATCTAAGAAAAAGAATGCAAATGTAAGGCATTTGATCTAGTTAAAACTATAGGCTTTCAAACATGAGCTTAAGAGTGTTCTCTTCCTTTTCTTTATCTTTTGGAAATAATTTGATTTCAATATTCTCGCTCTTGCTAGCTGCACACTGGTTGTATATGTATGGGAGTATATATAAGTGTGTATGTGTATGTGGGTACAAACATACACAGGCAACTCAAAAGTTGAAGATTAAAACAAAAAATTATGTGTATAGATGTGCAAGATGGGGCCATATTCATGTTGTGATTTCATTTTCTTGTATATTATTATTAGTACTACAAAGACATATGGAACATAAAATATAACAGCATTATTTGGAAAACTATTGTTTAATGACTCAACTCCACAAAAAATAAACCAAACCTAAACAAAACAAAAACAAAAACCACAAAAGCAAAAGACCAAATTCCAGAGACAGCTGTCTTGCACCTTCTTAATCAGCGCAGTCCTCCACTGCTGTTCCCACGTTCTTCCCGCTATTCCAGGATAGGGCATTCATGACTCTTTCTCTCAAAACACTGTTTTAGATAGTGAGGAGGCGACTCTGAGAGTGTGACCGCGGGTACGTCTTCCTGCACGATGGGACCTTGTTTTTCCCTTTGCACAGTAGCTGGTCTGCCTCAGAGAATCAGCAGCAACAACTAAGACAGGAGCAGGTGAGAAACAGAAGCGAGGTGGATGTAACAGCAGGGAACGCAGACAGGGACTTGGAGCTCACTTCTCCAGTTTAATCATCAGTGAACTGAACACATTTAAAAATGAGTTTCTTTATTTGTATTTTGAGAGTGAACTATAAATTACATTAGTAACGAAAATTTGTAGTTCACAAAGCACGTTTGTTTATGTTTTAACTTATTACATGCATTAGAAAACTCTTGAGCTTTCTGTGTGACTTTTGTACTGGAAGGACATTTCACAGCGTTTCTATTCAGAAGAAACTTTCATGTCTGCTTCAGTAAATGGATTTCAGTTACAGCTGATTTGTTAAGAACAAGTTCACATGGCAAAGAAGGGCTAAAAAAGAGCACAAGGAAAGAGGAAAGTTCAGTGCCCTTTCCTCATTTGGGTGACCCTTCATCCAAATGCACACAGTCATATTTTCAAACAACCAAAGTACTGATTATACTTACAATAATGTGGCATGTGTCCAACACTAGCTACGTAAACATTAATTACACCCTTTCATTAATAGTTTGTTTGATTTAGGATCTTTAGTCCCAGTGGTATGGTATAGACAACTCAGATCTCTTTAAAAAGCTTTTAAGGCATCTTTTTTGTTATAGATATGCATATATGGATAGAGAAACCCAATATCACTAAATTAAACTTTTGAGTTTTTTCCTCACCAGATCTGCAGCCTTTCTTCTTAAATTTTTTGAAAAATAGCTAAGAGCATATATACTATTATATAAAATTTTACCCAGGGGAGTTTATGAATTACCAAAGTTGATGCATCAGAAATCAGGTAAAGGCTTATTTATTACATATAAGTTCAGGTTTACAAATGTATGCTGCATTTACTGAAGACTGTGATGATATAGGTAGTACTTCAAAAAATTTTTTTTTCACTGAGCCATTTTCTTTTTTCTTTTCTTTTCTTTCTTTCTTTCTTTTTTTTTTTTAATCTTTTTGGCTTTATTTGAGACAGGGTCTTGCTTTGTAGTTCAAGCTGGTCCTAAACTCTATATTGCCTAGGCTGGCCTTGAACTCACGGGGATCCTCCTTCTTCAGCCTCCTGAGTGCTAGGATTATAGGTGTGCACCACCACACCCGGCTCAATTTTCTTATTTTGAAATGAACAAGACATTTGTGATTTGTTGAAATGATTCTTTAATTGTATGTAGTCATGCTGTCTTATTTTCATTTTTTCATTAATGTTAAGCAAATATTTGTTCATGTATATTATAAGAAAATTTTTCTCAGTATTTAATATTATGCTTATTTTAAAAGTCTTCATTTATCAGTTTTTTGAAGCTGTGAAGCATAAGTTTTGCTTTGGGTCTTTTTTTGTTTGTTTGTTTGTTTTTGTTTTTTTGAGACAGGGTCTCACTGTGCAGTTCAGGCTGGCCTTGAGCTCAATTTGTAGCCCAGGCTGGTCTCGAACTCACAATGATCCTCCTGCCTCAGCCTCCTGAGTGTTGGGATTACAGGCGTGTGCCACCATGCCTGTCTCATTTTGGTTTAAAATATATGTTTATATGAAATTGTGTTTTCTAACCTGTATTTTCATCTCAAAATATTTGTTGATCATAAGTTTCCCATTATATGTCAGTATATTGCTGCATTTAATATTCTGTATCATTATATTCTAATCAATTAAATATTTTTAGATTTATACTTAATTAGAAAAACTAATTATTGGTAGATCACAAGACGCGTAGGTATTCTGTGTAACCTCAATAAGTGTTCATTACAAACCGTGTCTCCGTTGCTCTTCTATGGATTCTTCTCCACCATTTGGGCTGCAAAGCAGAGACCTTGCCTCCCACCTTCCCCTCCTGGCCCCTGTAGGGAATGTGAGGCGTAGCAGCCTGGGTCCAGCATTGCAGCACAGAGCACTAGAGGCTTGGGCCTTGCGGGCACCATGCAGTGCTGCACCAGCCCTGGCGTGACTTTTTCTTGTACAGGTAATAAACGACCCCTGCTGTTTGAATTACTGCTTGACAGATTTTCTGAGGCCCCTAGCCATATGTAATCTTAACTGATTATTAGATTTTTTTTTTATCCTTAGTTTTTTGAGACAAGGTCTTGCTCTGTAGTCCAAGATGGCTTTGAACTCACTATGTAGCCTAAGCTGGCCTTGAACTCACAGCAATCCTCCTGCCTCAGCCCCCTAAGTACTGGGATTACAGGAGTGTGCCACCGTGCCCAGTTTACATTAGCTTTTAGAAGTGAGCTTCAAAATTTTTTTTGCACATTATTGCCAAAGCAGACATGAGATACTGTCCTGGCTAGGGCTGTGTGACCTTTTTACATTTATCCTCAGAAAAAATGTAGGGACGTAGTGAAAAATATTTTATTCATATTTCAAGTCCTCATTATGTCTAACATTCATTAACTTTGTAGTTAGTAGAAAAGTAAGGTATGCATGAAAGATTAAAGATTAACAGAGAAAAAATTGACGCCAGGGTTGCTGGTGCATGCCTGTCATCCAGCACGCTGGGAGGCCTGCCCGAGGGAGTGGACAGCTTTGGGTTTGAGGGTTCTGGAGTTAAGCAAACAGCTGAAATTCAGATCTGTTACTCCTTAATTACTTTTTCCTAAACTCTGGAAGTTTCACTTTCCTTATCTGTTCAAAGGGTATTATTATAATAAAACTTTGTTCACACAGTTGTTTGTGATAATTAAATGAGGTAGAGAAAAATCACCATTCCAGTATTTAAAAGAAAAATCTGTAAAAAGAACAAATTAAATGAAGAATTCTTTTTTCATTTCTATGTAAGAGAATTTCACTGGTTAAATGGGTTTAGAGTAAGGAATAGTGAGACTAGCTGGGATGATTCACTGGGAAGGTCAGAGGCAGTGTTGCTGACATTGTTCAGTGTATAGCACTTCCTGGAGATGCTGCTTTGGAAAGTTCTACTTACCAACGTATTAAACCACTATTACTAGGTCTTATAATTTAAAAAAATGAGCATTGTGATTAAATACACATGATGTGGAGTAATTGTCAGGAATTTGTTAATGATTGCTTATTAACTATGTGTTCATCATGTAGTTAACATATACTGGACATCTTTTGTAGCGCTAGGGGTAATTTCCAACAGTTGGGAGTGCAGAGTTTGTAAAATTTCTTCATTTTGAAAGTGTTGCTCGGAGGCATAGACATGAATTAGTTAACTAGCGAGTGTCCTGGAATTAGAGCTCGTCTCAGTGACGGACATTGTCTTAACTCGTCAAGGGTGATGAAATTCCTCAAAGATGAGATTCCTACTTGAAAAAGTAGAACTCATTTTTATTGTTGTTTGAACTTGGATTCTTTCGAGTAGCCCAGAATGAACAGAAGTCTACCTTTTCTTGTTGCTGTACCTGTTTTATAATTTTTCTCTTTATGATCCTTAAACAGTGATTTTTTTTTGTTTTTTTACTTAAGTTAGAAAAAGATCATGATTCTCTGCAGTACTTTTAAAATTTCCTCTTGAGGTAAAAAAAGTATACATTGGTAGACAGTATAAATGATAATTGCATGAATAAATTTCTGTGCGTTAAGGTTAAAAGTAGCTTTTAAAACAAGTTTGATTAAATTTTTCATGTTTTTCAGACAGCATTATTTAAGCGAAAAATTGTGTATAGCCTTATTTTTTCCTTGTAAAACTTTTATCACTCATTAGACTATAAAATATTTATTTAAGCTTAATATGTTCAGTTCATATAATGAGGGAACCTGGAATGATACTTCCCTATAATTTTTTATAATGGTAAGATTTTCATTGTCTGCTAGTGGCTTTGAACACAGTGCACTCTTACTGTGCAGTGAAACATAGAAAAATCGAATGTAACACGAAGTCCTATACATTGTCATTATGAATTAGGGATGTAGGTTAAGCACTTTATACATGCTTTTTCTTAAACCAAATCCACTATTTCTTTTTTAGCTTTTCTTTTTCTTTTGTTTCTTCTCCAAGCTTTGTAATTGGTTTTACAACTGACAATTTTCCTGATACGTGCATTTCATGCAGGTAAGCCTTGGGGCCTCAGCAGCTGGTGTTGGTGCCCTCTGGTCAAATACAATGAAAAACACATGTTTAGGACAAAGTTGGGTTTATTGTTTGCTGCAGCAATGAGGCCAGTTACTTTGCGAAACTGCAGGGCATCTCAAAAGGGATTAGGAAAATTTGCTGTAGGATTTGGTCTTGTATTAGAGAATTTGGAAAAGGCTTCATAGAAATGGAACTTGTGTGAATTTCACACTGATAGAATGTGGTGTCATTTGAGTATCTTTTTATCTAGGAGGTGAGAGCGTCAGGACAGTGGTTGAAGAGTTGTTACTAGAGAAGAAATAGTCACTCATAGCAGCAAGGGGAGGGAATTGTTCTGTCATTTTGGTTGCATAGTGTCCTCGCTTTTATCTTTGTTCAGACATGATGGTAGTGTTTTTGCCTTGTTCCATGATAGGCATGGTGAGCCTGTGATGTTGATATTCTGTGAAACTGTTTATATTTGCTGGGGAGATACCAGAGTCCAACTAGTACCAGGTAGACTACCTACAGGTGAAAGCTGAAAAGGAAACTTTTTCTCTGAATATTTTAAATTTCTTCTTGCTATATACTAGCTGTGTGATTTTTGGGAAACTAAATACTGGTAATACATCTGAAAATTGGAGATGATGATAATAGAACCTTATTCATAGGATTATTTTGAAAAGTGAATTGGTGGATACATGTAAAGTACCTGCAACATTACCTGTTACAGAGTCAGTATTCCCTTGAGAGAAATCACCATCACCACCACCACTGCTACCCTTCTAGCATACTGTCTTCAAGGACTCATTCCCATTCTAGCAGTGTTACTTACAAAACAGACAGAAATGCTTATATGGATTAGGTAGGGCATCTTTTCTTCTTTGTTAATAATGGAGAAACACTGTCAAATTCTTACTAGTCAGTGTTATTTATGAAATATGTTTATTCATTGGGCAAGAGATCATCTCTTTCATTTTTAACACATCTTTTTCCTTTCCTCTGTTACAAGTCTGAATTATTTAGTACGTCAAGAAAAAATCTAATCAACATTTGTTTTTTTCTTACTTCCTTTGTTTAAAGTCCCACAGATTTGACCTCCTCGATGTGTGGTTTCATTCCCTTTCACTGTCTTTCTTCAGGACTTTATGATTTCTGAGTTTCTCTGGAATAATTTGGTTGATCTTCCTGCTACTAGATTTGATGTTACCTTTCGATTTAACCAGACCTTTGTAACCAGTCTACCTGCCAGTACAAAACATCTGATGATGTCCCTTTTACCTCAATGTGAAAGTTTAGGATGTTTAGCATGGTTTAGAGTCTTTTTCAATTTTCCCCTGACTTTCATTAGTGTCCCCTCCTTTCACCCCTGGGTTTGATGGTAAATTTTCTATTTCTACTTTACTTATTTTCTGCATTTTACCTTTTTGCCCTTTCAAAATCTCTGTGCCAGGAAATGTAGCATAATTTTAATATACAAATAATGTGAAAAAGATTTTGTATAATGTGAGAATCTACAATAGTCTTTTAGGGGATACCTCATGACAGATTGGGTTATATAATCTAGTGCCATCTGTGGTAGTTTTTTCTATGATCCACTGAGCAACTAATGTTCACACCCTCTTTCTTTGCCCACTGTCCTTACACTGATCATTGGATCATTTGAAATCGTATTTGCAGAAGTTTTTCTTAAGTTCTGATTTCATGTAGGAGCAGTGGTGTTGTGTGCCGTGGTAAATATTTGACAGCATCTCTCTTCCCCAGGAAGAAAGACCTTGTTAGTTATATTTTCCTATTTGTATTAATTAATATTCCACTGTTGATGTTAAGATACAAGTGTGACCACCCTGAGTCATAGGATGCCAAGACCAGCTCATCACTGAGGTAGAGCAAGACCCATACTGGTATGGGCTACCTACTGCTGAGGGTGACATATGGCCGTAGGCCCCTGTAATGATCCTCATGGGACACTGGCTGGAACAGAAAACCCACAGAATCAGGTTAGGTGTTGCTGCTTGACACCAGTGCCGTGGTACTCAAGGTTGTGGTAGTGTTCATGGTGTCCATGAAGGCAGTCCCTTGGCCGCCAAGGCTGACACTAAGTTAGGTTGCACATTATGTGAGGTGCATTCAGGCCTGTGCTGCAGCTGGTGATGGTGGCTGAAACTTAAGTCTGTGTCCCTGGGTTGTGAGCCCTGCCTATACCGGAGCAGGTCTGGAGGCCCTGTCTGTGAGCACTGTCCTGGTAATGGTGGTGAGCCTGACTTTGAGGGATGGGTGTTGGAGACTGACTGTTGGCTGCCAAAGCTTTTGCTCAGCTAGATCACTCTCCTTTTTGCTGCCCAAGGTTAGAGAAGCATGATAGTGGCTGTCTGTGCCATCTGAGTGAGCACTGGCCTGTGGAATGGGGCGTGGGGCTCTCTTTGGCACTGGGTTTCACCGTGGCAAGCTGGTACCAGGGCACAGATGTACTTCTCTCTCCTCTGAGCTGGAAGCTTCTGTCTGAAAGCCAGGCTGTGCTGCCTGGAATTAGGGGAAGGGAGAGGAGGACAGTGCTTTCCATGTTGCCTTCTCCAATGTGTTTTTTCTTACTACACAAAAGCCAGGCACTGTGGTCTCTCACCTGGGTGTCTTGGCTCTGTGGAGCTGGTTTGATGCAGGAATAGTGTTCTTCATATTTGTGTATTTGTGGGGAAACCGCTGGTGGAGGATCTTAGCTGCCATCTTGCTCCAGATGATCGTTCGTTTTGACCCTTACATCATGCAGTCTTATGTGTACTCTGCTGCTTTACCATGGCACAATTCCAGATGTAAGTGTCCTAGAGCTTTGGTAGGTAGGAAACGCTTTTTGTTAAACTCAGATACTGTCTTTCATGTGGTCTGTGTGATGCTACAGCTTGGTGTTAGGAAGCTCAGTTTTTACATAGTCATAGACCAATTCTCCAACTTTGGTTTTGTTGATAATGACAGTAATATTTCACTTGGTATCTGCCTTTTTTGCATTTTGGGTTAGCTTAGAATTTGGTTGGGGTAGCTCAGTGTGAGTTACTGTTTTGCAAAGCAGCTGCTGTTGCTGTTGTTTCACACATGTTGGATATGATTTGTCACTGTCTCTTTGTAGCCTTAAATAGAACAAGCCTAATGCCATAATTATCATATGAAATTTAATATTAAATTTGCAGTTCTGTGATTTTTGCTCTTAGAAAAGATTTTGATCTTATTAAATGACTGTTTTTATGGTGAAACTAGAAATACTTTAAGGGAAACATGTGATTGCAGCATATGTGAGGGTCCTAGAGCGCTTGCTTCTCGTGAAGGCAAAGCCAGTTTCCATGGAAACTGAGTCCATTCACATCATGACAGCCACTGAGATGGGAAAATACAGATTTTAGGGTCTGTCTCAAGTTCTGTCAGCCGAACAGATTTTACTTGCAATTTAGACGGGCTTAAAAATTGAAGATACTTCATTTACCTGATTGAAAACTCCAGAGGTCCACATTTGTTCTGGTGAGGGCTGATCTTGAAACTTATGTAATGTGACTCAAGAGCTAATTTCTTTCTATTTTTAATTTCTGCTGGGAACATGCTGAATCCATTTGGGTGAGGCTTCCTCCAGCTGATGGTCCTGCTTCTAGTAGCTCTAGGAGTTACGTGACTCCTTAGTTAGCAAGTGGGAAATCTCTGCCTCAGTAATGCCAGACGTGTGTTTGAAAGTTGCTATGGTTGGACCAGCTAGCTTACTGTGCTGGTTACTCAGAACAGGGATGGTACATGTGCACAAGCTCTGCTACTCATGGTTTAGACCTGGAGCAGGCTAGACCAATTCAATCCAAGCCACAGAACTGGAAGTAGAGCAGACATTCCCTTTCTTCCAAGAAGGAAGAGAGCTAAGAGAGGACAAACAACAGATACTACAGCTTCTTGCAGAGTGCGTCTCCTTTTTTCCTTCATTCAGGAGACTTTAACCCAAAAATCCACCCATTTTCAGCTTGTTAGCTAATGTATTTTAAGTGAACAGATATAAACTAAAGATTGAGTAAATGATTTCACAGTGATATTTTCTATCAGTGATTTTAAAAATTGCTAAAGAAATTTTCCTATGGAAGTGGTAAGAGCACATAATTTATCTGGGTGAATTTCTGGTAAAAATCGTGTCCACGTTCACAAGAGAATCCTAACTCTGTTACTTAATGTGTTTTCTCATCATCCCCGTTACGCCGCGCGTGCCCCTAGTTGACACCCTCTTTTAATGTGGTAGTTAATAAAAAGATGTTTGAAGCCTACCAGTGCACGGAGAAACACCTGCTGAGAGTTAACAGCATTGTTCTGCAAAAGCTTACCACCACTGGCGTGTCTGTCCCATTCTGTCGCATCATGCTAGTGGCGTGTGGCTCCCGCAAGCCTCGCTGCTTCACTCCCTGGCTCTAACACGTCACTAGCAGAGGGACATGTAGAGGAGTGTGGCCAAGAAGCTGGTAAGAGGCCATCAGAGCTTCAGTGAAGGGAGGTTACAGGGGCAGAATTGCTGAAAAGAGCTATTTTACGAAAGATTTTCTCTTTGGGTACATTGCTTCCTCACTTCCACAGAAAACATTCCTGGAAATTTCCATGGTAATTTTCAATGTTTTTGAAACGCTGATGTGTAGCTTTTGGGTTGACTTCCTGAGGTTGGGCCTGTTGTTAATGGCATCTCGAGATATAATGATAAATTACCTTCAGCCATTGATGCAGTGTGCTAGAGCCTACGTTACAGTGCTTTACTGGTCTTAAAGAAGTAAGGAATAAGACAATCTGTCTTCCATGTAATACCTTGTACATGTCCACAGTGGGGCTGATGGAAGTGTGATTTGAAGCAATGCCCTATTGGTACAGATAGCTAAGGAGCAGCTCACATATCATTCTGATGTGCATGTTACACGCTGTTTCTTTTGGGAAGAAATATTCTGTTAACTGAAAGATAAATTGAGATTCTTTAACTGATTTGGGGTAGACCTGAATGCACATTATGTAGAAATAATTTGAGTTCTTTCTACTTTATATCCAAATGTGTTACCTGCCTTGTGTGTATTTATTGGCACATAAACATGCAGGAGTTATATAAGAATGATTCCATTACTCAAACATTGGTATTATGAAAGTTCTCATATTTAAATAAAGTATATTTTATTTGTTTTTGTTCCATTTTTGTCTTAGTAGTTGCTTCAAATAGTTCTGTATGACTTGGTTAGTATGAATTATCTTTCACAAGAACTCTTATCTAGCAAGTGCTTTCTTTGTACCTGCCACTCTCTAAGAGAATTTAATTTAATGTTCTCATAAGACTTAGCAATAAGCTAATTGTTAGAGCTATAGGTCTATTTTTGAATTTTGGCGGGGGGGGGGTGGTTTGCTGCCAAGACACAGCTTTCTTTTAATTCCCCTTCTCTACCTTTCTGAAGCAATGCAGTTTTTCCACATATTTGGAAAAGTCTTACATTCTGAAATCACTCCTACAAAACAACAAAATAGCACAAAAATGACTCACTAGCTGAGAGAATGAAGAGTTAGATATTCTTAAGACCTGTGCATTAAAGACATCTTCTGCAGGTTCACTTGAAGTACTAATTTGTGCAATTTGTAAGTTTAGTTTTCAAGGTAAAATACAAATGAGGAAATTAATTTGTTTGAGTTATACATAAGCTGCGTAATTAGGCAAATGAAAAAATTTTTAATATGGTGCAAATGCCTTGTTTACTTAGTAAATATTGAGCTCCTTTGTGCCAGGCATTAGGATAGCAGGGCCAAAATAGTGATCCTCACCTGTAAAATTTATATTTTGGCATTGGAAAATACACAGTAAACATGTCACATTTTCTTAAAAATCATAACTAAAAAGTCATACGGGTTATGGAAAAAGATTACAAAGTAAAGCTGATTAAGGGGATTAATTAGGATTGAGAGAACAGGGAGCGAAAGAATCTGAGTGTGAACGGGATGGGCAGCTTCGGCCCCCTTGAGAAAGTGAGAGTGGAGAGAGACTGGAGGGCGTCTTGGTGATCAGAACGCGAGGCAGTGCGGCCGCCGCTGCCCTTGGGGAGCCGCGTTCTGGGCAGCCCCGCCAGGGCGAGAGCCCGCCAGCGGCGGGGAGGCCAGCGTGCCTGGGTGGGACTGACAGCCGGTGCTTCTGCACAGCGCCCCCTCGCGGAAGGCGGGCTCAGAAAACCACGGGGCTGTGGCCTCTTCCACCCTAACCACCAGGTCTGGCGCTGTCACAATGACCAAGGACGGAAATGTTCTGAATTGATGGAGGACGTTGAGGCAGCCGTGGACAACACAACTAAAGGCACTCGGGGAAGACTTCCAGAACTGCTTCAGAAAGTGGCAAGAATGATGGGATAAGTGTGTCTGGGGGCAAGGAGTAGTATTTTGAAGCTGATTAACGGCAGTATGCCTTTTGCTGAAATAAAAATTTTAAAATTTGAACATTCACGATATGTTTTGATGGCACCGTGTGCTCATAAATGCGCTTGTTTCCTCTTATAGGAGGAGGTTACTTTTATCTGAATTAACTAAGTTTTAGACCCTAATAAAAATCTGTCTTTTGTCTCCGTGGGATAAAAAGAAAAGGAGGAAAGAATGGGATGGGTTCATTAAACGAATTATTGAAGTTCAGTGAAAGGACCTACAATACTAAAAGAATAGAAAGGTCACCGGGCTTTCACTAACGATCATGGTAGGTAGCTGTTGTTTGAACACGCATTCTTTTCCTCTTGTGTTTCTCTTACCTTCTCATTGTATTCTCAGTGGACTTTTCTTTTTTATTTCTAAGGCCCTCGCAGACTCAGATAGGACATTTAAAGACTAGCAAATCACTACAGGTTTAAATTATCTTCTAGTATAAACTGTATCTATTTTGGGAGGGCAATTTTAGGGCAAGATGGCTGGGAGACAGAAATGACACATTTCTGTCTACTGTAGGGGAGTTTCCAATAGGGGAACACCAATCTCATACTATTTTCATGGATTTGAACATGGCCTTCAACTTTGTTATAAGCTTAAAATATTGTCATGACTAACAGAATTAATTATCAGTTTTATGTAAGTTTATTTGGAATTGTTTACATATAATTCTCAGAGGTATAATACTAATATTTAGGTAATTGGATTTTGATAGGAAGGAAGGTTTTCTTTTTTAGTTTTTGAGTGACTGGAGGTAAAGAAATGCTACATTATGGATTAAAATGAACAAATCTCGATTTAAACTCAGTGTCTAACCACGTTTTAGTTCATGGAACATATTTTTTTAAAATTAAATTTCTGGTTTTGCTTCCTCTACCTTTAGGAAACTTTTTTTGGGGTAAAGATTAAGAAACTTGCTATTGAGTAATTGAAAAGAAGTTATTCCATTCACCCTTCACTGTCTTGTATCATCACCACACATTTTATGGAAGAAGCTGAGCAACAGAACTTATCAGTGATGAACACAATGAAGCACTTTGATTTATATGAAAAAATGTATCTCACAGATTCCGAAAGTGGCAGTTTTAAGGGCAGTGATGAGAAGTGCCTTGTTTCTAGATTGCATTTGGTGTCCAGTGCTGTGAGGCACTAATCAGCTAAGCACCGTAATCCTCCTTGCAGGGACATTCTTACTTGACCTGGAGCTATATCCAGCCCACGGGAGCAGCATTAAAAAATGACCTTTCTTCACAGGTCCCTCACTAGAGGACTTTATGACTTCATCCTTGAACGAGCGTTGATCTGTATGTAACTTTTTAGTAATTGAGTTTGAAATAAAATAATTGTAAGCAAGTAGAGACTTTGCGAATCATCTGATTAAGGATGCCTCCTATGATTTTGCGAGGGCTAGAAGGATTAAACGAAAGCACTGTCGGGCACAGTGTTGATGTATTTTTGTCAACATGATGCTTCATGCTCGACAGATGTGCACTGGGTGAATTACAGGTAAAAATAAAAATGTTAAATATTGTAATATTGTATGCTTTTTTGATAAACAAATGGTTTAATTTGCTGAAAGCCTTTTATAAGAATTACAGGAATGGAAACTGAATATTTCAGATTTTACAGGATCGTATACTTTTGTTGAATCCTCAACTGCTTTAACAGCTTTGAATTTAAAATTCGATTGCAATGTTATGCTTAAACTATATGGCTAACATTGTGTAATTGTATTTGTACAGTATTACTTTCATTTATTTGGCAATATCCATGGCTTATAACATGCTTTAAAAGATGGAGTTATTTTTCAGATTATTGATTCTTCCAATAGCATATCCTTTTAATCATAAAATGTCAGTTTTATTGATCTATATTAATAAAGATTGTGATATTTCTATAAAGATAGTGCTTACTTACAAATTTGAATTTAGAGAAATTAGTAATCTTCAGATTCTTTACTTTTAATATTATTATTAAAAATAGGATAATTTCAGTTAAGATTTGAAATACATGAGTATTAATTTTAATGTTTCATGTAATTTTCACTGCTTTATAAATGTTTTCAAATGTTACTGAGTTGTATTTTCAGAGACTTGATTATGTTGCAGTAAATATGAACAATATGATAGGTGGCATAGTTAACACAAACCATGTAAAATGGTTAAGATTGTAGATATTAAAAGGAAATCATGGTAAAACATGATGGTTTAATATGTAAAATGAGACTATCTTTGGGAAATTATGAAAATAACTTCAATTGGAGTTGAAATTTCTTGTTTGCAATTTTCTGATCATATGGTATGATTTTAGGATATGGAATTTTAAAGAATGTAGTTGGTAGGGTTTATAATGCAAATTTTTATGCATATTTGGAATAACATTTATAATCAAGTATTGAGTGTGTTGTACAGCTAAAATATTTAGAAATACACTGACTAGTAGCCCATAGGATAAAAAAATGATAAGCAATGAATAGAAATGATGCTCATCAAAACAGACTTAAGATGTTTAAAATGTGATTTTGGTTCTAGTTCAGACCTGTATAATATGGTGCAAGAGAAAATATTTTTAACAGTTAAGGTTTCAGTAAGGAGAGAGAGTAGATATTAGGTGACTATAACGTGAATATTAGGTGAATATAAATGTATGGTGATAATGTGTTAGAAAATAGGGATTAATTGAATTAAAGTGGTAAAAACTAGGATACTATTAGTATCACAAATACATTTTATTTGTATAGTAAGGCACAGTTTTGAATTCTGTATCTCTTAATTTCTCAGAATATTTGAAGAACTAAGTGATACATAACATCCTAGATGAATTACTCCATTTCTCTGAGTTCTGTCTTATGGGTTAAATACTGTTAAAGGCTTTAAGATTCATTAGAGAAATGTGCAAGTCATCATTATTTTCTTTTAGCTGTCCAGTGTTTCCCACTTGATAGTAATGCCAGGAGCAAAGATATGGATTAGAGAGATAGTACTTGAATCTTTATGTATTTTCTTCAGTTCCCAAAAAAGTCTAAGAAAATTAGAAGTTTTAAAATTTAAAGGGGAGTATCCATGACATAATTTATGATATAGTTGGTAGAAATTATTTTGACAGAGTATTTTAATACTTTAGAGTAGTTGATAGCAGATTCTTCATTGTTTGCTAATCTTATCCTGAAGTCTTACCTTGCTTCTCACATGCTTTAATATACCATAATGCTATATTTTAAAGGATAACTTTAAAAACCTGTGTCCATTTTAAATAACAGTGACAGTAGTCACCACTGTCAGATTTTAACCATTGTTCCATTTTTACTTAAAGCCAGTACAGTTCAGCATGTATAGTATAATTCACATGCTTCAGGCAGATTTCATAATCTCTGTAATGAAGTGATTGCTAGATGTAATATCTAATTCAATTTTCCTGTGGTTTGATTTTTAAAAAGCACTGAGATGATTTTTCTAGAACTAATTATTAATAGTTGTTCTTTTGGAATGGAAATAGTCTTATTTATCAATAAAACAAATCTATTATATTATTGTTACATAGACTATACAATATTCACTTTATGCTTGCTTTCAGAAAATTCATGTTAGTTCCTCAGGGTAGGAATAAAATTGTTTTTTTTTTTCCTTAATACTTCTGTAACACTAAGTGTGATGGTAAATATATTACTGGCAATCCTTAACACGTTAAGCTTTCATTTAGATAAATGAACTCTGTGAAATTTTTATATCTGATAAGATTATAGCCCCTGAGATACTGATGAAGGTTTTAGAATCATTTAGCTTCCTGAGATCAAGAATCATATCTTATTCCTATGCTCCTAATCTATATTATAGCATGTAGCATTTGATTTTTATCTAATATATTTGTTGAAATAACATACAGGTTAAGCTGTGAATCTGTGCTTCTTATATGCTCTAAAAAGCATAAAATCCCTAAGGTTAAATGGTGATATAGGTTTAAATAACTGATTAATAGCAAAAGCAGGACTAAGATGCAGATCCTTTACACTAGTTGTCTTTCCATGGGATACCACTTCCATGCTAGTTTTTTCTTCTTGAGTCATTTGACATACAAATAATGAGCAAAGTGGAGTGAATGGTACATGGTGTTGTGTAGGTTAATACTATATTCATTTTGAGTTTCCTATTTTTGATTGTAAATTTCAAACTGTAAAAATCTAGTTTTATGTAGCAGTTGTAATATAAAAGATTTGTAAGCCAGGCATAGTGGTACATGCTTATAATCCCAGCACATGGGAGGCTGAGACAGAAGGATTGCTGTGAATTCAAGACCAGCCTGGGCTAGGTGAGTTAAGACCTGTCTGAATTACATAGGGAGACACTGCTCAAAAACAGAACAAAACAAAACAAAACAAATTTGTAATTACATTCAAAATGTTTTATATATAAGTAGAAAAAAATCATATCCTATCCACTTGCTTTATTGTAAAATAATCAAGAGATAGACTAGTCCTTTCATTTACTCTAAGATTTTTTTCTTTATGGTCCCAGGTTAGGTTCTACCCTGGCTTCATATTTATATGTGATTTTTTTGATGACTTTGCTTTTATTTACATAACTCTTACGTGCAGTACTCTAATGTATAACAGAATAGCTGAGCATGGTAGCACATGCCTATAATCCCAGATTTTGGGAGGCTGAGGCAGGAGGATCTCCAAGAGTTTGAGGCCAGCCTGGAGTACACACTGTGTTCAAGGCCACTGGGCACTGCACAGTGAGACTCTGTCTCTAAACACCCCCCCCACCGAAAGTACAACAGAACATAAAACTACAATACTATACTATACTGTACAGTCAGCAAAAATTACAGAGCTGTATAAACAAGGCGTGCCATACCAAAAAATACACTGAGGCTTGATAAACAAGATATATAGAACTATACATAAAAAAAGGCATTCAAGCTAACATTTTAATCATGGAACCCTTCAAAGTCCTCATCAGCACCGTCATTGGAATTAGGATCAGGAGATGCAGAAGGCCCCTGTAAGGGAGATGACAAAGTAGAGTGGAAGAAGGAGTACTAGGCGTCCTGGGTCCCGCTTTCAGGAAGAACCCTGTTAGTGTGGTCTACTTTGTCATTTCCCTTCGCTTCAGAAACTTCAAGTTAGCACCGTAAAGCTTGCTCACATGCTGCTCTCCTTTCACTAGCCCTTCGGGTCCGTGGCCTCCAGCTCTCATGTAGCTGTGCTCACTCTTGAGCGCACCCACAAGCCCTCTGCAGACAGCTTCTTCGGTGCAGGACTTCCTCAGTTCTTTCCTCCTCCTCCCACTCTTCTCCGGGCTGCTGTCTCCAACCCTGTTAAATCTCCCGCGCTTCGCTCTCCCTCGTGTGTCCCACTGGTCCTTCAAGGTCGTGCACTCCACTCTCCAAAGTAAGCGTGTCAGCAAGAGCTGCTTCCTTCCTGGGATTGCCGTGTTCACCTTTGTCACGTGCATCTGAGTTATGCATGAAATGTTCCAGGCATTTTTTCCATATGCCTTGCACACATTCTCCCGTCACTCCTCCCCAAGCTGGCTCAGTGTTCTTCATGCAGGCTAAAGTGTTGTGTGATGTCCAGAAGTCACAGGGTTACTTCACTGTTTTCTGTTTTTGCTACAGCTTTGCAAAACGTTGTGGGCAAGCAGGGGCTGTAGTCCCCTGGTCCGTGGGCTCTAAGACAGCAGTTGCATTTTTAGGAAAGTGCATTACCCTTTCAACTGCATGTGGATCATCAAGGTGCTGGTGCATTATCAAGCAGGAGGACAGTTTTAAAGGAACTGCCCTTTTCCAGACGTCAGTGAGGGTGTAAAGCAGCTGGTGAACCAGTCTTCAAATAAAGCTCGCGTCACTCAGATCTTGTCATTGGCTCAGTAGTACCCAGGCAGCGCTTGCTCACTAACCGGCTTCAATCCACACGGGTTCTCGGAGCAACAGAGGAGGAAAGGCCTCAGCTTGAACCCAGTAACATTTCCTCCCAACAGCATGTGACTCTGTCCCTGAAAACTTTGAAGTTGGGCAGTGTTTTCACTTCATCATATTACCTAGGACCTTTCAGGCATTTTCTTCCAAAAAAGTCTCGGTTTCACCCACATTGGAGATTTGTTCTGGGCAGTAGCTGCCTTTCTGATACTATCAAATTGGCCAAGAACTTTTTCTGCTGCTTCTATGTCCGGACTTGCCGCCTCACCATCGACACTCTGATTATGCTGGTTGAATCTCCCACAAAACTGCTGAAACTGGGCTGGGGATGTAGCTCAGTGGTACAGCGCCTGCCTGGCAAGCTTGAGGCCCTGAGTTTGATTCCTGGTACCAAAAACAAAACAACAAAACAAAACAAAACAAAAAACAAACACTAGAATCATCCATGACATGAATGTAAAAGTTCCCATCAATTCCTCACCTTTATGTATCTTCAGAGTCTTTTTTTGGCTTTTTGAGATAGGCTCTCACTATGCAGTTCAGGCTGATCTTGAACTTTCTATGTAGCTGAGGCTGGCCTTGAACTTGTAGTGATCCTCCTGCGTCAGCCTCCCAAGTGGTGTGACTACAGTCATGCACTATCATGCCGGCTTCAAAGTCTTGAAGACAGTGGGTGCCTTAGCTTGATTTCCCGAAAGACTCGTTGGCATTCTTTTTTGTCATCAAACCAGATGGCTAATAATTTTTCCATGTCATGAACGAGGACCTTCTGCTGCCTAGTTATTATGGTTTTAAAACCTGTTGATGTTTTCACCGCCTCTTTCATCTGTTTTTATCCTTCAGGATTGTTGCAATGGTTGAATGTGGCAGAATCAAGTCCTGTGCTATTGCTTTAACTTTTTAAAACAACTTCACAGTTCTGTATGATCTTCATTTTCAGGTCAAGATCAATAGCCTACTTTTGTTTCTCCTGATGAACTCATGCTTTTCCATTTTGATGACATCTCATACTTTGTTCTTCTTACTCCACAACAAACCAGCCTCCCTGGGGGTGACACCCTGTCTCTAGGGGTGATTTTAAAGGTGAACTTTATCCAGAAGCTGTTACTGCCAGCAGTAGTTTTTGTCAAGATGTGTGGGTCTTAGGGTGACCTGGGGAAGCCCCTGCTAAGGGACCACCCTGATGCAGTGGGCAGCTCAGATCCCTGGGGCAACGACTTGAGAGTCACAGCAGCTTCCTGATGTCCGCTTCGAGGCCCCTTGTCTTGAGACCCTTGCCATTACCTTCCCTGGCCGCCTTTTCTCCAGCCCATTCAGTTATTGCTGTGCCCTTTGTACTGGAAAAACCTAAGAGGGTTTCTGTTTTCATTAGTGAAATCTTGTGGGTAGATTCACTGGCAGTTTGTATTTTAGATATGGGTCAAAAGGGATTTAACCACAAGGGAAATTTCAGGGGAGAGTGATGATTTGGCTGGATTGTGTCATTCCACTCTATCCTTCCTCTACTTCTGCTTTTGGACAAAAGAAACAATCCAGCCAACCAACCAAAAGAAATTCATAACCCTGCTGTTGAATCTTGGTCATCTTTAACTTCAACTGGCCTCTTTCTTTATAGGTCCACTGGCTTATATTAGTGTTAGAGAGGCAGGTTGATAACTTGTTACGTGCTCTCCTCTCTGAGAATGTATGGAAATATGAGAAGTTAGGTGTGAAGACAAGTATGGAAGTATCACCGAGCAGACCTTTATCTTAATGGAGATGGAATAAAAATAGAAATCCTTTCTGATTTCTAGGGTTTTTGTGATGAATGAATAATCATTGTTGATATTTCTTTAAGTTACTTCTCTCAAGTTAGATCAAGAATAAAAACAGGTTGGCAACATACGATATAAGATGAAGGTTTAGATAGCCAATACAGAAGTGATGTAGATAGATCAATGAAAAATGATTTTTAAAGGCTAGCACTTAAGTTTTCACAAGAAAGAATTCAACTCTCTAGGCAAGTCATTTGACTTCATAACATTTTCAAATCACTCATATTAAGGTGTTAGGAGCTGAGAAAATAGAAGGAAGTATTTTTTAAGCTCCTAGGTAATAACGGGTGCAGCCATAGTGTAGCCAGCCAAGAGAAGAAGTGAGCTTAAAGACTACTTGACAGCAGCAGAGTATAATATTGATTAACTGATTGTTGAGGATAAGTCCTCTTCATATATGGTAGTGTAGACGTTCAATAACCACAATACATTACCTTTTATATGACCTGTTCAAACTGGGTAAAATTAATATTTTTAAAACTTTGGTTATGGTATATTTTTAAAATGAAAAAAAAAAAATGGCCAAAAGAAGTTTTGAACTTGTCCTTCAACCTGGAAGTGAATCAACAAAATGTAGCTTTGCTTAAATGTTGCTCTCAGCACTGTTCTTTTTCTTTGGTCTCACAGGAAAAGGAGTCCGTCAGTGTCCAGAGATCAGAACAGAAGATACGACCAAAGGGAAGAAAGCGAGGAGTATTCACAGTATGCCCCTTCTGATAGCGCAATGCCTAGATCGCCGTCAGATTATGCTGATAGACGATCTCAACACGAACCTCAGTTTTATGAAGAACCTGACCATTTAAATTACAGGGACTCCAACAGGAGAAGTCACAGGCATTCCAAAGAATACACTGTAGATGATGAAGATGTGGAGAGCAGAGACGAATATGACAGGCAAAGGAGAGAGGAGGAGTACCAGGCCCGCTACCGCAGCGATCCAAATCTGGCTCGTTACCCCGTGAAGCCTCAGCCCTATGAGGAACAGATGCGCATCCACGCCGAGGTGTCCCGTGCGAGGCACGAAAGAAGGCATAGTGATGTCTCCTTGGCAAATGCTGAGCTGGAAGAGTCCAGGGTTTCTCTGCTAAGAATGGACCGACCATCAAGGCAGAGGTCTACATCTGAACGGAGAGCTGCGATGGAAAATCAGAGATCGTATTCAATGGAAAGAACTCGAGAGGCTCAGGGACAAAGTTCTTATCCACAAAGGACCACAAACCATAGTCCTCCTACCCCTCGCAGGAGTCCAATACCCCTTGATAGACCAGACCTGAGGCGCACTGACTCACTAAGGAAGCAGCACCACCTAGACCCCGGCTCTGCTGTACGGAAAACGAAAAGGGAAAAAATGGAAACAATGTTGAGGAATGATTCCCTCAGTTCGGACCAGTCAGAGTCAGTGAGACCACCCCCACCAAAGCCTCATAAATCAAAGAAGGGAGGTAAAATGCGGCAGGTGTCACTGAGCAGTTCAGAGGAGGAGCTGGCTTCCACACCCGAGTACACAAGCTGTGATGATGTTGAGATTGAAAGTGAGAGTGTAAGTGAGAAAGGTAAGCCTTTTGTTTTAGATTACAAGTCAGTATTTAACCTTCAGTAGTGAGCTGTTCCTACCTTCGTTTAAAATCTTAATCATGTTGGTCACGTGAAAAAAAGTCTCCGATTAGAAAAAATTGAGTCTTCTGTTCATGTAGTAGAAAAGTCTTTTCCAAAATGCTTTCTTGCTTGGTTTCTGAAATTTTTCCTTGCATCACTTGATGACATTTTAAGAATATTAGCTCTCATTTAAAAATACCTCTTTTTTTTGTGTCTCCGTATTAACATATAATATAGTCACTGTAGAATATATGAGGCCATCCTCAAAGTATAGAGAGTGAAAGACAAGTTACCTACATTCCCTTCCCCCATATGACCATTGTTAACCCTTTATTTTATTTTCTTCCTTTTCACCTGTGCATATGTAGCTTATAGATTTATAAAATTGATATTGTACTTTTAAAAAATAATTTTGTATCTTGAGTTTTTTTCAGTTTATATTAAACTATAAGGTGTTCTTTAGAATATGTTTAAATGGCTGCACTACTGTTCTATCACAAGAAAGTAACACAGCTAAGTATTTGAGGCATTGCAATTGTTTACAGAATCTTTTTATATAATTTTTACCAACATACCTGAATATGTCAAAGGTATATATTTGTGCTTTGGATTATTTTTAAAGCTTCAATTCAGATTTCCATGTTGTTTTCCAGAAAGGTTATAATATTCTCTACTTCTGTCAGATGTGTTTGAGCGAGCTTTTATTTTCATGGCACCAGAACTTTGACAGTTAACTAAAGGACACACACACACACACACACACACACACCACACACATGCACACACACCTGCACACACATACACATATGCACACACATGTGCGTGTGTGCACACACACAATTATTTCTTCTTTTAAATTGAAGTTGCTTGTGAGGTTGATTTTTAAATTTTTTAAAGTAGGCTTATTGGTGTTTGAATTATTGAGTTATTCTAATATTCTTTCCTGCCCATCTTTCTATTGGGTAGTAATTCATTTTTCTTTTATTGATTTATAAGCACTTTAAAAATATATTAGAGTTTTACCTCATTTAACTGTTATTTGTTGCAATTTATTTCCCATTTCATTAATTCTGATTATTTAGAAACACTGAATTTAATGCCAAATCAAACCTTTATATCTTTGATGATTTTTTTCATTATTCACCACTAGAAACTCTTATTCATCCCCAAATCAGTTACACATTTAGCATTATATTTTGTTAGTTTTATTTTTTCGTCACTTTTGAGTTTATTTTGGTGTGTAACAGAATGTGCTGGACTGATGAGAACATGCATCCCTTGTACAGTCCTGCTTCCCGCCTCTCTCAGTGTATCATACCATTTGGAGAATAGTCCATTTCCTCATTAAGAATAAACGGGAATCAGAGAGGGAATTCAGGAAGGCAGCTAGATTAAAATTAATGTAGTCATTTTATACTGTATCAAAGGTAATTAGTTAGAAAATATAAATTAAGAGGAGTTCCTATTCTGACCTAAAAACAGAAAATATGATTTAAAAATAATTAACAAAGAATAAGGGGACCTGTGAGAAGAACTCTAAAGATTAACTGGGTAGCATAAAAGAAAATGTGAATTCATTTCATGTTCCTAATTGGGAAGACTTACTACTGTAAAGATGCATGCCAAATAATCTTTCAAATTAATAACATTATAGTCAGAATCCTAATTGGACCCTTGGGATTTCTTATTTTCTAACTTAATATGAAAGGAAAAAATACTGGTAAGAATACCTAAGAGTAGTGATGAAGAATTTACCCGACAGATATTAATAAAGTGATAATAATTTAAGGCGTGGCACTGATAGAAAATTTGACAGACAGATCATGGAATTCTAATACAGTATATTATACATAAATAAATGACAGAAACACTAAAAGCACTGAAATCCAACCAAGATGAAACAGTTATTCAACAACTGAAGAAAATGCATGTGCAGTTGGAATAAATTGTTATAGATTTATTTTACATTTCATTTGACTGATATACTACCTGAAAATTGTATTCACTAAAAAATGACTATCCCGAAGAGAATTATATATGTAGTATTAATCAAGTTTAGCACATATTATTTAGAAATTTTATTTTCCCTAAGCAGTTAAACTTTCTTAAGTATATTTAGTGATCTTTAGTGTGGTCATTTCCCACATTTGTCAGATTGTATAATAATACTGCTATTAGAAAATTAGAAAAGGATAGACTTGTTATTTTTGGTAGTTTAGATTATATTCTATATGGTAGGTACTTATACTGACCTTTGCTAAAGTAATACCTTTATTTTGCTACATAAAAATGTGAAAAACAAAGTGACTTCATCACAACAGTACTTGCATGTTTTTCTATGTGGTGGCCTTCTAAAGCCTTGAATTTTGTTTAGGAATTGCAGGATTCCTTTGTAAACTGTCTCCCATAAAAAAGAGCTATGTATGAATTAAATTAAAATCTTACATGATATTATTTAGCAAAACTAAAGCATTTGTTAAATGTAGAAAGAAACTACATGTCACTCGTATTTGAATTCTTCCCGAGCTTGAATCCCTAGTAGATGCTTTTGGAGAGAGTCGTCGTCGTCACTTTCTAATGGTTTGTCTCACAGGGTGCAGTGTCTGCTGACATCATTGCCGAGAGACAGTCATACTTTCAGATTTGGGCAAGAAATCTGAATGAAGTGATTTCTGCCTGTTCAGTATTTCTTCAATAGTAGAATTTAGTGAGGTGAAATTATACTTGCTGAGAGACTGGAAATGATGGGAAAGAAAAAGAATCACGGCATAGCTTGACTTCCCTTTATTGGAGTAGCATTTCTAGTTATTTGTGGGAGAAGTATCAACCTGATTTTGGAATAAACTACTTTTCCTATTTTAAAGGGAAAAACAATAACAAAATAACAAAAACAAAAACTAAACAATACAAAAACAATAAAAATAGTACAGGATTTCAAAACAAGATGATATGAATTAACAGGATTGTTATAATACATATTGTTATCTTAAACGAAGTTGCTCAGATTACCAGGTGCAAGAATGCAAGATTGATCAAACAATTAAAGAGAATAAAAAGTAATAAAAAACATTAGAAATGATGCAGAGCTTCACTAAAGAAGATGGTAGGAATTCAGCAATTGTATTATATGGCATATTGTTGTCTTCAAAGTATTTGTTCAGATTACCAGATATAAGCATGCCAAATTGGTCAAGAAAAAAACCAAAATTTAAGCATTAACTGTTTCTTTTGATAAACCAATAGACATCAACAGTACAATTATCCCAGCTATCCTTGTATATCTATATTTATATATCCATATCTATATCTATATATTTCCCCTCCTTCTTTCTTTCTTTTCTCCTTTCCCTCATCCCAGTTATTCCTTCCCTTTGAGCAATTTCTTTCCCTTCCACAATATTTATTGTACCTTTTGGATTTTATTTACTCTTTCAGGTTCTTACACTAGGGAGACAATATAATGTTTAGACATGTGGGTCTGACTTACTTCTCTTATGAGTATGGTCTCTAGTTGCCTCCATTTACCTATAAAGGCCTCAAGTTTATCTTTCTTTATAGCTGAGTGATACTCCATTGTATAAAAATACCACATCTTTTTTATCGATTCCTCTGTTGATGGGCATTTGGGTTGTTTCCAAGATTTAGCTATGACAAATTGCACTACTATAAACATGGGTGCACATATATTGCTGTGGTATGATGTTTTCAGTTTTTCTGGAAAAATACCCAGAGGGGAATAGCTGGGTTGAATGGGACCTCTAATCCTAATTTTGTGAGGAATTTCCACACTGATTTCCACAGTGGTTGCACCAGCCTACACTTCCACCAGCAGGGGAGAAGGGTTCCTTTTTCCCCACAGCCCCTCTAGAATTTGTTATTGGTTGATTTCTTGATAATGGCCATCTTTCTGGGGTGAGATGTGGAATAAACTACTTTTAAAGATATCTGACATTGTGATTCGTAACCATCCTTAGTATTTAACTAATGTTTGACATATCTTCCTAGTAATTGAAGAAGTTTCATTAGTGGCATTTAAATCCATTATTCCTCGCATATTTATATGTGGTGACATCATTCTTGTGAGGACAGCTAACTTTTGAAGATCATCATCCTTTTATTTTATTATTCATAGGCTGAATAACTCCAGAGAATGTGTTTTACCACTCAGATATCTTTCTCATTTTTCTGACTTTTCTGTTCCTTTTTTTTTCAGTGCACTACCTTTCAAAACTATGCAAGGCAATTTGGATCAAGTAATTTAAATTTAAAATGTTAACCAAAACTGTCACAGATAGTAACAGGTAACATTATCATTGCAGAAGAATTCCTTCGGGTCCTAGTAGGTTAAGATCTTTCCTGCTCTTTAAATAATAAAAATTCTATTGGCAATCCACAGCAAGCATATAATTCATTCAATTTAAAATTCTTTTTTCCCCTGTACCCTTTTGACTCTTCTGTTTTTTTCTTGTCTTAGCTTCATTGGTGCATTGATGACTTTGACTTTTACTCATTTGTCACTTTGGATAGATTTCATTATTCTCAATATAAAAGAATTTCATTCAAACTTGAAATCAGTGTCACTTTATCCACTATAGTCTAATAAGTTATGCTGATAGTTACAATCCATGATTGCCGTTGTTCCTGTAAGAGTGACGAAAAAGTTTAATAGGAAGAGGGAGTCTCAGTTTTGGAGTTTAAGATAAAATCTTTTGTGTGTTATTTACTAACAGCATGATCTTTTCCTACTTTTTAAACCACTCTAGGTCTATTTCCTTACCTATAAACGTGTACATCAGAGTAATAGCATTTCTATTGTTTGGTAATTGTAGGAATTGAATACTGTTTGTCAAGTAGCAGGTGTTCAAATCATTTTTAGGTTCCTTAGGTAATGTTCTGTATAGTCAAGATTTCTGCAGGACAATGCTCAAGTGTTTTGAATGAAAGCATAATTGTGGGCACATGGTCTGTGGTCATTTGTGCTGGTTTCACCTTTTCCAGGATCTGCCCTGTCTTCTAGGCTTAGGAGGATATACTTGTTGAGATGTACTTTGGACCTGAAATTCCACGTCTTATTGATATTAAACACCTGTTTACTCATGTTTCTGCCAAGTGTTTTTTCAGTGCATATTGTTTGCAAGGTGTGGGATTGGATCCGGTGAAGAATGTAGAGATGAAAAGCACATTTTTTCTACCCTCAAGCAATTGAAAGTCTAAAATAAGCAGCAATTGAAGGCTGTTGCACTGCACAGCGTCGGCAGAGAGAGGAATTAGTCATCTCTGTGGCGCTGTGCGCCTTGGTGAAGCTCGTCTCACTGATCTTCTAGTTCAGTACGATGCAGTTGCTTTCTGTAATGCTTCCCGATCGCGCCAGTGTACTTTGCGCTGGCTCTGCGAGTGAGCCATGCCAGCAACAGGCAGGGCATGTTTGTGTCTCTCCCCACATCAGAATTAACAATACATTCGTGAGTTTTATCAATGTTGTCAGCCTGATCAGGGTGAGTACTCAAGGTTCACTCAGTAGCCGGATGGGCCAGGCAATCACAGTTTCTTTTATTCTAATCTTAGTAATATTTATAAAATACTCAGATCCTATCACACAGTGGCTAAGAACAGAATGACCATCTCAGAATGGCTAAGAACAACAGCTGCATGATTCTAAGAGGAGCACTGAAAGCCAAGTCAGAGTCCGCGGAGATGCGAAAGTTACCCCAGGTTGTCAGATAGGATTGCAGGCCGGCCGGGCTGCTGGGAGGAGGCAGGGGCTTGCTGAGACTGAGCTGGTTCAAGGTGGGCATCTCTGTTGGGCTGTACCCCATGGGGCGACAGAGCTGAGTTGAAGCCAGGGGACAGAGCTGGAGGGCAGAGTCCGTGGCCTGTGGACTGCATGCTGCTCTCACCAACTGACCTGAAGGTGTGGCACTGCTGCGCCCTTGTTGGTTTTCCCTGCTTTGTATGACTCCAGTGAGGGGTTCGTTGTATCATGTGTTGGTTGGTACGTGTGATAAACACATAGATAAACATATAAGTTGCATGTTACAGGTGTTCATGTGTCTCTGATTTAATTTAATAAATCGGAAAATTCTATTAACAAGACCTAGATTCATGTATTTATTAATTCATGCCTTGTGATTGTACCAGGCAGCTGGGCATTGTTTCTGTGGGTAAGTCTGGTGTGCCCAGCATCTGGTGGTTATCTGTCTGCAGGTACAAATTAACAAGTCGTTCTGCCTCAGCATTTGCACTCAGAATGGACTAAGCAGCTGTTTCATAAAATGGAGATTCTCAGGGCAAAACACACCCCGACGACTGCTATGTTATGCACCACGCAGTCGCTCAGAGCGAGGCCCAGCTGGGGCTGCACAGTTGGGTTATGAAAGCGCAAACTGATCTCTTTTCTTTTCTTTTTTGCCTCGTTTTGCCTTGGAAGTGATGGAACAGATGAGCCTTAGATTGCTGATGTTGTGGTAGCTCTGAATTTGAATTTTGGATATCCTTCTCAAAGTTTAAAATGTTCTTTATACATCTTCAACATACTATCGGCTTTTGTAATTTCGTTTTTGGTTTACTTATTGAGAATCTAGAGGTGGTTTCTCAACCTTTATACCGTTGACGTTTGGGGCTGGATGACCATTTTGTGAGGTTCTCTTGTGTGTTCTGTGTTTAGCAGCATTTCTGGCTTCTCTCTGGTAGATGCTGGTAGAACTCGACCCCGGTTTTGACATCCTTAAATTTCCCCAGCCATGGCCAAGCGCGCTTGGGGGCAGAGCTCTTCTCCTCACCCCCTCCCATTCTGGTCCCCTTGTTCTGCCCTCCTCACTTTCAGAACCACCTGAGGGGGCCACAACCAACCTTGCTTTACTATGCAGTACCTCTTATTCACTTTAGATCGTCATCTTGACATCAGTTAATGATATTTTGTAAAAGATTACTAAATCTTCATATTGTCTAACTTTTAAAAAACTTAAAACACTATAATTTTGCTTTTTTCTGCTGGAAAAATTTATTTTCTTCAGAGTTTAAGTTATAATGCTTCAGTTTTTAAGCAATACAACTTATTTCATGAAATAAAATTATCCACATCCTCTCAATCATAGGAGTCAGTGGTGAAACTAGTTAGAGCTAAAACCTATCAAGTTTTAGAAGTGTGTTCAGATATTAGTGGCTGTGGGGCCTTAGTCTCTGTCTTTGTCTTGGTATCACCACTTTTCCCCTCTGCAAAGTGAGAAGCTTTTATGATAACTTGATAGCGAGGATGAAGTACCATACAGAAACATCTGATACAGTGCCTGATATCCACAAATTATCAAACAATAAAAATGTTATTATTGAAGAAAATAATGTTGTATGAGGGTAGAGACTTTCGTGTTTTGTTTTGTGCACTTTCATACTTGTTTTTCCCATAAGCCTCTTCTACAAATACCTTTTTCCCCAGAATTTGTATTTCCCTCTCTAGGCCTCTGAACAGTTATCCACGCCATTTGCTCATGCCCACGTTCATGAATATTCTTCTTACCGTGTAGCACTTCTCTTTTGTACAGTGGGTGACCGCATGCACCGTACGATGTCTTGCCCAATTTTCCTCTCCGCTGTCCTTCAGGGCCGTGCCTGAGTGGGACTGTGCTGCAGTAGCAGTGTGCTTTTGGTTTGTTCTCAGTCACCGAGCTAACCCTTCGACAAATTAGGTGTGCCCTGTCCTCCTTTTCCAGCATCCTGAGTGACCCCTGTGCGGTTGTAGGCATGAGCCAAAAGAAAATGAAAAAACAGCAGTAGTTGACGGTGTAGAATTGTGGGCTGCCTCAGCATGCAGTTTGCTTGTGCCCTTGGTCCCTACTTCTGTTCAGACGTGCAACTTCCATCTTATGACGGATTATTATTTAGCTTATCTAACCTTTCAGTTTGCTGAATCTGTTGAGCCCTAGTTTAGGATGAGCACATGCGGCTATTTGGTCAGTCATGATTTATGACTGGGGCTAAGAGCATACCAGGAGTAGTTGTTAATATATAATTCTCCATGGCAGATTGTATGACCTTCATCTAGAAACCTAGGAATATATACTGTGACTCCCTTATTGAGGCTTGCCATAAAATTTACGTGATCTGTTTTCCAACCATAGGTACTTCTAATATCATGCGGTGTTTTACATAGGGCCCAAGTGACAGAGCTGGGTGTGTTCTACACCTTCTTCCTGCTCTGGGTTCCACTGGAAGCACACATCCTTCTATTATTCTTAATAAGTGAGTCCTAGAGTGGAATATGCTGCCTTTAGATTCCAAAAAAGATGGCTTACCAAGCATGTTTTTCTTTCTCCTTGGTGGTGGGTCACATTTTAATAATTTCCATCTGGTCTTGGAAGGGATGATCTGGCCATGCCTTTGACCCCCTAGGTCTTTAAAAACCATAGGCCTGTGAGTTATAGATTTTTTAACCTTCCATCCTCTGGAAAACATGTGCCTAAACAAGGCTTTTTTCATACAATTGCTACTTCTTTCTCACTGATACAGGAAACAAGACCCTGTTCTCTGGAATGTTCTTATACTCTCAGAATTTTGTTCTGTATTGTGACAGAAGGCAGAAAAGTTAACAACTCTGGGAGAGGCTGTCAGTATGCCCTCTTGTCCATCTCAGGTGTGGAATGATTCTAATTATTTTTGATAGAAATGGAACAAAATGTTTCACCAGTTTCTGCATGTCATATACTTGAGAATATATCTGTCTCTTTATCTGTATATGTATTTGTCTATCTTCCGTTCCATCCATCCACCCATCCATCCATCCATCCATCCATCCGTCTTTCTCTCTTTTCTCCCTCACTCAGACTGTGTTCTCACCTCTTCTGTCCCTAAGGGAAGGGTAGAATGCTCATCAGTGGGAAATAGTAGTTACAGTGACTCAATACCGAGCGCTGGTTTCATGTCAGGGGAGAAGAGGTCGTATTGCTTAGAAGGACACCACATGTAGCGTACTCACTTCAGGTGAGGCTCCTACAGTAGTTCACTGTCATTTTTTTTAGACTATACAATGGATCTGTTTTCGTAGGTGTGCATTAAAAAGAGAGTATGATGTGGGCCAACATTTTGCATCCTTGGATTTTTATTTAATTTTTGTCAGTGGCAGAAGGCATTTTCAAAGTTACCCCCCAGAAATTGACTTTTCACATTATGATCGTTCTTAAATCCACAGACTAAATATTAATATGTGGGTTAATTCTAAATATGGCATATATCTATTTAAGACTGCTTGTACGTAATTATCCTTATGTACAATCGTGGGATCCTTGAATTCATCGTGAACTAGACCTAGCCCAGGACTCCACGTATTGTTGGGTCTCTACACACCTCCATGTCCAAGGAGGGGCACGAAGGCACTGGAGTCCTAGATGCCAGTGCTCTTGAGGTGCGAGTTACTCCCTTTCCTTTGTTTACTGTTACTTGAGAAAATAGCTGTGATCAGGTGCTGGGGTGTTGGAGCTCATCCTACCGGCAGCCAAGCTGCTCTTTCGGATCCTGGCCTTCAGACGTGAACATGGGTTCAGGTCCAGAAACTGGGCAGAGTCTTGTTTTTTTATCGGGGTGGTGTTACGGTTTAGATCCAGAGGATTCCCACAGAGAATCCTTTTGGGGAGTGACTGGACCATGGCAATGCTCTCGCTGACTTGCTGTTAGGGAGTGGGGCCTGTTTGAAGTGGGGCCTGGGGGCACAGCCTGGAAGGGTCTGCCTCCCCCGCAGACTCCTCTCTCTGCTTGCTGGCTGCCACAGGCTGAGCGCCTCGTCCTCCACCAGGCCCCTCTGCTGTTCTGCTTCTGCTTCGGGAGCCGTCCGACTGCGGACGAGACTGTGGGCCAGCACACTCTCTTCTCTAAGCTGCAGGCGTTAGGTATCTGTCCCAGCCACAGAAAGGCTCTCAGACGAATGGCTTCTCCTGGCCTCCTCATCCCCCATATTGTATTTGTGTTGATTGTACGGACTAAGCATATTCTTACCGATTGCCCGTCTCTGTTACCCTTAGCGATGCTATACTCTGTGATCTTTCTCATGTCTTTGTGGATCAGCCTCTGTGTCTACCACCCCTACTCTACACTTACCGTGATAATGGCGCTCACCATGCATTTGATTGCTTCCTAATAGCTGTCAGCTGGTTTCTATTTCTGGCTGCTCTCCATCCCCTTACAAGTAGTGAGCCCAGAGAAGTAACAGCATCTCTTGCTGTCAGCCCTGTCATTCAGAGGAAAGTCAACTTTGATCCTCAGTGCTGATAGGTCTGTCTCACCAGTTGGTTTCTTGTTTCTTTGCAAATGGGAGATCCTCCGTCCTCTCCTTGAACCTCCTGACTGACTGGCAAGTTCCTGTGGGACCTGGACTTTGGCACGCTTCTTACCTGAGCCTTTTAGTCCTTCCTTGCTTTCAGCTGTGGCAGTTTGCTTTGCTTGGTTTAGGCCATCACTTTTTCCACGCTTCCAGAGGTGTCCTTGTAGCATTTCACACATCATTTCCTAGGGCCCTTGCCAAGGTGTTAAGTCTTTCATCATAGGAGAGAACATCCACATCTAAAAAGTGTTCCTTACTAAAGTTATATGTTCCAGTCTTCCTTTCTGTGCAGGAGCGTGGAGACCAATTCTCGTGTGTAAACTGGGTTCTGCCACCACAAGTTAGCTGTGCCCCACAATTTCAGGGTGGAGAGGGCTCCTCTGTTTCTGTGACAGGCTCTGAATTTATATCTTTGAGTTATGTTGTAACTTAGTCCTAATTATTGGCCTCATGGCCAGGATGAGAAATGGAAATGGATCCTGAAAGGATCATGTCCTGTTTTGCAAGAAAGCAGTCTTTGCGTAGTCATCAAGCAAGTGGACATGCTCGCCTTCCACAGCAAGGAGTGGCTGTAGGCTGAGAGGTTTCTGCAGATCTTTCCTTGGAATTCAGAACGTTCAAGGGATCTGGTTTTAGGAGTTTCAAGTACATGAAATCCTAATGTCTTTACTCTCCAATTCAGGTTCTCTCACTCTCAGGATACTGCCCTTAGTATAGAAAACTGTGCAGATTGAGGATTTTCCTTTTTACCTTTACACCGAGGACTTGGGCTTGATTCCTAGCTTTGTGTTTCCAAGGAAATCTTTTGTCTTTTATCATTCACCTTGATAATTCTTCATTTTTTCATTTCTCAAATATTTAATTGGCAGTATGTTTTCACTGTCTTTTTCAAATTCACTCATAGCCCCCAGCAATACCCAGAACATTCACAGTCAGCATACTTAACTTCTTCTCTGGAACCTCACAGTCTGAGATTGGCATCCTTTTTGCCAGGTTCCCATTTCCGTTCAGCACTGGGGAAATTTTTCCAGTTAAGCTGTTCCTTCACGGGGGAGGCTGTACGTGCTCTGTCTGCCACCAGTGATTCGTTTCTCACTGCCCACCTGCCTGGTTGAGATCCAAATCCAAAAATCCTGCTTTAGACCTAGGACCATTTCTGGCCCAACTGGCATAAATTGGGTTCCATAGAAAACTGACACTGAGACAAATTTTTATGCAGTTTTTTGGAAGGATGCTCTTGGTAATGACACATGTGAGAGAATAAGAGAAGAAGGCCTTGGAAGAGGGAGGAACTGTGATTCTCTTGCAACATAATCTTCACCTAAAGCCACAGGATCCTAGGGCTGTGGTAGCTCTTCAGGGATAACCTGAAACGAGGCGAAGGGGCAAGACGTTCTAGATGTTGGCTGACTGCTCTAGGTAGGGCGACTCTCACTGCCTGAGTGTGGTTCTTAGCTAAGTGAAGAGTTCAGCTCTGAGCGTTCGGCCCGCAGTCCTTGACATGGCTTGGAGAGTGAGTGCTGTACTGAGGTGCCCGTATGGGTAGTGTACAACAACATGCACTAAGGTTCTGTGCTCAGAATCACCTTATTTTTACAGGAAGGATGTAGTGATTCTAAGCACCATTTATTCAGGTTCCCTTTTGAGAGGAGGGAGAATTTCTGGAATCCTCCTCACTAGACTTTTTCCTGTGTCTTCTTGGCCATAATTACTTTTTTTCTGTTGTTGTTGTTTTTTTTTGTTTTTCTCTGGTACCGGGAACCGAACTCACGACCTTGCGCTTGCCAGGCAGGCGCTTTTGCCGCTGAGCTAAATCCCCAGCCCCTTTGCCGTAATTACTACTCACACTATTTCATAATTATGAGCAAGGAGCTTCAAATTATCAACATTGGCTTAGAATTCGTAATTCTAAGGGGAGAGGAAATGATTGTTAGACAGATTGCCAATTACGCCTGCCAGGGTGTTCACTGTAAGTTACAAGGGAGCAAAGCTGAAAACAGCTTAGATGTCTAAACATGCTCTGCTGCCGCCGCCTCATACCAGACTGTGAGAGCTGGTGGTGTTCATCTCTTCCCGGTGACATCATTTTGGAGCTTAAAACTGGCTGAAGTAGAAGGATTTGCACCACCGAAATAGTAAATTTTATAGAACAGGACCTGTCTCCCCCAACCAGAGATTCGATTGTTCAACATTAACCACCATACTGCTGGTACTTATTTAAAGTGATAGCCGTGAGGACTATAGTAAGGAAAATTATCCAGGAGATAATGTAAAAGTTCTCAGAAGCTGAATTAAAAGTTACATGTATTATCTTAAAATGACATGTGTGTAAAGAAAGAAGGATAAATTCGAAGTTTCATTTGTTGGGGTAATAGTCAGTAGGAAAAAGTTAAGGTAAAATTCTGTGGCTTTGTAGATATGATTCAGTTAAAATCAGGATGTTGAAGAGAAACTTTGTATGCTATGTGATTTGAGTTTAAAACTTATTAATCTAAACTAATGAAATACAATTATATAAAATAGTTAAAAAACTCTTGCCTTAATTTAATGAGTGTGGAAAAAATATTGTAAGTAGAATATCTGAACTTC
This sequence comes from Chinchilla lanigera, assembly GCF_000276665.1. Taxonomy (NCBI): domain Eukaryota; kingdom Metazoa; phylum Chordata; class Mammalia; order Rodentia; family Chinchillidae; genus Chinchilla; species Chinchilla lanigera. The sequence goes on from NW_004955417.1 coordinate 27,869,587, forward strand.
TTTTCTCTGTGTTTAAAATGGAAACAAATACACAGTGGGGTTAGTTTTAATTTTATAGGAGAGGTAAGTGAAGAAGAAAATCTAAGTCTAAAACCTGAATCCTTTCATTATTTATAGCCAGATCCTCATACTTAAATATGTTTAACTTATAATGATAAAATTCCTGAGTACCAGAGTTGGGTAGTATTTCACAAGCTTATAGCGTAACTTCCTGACTGAAGTGCTGGCCTCCATGGCTTGCCAACTGGTGGTGTCCTAGCCTTTTCTACAGAGGCTTCCAGTGATGGGGCGGTGACAGTCTGTGAAGGCAGTGACACAATACTTCTCATGTTTTACTGTGAAGTAACGGTGGACTTGGAGGAAGTTGCCCAGATCCATGTAACTTCCTTCGGTTTCCCCCAGTGGTTAGAGCTTGTATTAAAGCAGGAAACTGACATTGGAGCACAGTGTGTGCACTGTAGCCCCGTTACTTGGTGGGATAGTTTCTAAGACCCCTGGGGAATTCTTGAAACTGCAGATAGTAAAAACACTTATGCATACTGTTTTTTGCTATTTATACATAACAGTTGTAGCAGTGTACTGTAATATAAGCTATGTGAATGTGGTGTCTCTTGATCAACTGCTGAACCAAGATGATTCACTTATGAATTGTTTATTTCCAGAATTTTCAATCAGTTTTTTCACAACCAATTGACTGCAAGTAACTGACACAGCAGAAGGTGAAACTGTGGCTATAAGAGCACTACTGTAGTTGTCAGACATCTTGTCACATATATGGATTTGTGTCACTGCTGTTGTTAAAAAGATCCAAAACTACTCTACCACAACCAACATTGTCCTACTGCTACCTCTTTATCATGACGTCTCACCCCAACTGCCAACTGCTTAAAAAAACCCTCAGAATGTTCACACAGAATTATGATTTCATTAGTAAAACATTCTCTTCGTGACATCGAGATTTTCCCTCCATTCAGCATAATGAACTTGAGATTCATCCATATTATAATTATAAATAGATTTTTTTTTACACTGAGTACCATTCTATGGTGTGCAGATAACTGTGTAGTTATCTGGCGTTTACAATTATTAATACATAGTCTTTGATGAAAAAGTTCTATTCATATAAAGCATTCAACTGTTTGTTATTAGGTATGGTCTTAGCTAGGTAGGTTTTATGTTTTTACTATCTGTTTGTTCAAGTTCCTCTCTGCTCCTTATTTTCTGTGTTTTTGAATTTTTTCATCAGTGATCACTGTAGTAGGATTACCTGATTTTTCTCCTTTAACTTGTAATTGGCATGGATTACACTAATTTTGAAATATTCAGTCTTACATTCTAGAAATAAACCCCACTTGGTTATATGTATAATTCTTTTTACACATTTGCTAATATTTTAGGAATTTCTTTGTGTGTGTTCATGAGGAATGCAAATCTGCAGTTTTATTGTTGCTTGCCATTTTTTTGTTTGTTTTCTGGTAGTTTCTTCTCTTTTATTTCTGATTTCTTTTTCTTGTCTTCCTATGGGCTATTGAACATTTATTGTGAATGGCATTTTGATTTATCTATAGTGTTTCTTTTCATTATGTGTGTGTGTTTGTATGTTTGGTTGCTCTAGGTAATATAGTTTCTATATATAAATTATTACATACTGCTTGTGTTTACATTTAACCAGATAAATGAAATGTAAGAACCTTTTATCCTTCAGTTCTCTTCTGAAGTTATTGTGTTCAAGTATGTTCTGAATATATGTTGAAATCCTCATTGGGCAATGTGTACTTTGCAATTCAAACATCAAACATATCTTAGAAAATGTGAGAAAATTAAAGTTTATTGTATTTATCTATAGTTTTGCTTACTACGTTTTTCATTTCTTATCAATATTTTCAGGTTCCTTCCTTTTGTTTTCTATTTCCTGAACTTCCTTTAGCTATTTCGGTCTGGTGGTGACAAATTCCCGTAATTTTCTTTTGTCTGGAATGGTTGCCAGCCTCGTGAGGTAATTGCATCATAACTGACATTCAGACTGGTAGTTTCTTTTATTTTAGTAATTGAAAAACATGTGCCACTTCCTCTAGGCCACCAAGGTTTCTGATTAGGAATCTGTTGTCAAATTGTTTTCCTTCTTTAGGTAAGGTGTTTCTTTTTGCTGCATCCGGGTACTTTGTTTTTAACGTTAACTCCGTGCCTGAGTTCTTTGCCCTGTCCTGTTCTGGGGCGTACATAGTTTCTTGTGCCCGCAAGTTCACAGCTTTGCCATGCTGGGGGACGTCCAGCCCTTGTTTCTTTGAGTGCTTTTTCAGCCATTCAGTTTCTCCTTGTCTTCTGGAAGTACAGTTATGAGTGGTACACATTTTTATGATCTCTGAGGGGCTTAAGATTCTGTTCATTTTATTTTACTTTTTAGTCGGTCTGCTTTTCAGATTAATTTTTTCTTCTCCTTTCAAAATCATTGAGTCTTTTCTCTGCCCAGTGCAAGAAACCCATCTATTTGTCTTTTTAAATGTTGATTATTTTGCAGCTCTAAAATTTTCATGTGTCCTTGTGTCTTTAATTTTTGAACTAGAAGGCCCAGCACTGCATTTTTGTACTACTACTGAAGAAAAATATGTTATTACCTTAGGTCTTCCTTCTGCAGCTACAGAGAATAAGAATTTTAAGTGATAAGTATTATCTACATAGTAATAGCTGTGGCAGTTTAAAACTAGTTTCTGCATGATTGACATTCACTGTCTTGTTCAATTCTTACCAGCACCAGGTTTTACTCACTCTGCCAGCGTTTACTCAGTACCTGTTGTACCCGAAACTGTTTCTAGTTCATTCATATGTTTTTTTGCTTTAGCCTCAAATGGTTAAAGGGCTTATTTACTTTACGGGAAAAAGAGTACCTTTCTGTGTTTCTGGCAGATTGCAGGCATTGGGGAAAAGGAAAGATTGTAAGGTGAATTCTCTCATCTTCTTATTTGTCATTCAAGATTTTTAATTTACAGGTACCATACCATATTTTCCTGTAATTTACAGATTTACTAATGTTTAGTTGTAGAATAATGTGTTTCAAAAGGGTGACAGGTTTTCTGAGATACAAGAGTCTTAGATTTCTGAGTGGCCACTGGGCAAGCGGCATAAGCATACCCTGGGCTGCAGAAGGAGCCACATGGGCAGCATGAGTACCCACCTTCCTTTACCCATGCGTGGTGTCAGTCTAAAATTCCAGCTCTTTACCCGTGCTGTGCAGAAGACTTGAGGTGCACTTCTGTAGCTAACAAGTCAAAGAACGCTGGTTTTCTGCAAAACTTACTTCGTGTATGTTAGCTAACTCAGTTTCATTCGCTTTCATAAATAAAATTCTTCACCCCATCTCTCCAGCGTTAGTGAGAGGGTGTGGAAGCAAAGAAGGCTGGGCTGGAGTCAGTCAGCTTCTGATTCACGAGCTCGGGCGAGGCCCAGTAATTTACATTTCTGACACGTTTGCAGATGATGTTACTGATGTTATTTTGGGAATTTCACTTGGAAGCATCCATCTACATAAATTTTTCTTCTTATCTCCCGTTTGTTTCTCAAATACTTCAATCTGATTTTAATTGTAATCATTCTATTTAAACTGCTCTTTCTACCTTGGTTTTGGTCTTCGTGTTGACTAATCAAATGTATACTTTTCAATTCCTCATCCTATTTAATGCTTAGAAATCATTCAAAATAGTTGATGATCTTAATTTTTAGGAAGCACTCTTCTGTGTGGAGTCTTTCCTCTATTTTTTCCTCCTTTTCATTCTCTGCGTTCTGCCTCCCCCCTCTGTCATGAAATTTTAAACGTCCCAGTCATAAATTACGTACCCTTGCTCTCAAATGATCTCCTCACTCCTATCGTAGGCTAATAATTTGCAATTCATGTCTCCAGATGAAAATGTTGTATTTCATTTTGACTGACATTATATGCCCACTGGAATAATTTATAGACATTTCAAAGAATATATAACAGAACCAACTACTGTTTTTAACAAATGCTAAGACACAAGTTTTAATCATTTTGATATCATGAAATTTACGAATCTCGGTCAGTGGTACCTTCGGTTCTGTGAAGCAGTAATTACCTTAGCCCCTTCCCTGTGACAAAGTGCTGTTCCTCTGGTCTTCTCCCATCATGCCTTGTCTTTTCTTTCTTTCATTGGTCAGCAGCCGGGAACCTGGGAGTTTGCCTTGCCTCTTCCGTCTTCCTTAACACGGGTTCCACCTGCACTCATAAGTCAGTTCCCTTTTCTTACCAAATCTGCCGCCATCACCTTGCTCAGGCTGTGACCACCTTTTTAGGGGTTGTTGCAAATGCTTTTTAACTTGTGGTTTTCTTCCAATGAGATCTCTTTACAGCACTTAGATTTATCTTCCTAAGTGCAAATGAGATCACGTCACCATTTTGCTTAAAATATTTCCGGTTGAAATTTAAATCTTTCCCCTGGCATGGAAGACCTGTCTACGCTGTGTCGTGACGCCTCGTCCGTGCTGTTTAGCGCTGTATTCTCCTGGTTCTTTTTGGTGCAGATGCACCGCTGTCCTCTGCTCCTACGCTGCCATGTGTTACCTTTCCCTGGAGTGCTCTTTCCTCTGCTTCGCCTCTGCTTATCTCCTTACTTCGCACCTGCTCATATCTTTTAGTTTTCATCTGAAATGTCATTACTTTAAAGGTGCTTGCTGACTCTAAAGTCTAAGTTAGACTTTATTTGTTTTTATCTTTTCCTTTCTGGCACTGATGATTTATTGTGTTTATCCTCACTGTGATTTAAACAAGTTTCCTTGTTTTACCCTATGCCAAGGCTTAGCATAGGACATAGCAAATGAAGGTGTTCAGTAAATATTTTTTGATAAATAAAAGTCTGAATTGAGTTTAAAAATGTGCATACATAGACTACAAAAAAGTTCTTTTCAGATATGGTGTATTGACTTTGGAAAAATCCATTAAATTTGGGGAGTGGATTTTCATTCTTAATTGCCAAATATATAAATGTCTAACAAAATTACTTTTAAAAATTTACTTTTCATTGCTTCTCGGCCTTTTGGCTAAGATCAAGTGTAAAAACATTTACTTTTCATGAGAATGCAATTTCTGAAGAAAGTTATTTCAAAGTAATATTAATTCATGATATTTAAGTAAAATTAATTTCATTTCTAAAATAACAATTTAATGGATCTGTTTTTTTCATTTTTACAGAAATTAATTCTCTCTACAACCAGTTTTTTTAACCATGCTAATTTTTGACAGTTCACCACTATCAAGGGTATTATACTGCATTCAAGGAACAACACTTACTATTTGGCATTTAAAATGGTGGTGACTGGCAAATCACCATTTAATTTTTTAGATGTTTATTAGTCTTGGGAAAACAAACTCGTCTTTAGGCCAGCATGGAAAAAAATAGCATGAGAAACAGATATAGCTGGTAGTCCTCGTCTTTCTCAGCATATCCACTTCTTTGTTTCTGTTCTTATTATTAGCCTTTTTTCTTCTTGCAGGACTTCTGTAGTCTGCCTAGCGTACATAACCCTGATAGTCCACCTTCTGTGAGTTTATTCATTTGGAATCTTGGTTTTCTCTCGATGCATATGATGAGTGTGACAAAGCTTTTAAAACCAGCCGGGATTACAGAGTTCAAAATGCTGATAATGTCTCTGTCTGTCCTTTTTCCCCTCTGTCTCCTTTACTGCACTCTTTGTCTGTCTGACTCTCACAGGAGACATGGATTACAACTGGTTGGACCATACATCTTGGCATAGCAGTGAGGCATCCCCAATGTCTTTGGTGAGACATGTGGAGCCTTACTATTTAATTTCCGTTATCATTTCACTTTTCCTTTTTTATTTACACCTTTGCATGTTTTCTTTTTGTATCTTTTTTTTATCCCACATTTTTAGGGGACAGTCAAAAGGGAAAAAGAAAAACTAGTGAGCAGGCAGTTTTGTCGGACTCTAACACCAGGTCTGAGAGACAAAAGAAAATGATGTGCTCTGGTGGCCACTCTTTGGAAGAGGATTTGGAATGGTCTGAGCCTCAGATTAAGGATTCTGGGGTAGATACCTGTAGTAGCACAACCCTTAACGAGGAGCATAGCCATAGTGATAAGGTACTGAGATTGTGGAGCCTGCCTTTTACCTGCTCATTCGGTCTTCGTTTGCTCTCTGTCACCCATTAAAATAGAATATAATAAAAGGACAGGGCATTTCAAGGGTTAATGTAGCATTTCTTAAGGTGCAGAAAAGAAAAACAAAACGAAAATCAAACAAACCAAAAAAGCTCTTGTTTGCTTTGCTGTTTTTATTGTCTAACGGCATACCAAAAATTAAGTAACTGAAAATAAAACTTAGGAACAAAGGAATGTTTTGTCTATGGTTGCATGCGAGAACTTTGTAATGTTATTATAAACCACAAATAAGAAACAATATTTTGGATTGGCTTATTTGATTGTTTCTGCATATTTTCCTTGGGATGAAAATTAAATTATTAATAGTTTGAATCCCAGGCAAAGGGAGAAAATTGGGTCTGTTTGCACAGAAAAAGTTGTTTTTCTTTTTTCCCTTTCACTGTCATTTTACTCTTTTGTTTTATTGTCATAGCATTTTAATGTGGTACTAATTAGTATTAGAGCCATTTTCATCCGCTTTGATATTTATTATTTTTGCTTTTAGTTTAGTGAGGCTTTTGAAATCTTTTTACCATATAGATATGATTCACTGGAACTTGTCTTTTTGCCTGCTAAATCTTGCATGAAGATATGCATGCTGTTTTTTTAGATAACTGAAAAACTGCTATGATTACACAAATCATTTACTTTGTTATTTAGCTTATCATTTGTAATGGAACGGTGCCATTATTTATAAAGGCAATGGTTCTACTTTGAGAAAAAATAAACAAGATTTTCAAGATTATTTAGCAGTAAATAGTATTAACTTACCTAGTGAAGGCAATTTGATAAATAAATCTAAGATCTGAAAGAGTCAGTGAGCTTCTGTGCAGGTAGGAACATGACCTAGCCTTCCTTCTGAATGAAGCCTGTTCCTCCCACGCGGACTGCATTGGAAAGTTCTGGGGGCTTGTGCGTTTTTTAAGAATTTTAATCTGGAAACTTATTCAGCAAAGCCTCCATCATGGGTTTAGATTTTATGTTTTAATAGCATTTGACATTTTAATTTTTAATTTGACCTTTACTTTGACCTTTTAATAGTTTTTCAAAATCTTCCAAAAGTGTTTGAAGAGAAAATTCTCATTTTTAAGAGAGTTCAATGGCATTGAATTTCAGTCAACTCTGCCTTTGAATTTTTAATCTTAATCACGTGTAGTTTGCATATATTTTCAAGAACTTTCAGATTTTGTTGAGTTTTATAACTTCAGAGCTGTGTTAGAGAACTGAAGAATTTGACTTTGAAAAAATATGGAGATGATAAAATTGAGGTTCTAAGAGTAAGCTTTTTTGGAACATGAGTTGGTCTGTGTAATCATAACACTTTAGAATTCTGCACTTTAGAGAGCTTGTACAGTCAGAGTCATTTGTCCAAAAACATTAACTTTTCTTGTTTGTTGATGCAATATGCTAGCACCCCGTGACCTGGCAGCCATCGAAAGATGGAGATCGCTTAATTGGTCGTATTTTATTAAATAAGCGTCTGAAAGATGGAAGTGTGCCTCGAGATTCTGGAGCAATGCTTGGCTTAAAGGTATGTAATAAAATGTATGAGATTTTGGTGATTTACTCCTTTGCAAATTTATCAGAAAAACAGAGGATATAGCACCTCTTTCTACCTAGATCCATTTAGGCATTTTTTCCATATTCCCGAGTTCTCAAATGCTGACAGTCATCATCCAACACTTTTTATTTTCCATGTATTATTTAAGAAGACACGATTCCACAATAGTATTTACGTATTTAACTTTGGAAGACAATGATAAAAACCTGATTATAATAAATTTGAATCCTAGCACAATGATCAAACTTATTTTACCTATATAGCTTTTCCTATAAGTCTATACTATGTTTAAATTATATTTAAATGATAGTTTTACTTCATTATTCAATATGCAAGCCTGGGAAATGTAACATATGCATTACATAGGAATATACGTCTTATATTAATGTAGTAAAATATGTGTGTGTGTGTGTGTGTGTGTGTGTGTAATTAGAGACTACCATTCTAAGCCATGCAACCCAAAATTACTTATGTTAGGAGATGAAATATGAATATTAATTCATATTTTGGAAAATATCGGAAAATTATTTGGTAGATACAGCGAATAGAGCTCTGTTTGATTTTGCACATCAGCGGTCAGTAAAAGCTGCAATGAGAACAAAGTAAATGTCTCAGAGTTAAGCCATTGCTCCAGAGATATACTGTACAATGTGGTAAATTACGCATATTAGAAATGTTTGGGTGTCAGTGGGATTGGCAAGTAGCATTTACTGGGTGGCTGCCACGTGACTGGGGTTTACCTGAACATTTTGCACCTGTGGTCACATTCAGTGCTCACAGCATCAGCCCACAGAGGCCTTGTAACCCGTGGTTGTCAGGGTGGTGACGGGCGGCCGGGGAGGGGGGTGGACTGAGAAGCAGGTCTGCTAGGTGCAGAGGTCAGGAAGGCTCTTATGAGGTTCCCACCCGCATGGCATTGGACAGCTCAACTTCTCCTTGCTTTGAGTTCCTCATCTGTGCAGTAATGGTTTTGAAGTTAAAAGTGGATTAGCTACACCAGTAAACAAGCATTTAGTACACCATAACATTTCAGTGACTACAACTGCAGATAATGCAATGGATTATTACTGTTAAAATTTGTCAAACCACGTGAAATTTAAAAAATATTTATATAAGGACATAAGCCCATTTAACACCTCTACATTTAGTTTTCAGAATCAAGCACAGGTCCAGTAAGTATTAACTGAATTGCAACTGAGTGTAACTCACTATAATTGTGGAATAAATGCATAGAACAAGAGAAATTAGTGACTTTTAAAATCAGATGTTCTCCCCCTAACTTAGAAGAGGAAGAAAACCAACGTATTTTAGCTAACAGATTCACTTACTACTGTTTGATTGACATTGCTTGGATGGTAGTTTAGTCAGAAGCAAGGCATTAATTTTGTAAGAAGCCAATATCCTACAAGTATACATATGATTCCATAGCTTTATTCCTAACATTTTTCTCTTCCTTTTAAAGAGCATAAAAAATAAAAAAACATTAGAAATGATAGAGTTTCAAAGAACATATTTTAATAGAAATATAAAATAGACAAATTTAAAATGGGCAAATTGCGTTTCAAATGTTGTGAAGTTTAAGTAAACTTTGTAATATTCTGAAGAACTGTCATCATTGTGCACATTACTGTGTATCTAAATTCTACTAAGTAGTGAAAATTTAGTAGTACATCATAATCACAGTAAAAGTGACAAATATTTGGTAATATTCAAAATTTATAACTAGAGATGTTTATATAATGATGCAGTACTCTAATAATATGCTTTGGAAAATGACGAAAGTAAGCATTTCACATTATAAGGAAAAGGTTGCAAATTGCTAAGTTGTTTATAAAGCACGCAGCATTTCTAGCAGTGAATTTAAATCGCACCGTGTTTGGAATATGAGGAGACAGCCTGAGGACTTGGGCTCGTTTCCTGATGGCAACATTACTTGAAGACATGATTTTCAGTACACTAAATTACAGTTTTAGAAGCTTCAAATTGTTCCAGATATTTTTCATTTGAATCTTCCCCTATGTTCATTTTAACAATACTTTTCCTCTTTTAAACAGGTTGTGGGAGGAAAGATGACTGAATCAGGTCGGCTTTGTGCATTCATTACCAAAGTAAAAAAGGGAAGTTTAGCTGATACTGTAGGACATCTTAGACCAGGTAGGGTTCTACTATCATTTATTTACACTTAAAATATTAAATGGGAACAGTTAAGAAAAATTTCATTTAGAAGTGATTTGACTAGCTTATTTTCCTTAGATATAAATCTTTATTCATTAATGGAAAGTTGTAGCTGTAATGTCTTGTGTCACATTAGAAGCAATCATTTTTATATTTACTGATCTTATTTTTCTACTGATGGACAGTCTAATCTGTATCTAGTATTAATTTATTTCGTTGCCCATCAGTGTACTCTTTCTTTTGAAAAAAATTACAACATAGTTTAGGAAGCAAACTTCATTGATATACGTATTTCCTAAAAACGTGTCACTCCCTATCACTTAGACAATGTTACTATTGGAGAAATCCCTGAAGAAGTTTCAATAAAGTGCTATTTATTAAACTTTTCACAAAATAATGTTTAGGAAATGAAAACTTAAAACAAGGTACTCAGATGCATATGTGTTGAGATCTTGATAATTATCTACAATTAGAATTTCTACTAAGAAGTCAAATTAAGACTGTTTATATAATCCTTTTCCTTCTGACCATTGTTGTTTTGGATAAAATACTGTATATACTATTCTGATCATCAGATTTTGTACTACTGGTTGTTTTCAGTATGTTTTTTATTCATAGTGGTGCTTTTTATTCTCTGGTATTCATTGATGGCTTTTATTTTAAGTATATTTCATGGAATTCGTTTCCACTTCTTAGTTTTGAGATTGTTCCTGCTGACATTGTAGGTGATGAGGTGCTGGAATGGAGTGGGAGGCTGTTGCAAGGAGCCACCTTTGAGGAAGTGTACAACATCATTCTTGAATCCAAACCTGACCCACAAGTGGAGCTTGTGGTTTCAAGACCTATTGGGTAGGTTGGCGTCAGGACTTTGTGTGTGAAGTTGGCTCCATACTGGTAAGCAGGCTGTATTGTGCAACCAGCAAATGTTGAGTTGCTTTATTTACCAAACACATCTCACCAAAGTTCATGACTATGGAATACATAATTAATTACAGAAGAAGAAGTATGTGAATGTTTTTTATTTTTGCTGTCTTACCAGCTTGGCAGATGGCTACTGTCTTTAGTAAGGAAGCAGGAGGTGATAGTAACAATTGTTTTTAAGATGAATATCATGAGATTGCACTGTAAAAAATACTATGACATGAGTGTACAAATCTCGTATTTTTCAAATGGAGATTTCAACCTAGGAAATAAAGAAGCAAAGCACACCTAATTGCTGGATATAGGAAAGTTTTTAAGGAAAAACAATTTTTTAAAGAATGGTAATTAAAAAGACCAGAAATAGGCAAATCAAATCCAACTATTCCTTGGTTTTTAAATTTGTTGCCCATAGATCAGTTCGACACCCTCTAGAAGTTGGCGGAGCATATAGTCCTTTCATATAAATTACGAGAATAGTGCATTTTGTCACAGTACTGTGTTTCTTCTCTAGAAGCTTACACTGTGTGCCAGTGTAAAGGTATACTTACATCACAACAAAAGCAGTGTAAACTGGCAGTGAATTATTAAGTGAACATGAAAGCAAGAGCATTTGAGGGGGAAGTCTATGGAAGTTCTTTGATGTATAATGATGCCTAGTTTTATTTCACTTAGATAAGGACTGTGTTGTATTATTTTGATGTCTTTATGCTGGAGAAAATGATTTAGATTGGTAGATTAGTTTTATTGAAATATTTCTTTCAAACTTATGTATTTTGCACAATAAATTGTATCCATTTTTCATTTTGCCTTTTCATAGTTTTATAATATGGTAAAATGGTAGTGTATCAGCTTATTGTATTAAAAATGTATTTCTTGGTATTAAAGTATCCTCAAAGCATATTTTTGTTTAATATCTTGGATAATTTGTAGTCTTTTATACTTCTTTGTGAATGGCCCTGCTACTATCACCCCACATGAAAAAAGTATACTTGTTTTTGGTTTAAACGTAGTTACAAGATAAACCTGGAAAGTCTCCATAAAAAGCATGTTTGCTTTTTTCTCTGTGAGATTATTTTATTATTATTATTATTAGTTTCATTTTTTTGAAACAAGGTCTTGCTGTGTAATTCAGGCTGGCCCTGAACTCACTGTATAGTCCAGGCTGGCCTCAGATTTGTGGCAGTCCTTAGCCTCCCAGGTGATGGATCACAGGTTGTGTGCCACCATACCTGGTCTGTGAGGTTATTTCAATTATAATGTGAATATTCTAATTTATGCTTTGGTGATATTTTGTTTCGGTTTTAATAGTATTGATTTATAACAGAAGGTAAAAATAAAGAGTAGAATAGAACTAAAAAAAAAAGACCATACCTGTAAAGCTTACCATATTGAATACAAAAATGTTTTAGCATGGATAGATAATTGTGTAGTGGGACACATAGAAAATAAAGTGTATGTTTTTATAAATCTACAACAAACACATATTAATTTTAATTTCTTTTAAATGGTGTTAGCCCAAAAGTTTTATTAGTAAAAGGTGCTTGTTTGTTTCTTATTTATATAATTCCTGTGCCACACACAGTTCTGTTTTTCACTTTTCACTGCTGAGTACTGTATATGCTAAGAGTGATCAAAGCGACAGTTGCATTGTTGAAAGAGTTTCCTTTTTTCCCTGTCATTTCAGAGACATACCTAGAATACCTGATAGCACACATGCACAACTGGAGTCCAGTAAGTTTCACTTATTCTAAAAATATATGTTATTACTAATTCATTCATCATAGATCAAATGAAGCATCTTATTTATTAATGTGAAGAGATAAAGTTATTACTAAGTATACTATTAGATAATTTAGTACCATTTCATGTCACTATGAGAAAATATACAAAATTGTATAATAATTAAAGATTTTTTGAAACCCCGCTACCTTTCGTGTGGATGCTGAGGTGGTTTTATTAATGTATAGTGCAGCAAGCCACACAGTTACAGCACCAGGTAGGTAAGTGTTGGCAAAAGGAAGTACCCCGAAGCTGTCAGCACGACAACAAAGCACGAACACACCGATCACTCCCAAAGTTTTAGCCCCGAAGTTTTCCTTGAGTTTTAAACTTTACTACTTTGTATCCTCACTGTGAGTAGGAGGAAGCGCTTGGGATGAACTAGTGAATGATTGCACTTGCTCATGTTTATAGCTTTGAAAGTAAAATAATAGCTGTGATTTAACATCAAAGCAGCGATGGAACGGTAGATATGTTTAAATGTCAAATACATCATGCATTTTATTTCTTAGTTTTGGATGCTATTTCCCATGTTAAGTGGTTTTCCCCCATGAGCTGTTTTCTGATCAAGAGTAGAGTAAGCGATGTTGGGACAGAAGAGGAAGAGGCTGCCATTTGCAGTCTGTTCTCCAGGGTAGACCAACCTGAGCAAGAGTTGGAGCAAAACTCAGAGTGGCCTTTGGAGGTGAGAGCTGCTCAGGTACAGAGCCGGCGCCCTGGCTCCAAGCAGGAAAGACCCAGGCGTGTGAGGGTGGCGAGGCTGGAGGGAGTGTGCTGGGCAGAGGAAGGAAGGTGGTGAGGGGCAGTGGGGCGGACTGCAGAGGCTTTGGGAGCCGCGCTCTGCACTCCGGCTTTTCCTTGGAGGGAAATCGTGGTGGGGGGTTACAGAGGACAGACCTGAGGAGATGTTCACATTTTGCAGTCTGGCTCCTGTACTGAAAGTAGAATAAACACAGTTGGGTAGAAGTGGAAAGACCAGTGACAGGACCACTTTAATAATCTCATGGTAACTTAGGGGAGACTCAGACTTCGGGGACAGCAGTGAGGACCCTGGGGAGTCGTCCAGTTCTCTTCACAGCTCAATAAGTAAAATGTGTTACAGAAAATAGACGTTTTCTGGGCTGGGAGCTAGCCTAGTGGCAGATTGTGTATTCTGCACGTGTTGCCCACTGAGCTCAGTCTAACACTGCCCCTGCCAAATAGATTTTGTCCTTTCATATTTGCGTTTGTGAGCATAAATGTCGTTAAAAGTCTATACCAGGTGGGTGAAGTTCTTTTAGAATGTCACAGCTGTGTGCTTTAAAATAAAGTCATATGACCTATTTTATTTAGCACATTTGGCCAAGTGCTAGATCATTTTATCTAAAGCTGTGTCCATGACCACACGAACCCTATAACATAATAATTGTTACCGTTATATGCAGTGTTACTATTATCATTACCCTCATATCTCCCATTGTAGGTATGTACATATGTATGTGTGTATTTGGTTTTTTGAGACAGGGTCTCACTGTGTAGTGCAGGCTGGCCTCAGACTTGCAGCAGTCTTCTTGCCTCGGCCTCCCGAGTGCTGGGTTTACAGGTGTGTGCCACCACGCCTAGCTTACCTGCAACTGTACCGTAGGAGACTACCTTAGTTCTTACTGTTGAAGGCATCATTCTTTACATTTCTAAATAGTGTGAAGGGTATCCTCACTTCGCAACCGAAGGTTTGTCGTTTCTCCCTAGTTTTGTGTAATACTCTCTGTAGGGGTGACTTTCACCACCTGTGTCTCCAGTTGGGCATACAGAGCTGCAGGATCATTTCCCATGTTTGTCTACTCTGACATTTCATTCCATCTGTGTTTTATCTGCTTTACACTTCCACTCGTTCCTTTAACACAGCGTTCGGAATCCCGTGAAACATCAGCACTTTCTTTTCCAGAGATAACAGAAACACAAGACCTTCTTGATCCCACACTTCATTACCAGACGTGAAATCTTAATGCTTTTCATTGTCTTTCTTTTATTTCTCGTTTCTAAGTAGTTTCTGGGTGGTTTGTGTGTGTGTGTGTGTGTGTGTGTGTGTGTGTGTGGAATGTGCTGGGGGTCCGGTCTTGGGCCTTGCACGTGCTAGGCAAGCACTCTACCAGTGAGCTACCGCCATGCCCAGCCCTAGGGTCTTCATTTTCTAATTTTGTGGTACCCTCTAACTCCTCCTTTTCATTCCCTTTGCACAAACTTTACTTGTACTATCGGATGGAATTCTGCTTGCTGTTAACTGTTTTCCATGTTTCTTCTTTCCAGTCCCCACTTTAATAGGTGAGAAATCCATCTTCCTTAAAATGCGGTGTTCTTTCCTTCCACAGTAGAGCTTAGTGTGGGTATGTTATTAGTGCCTAATGCGTTGTCCAGAGTTCGCACCACACAGGCCGCCCACCTCCTGTTAGCTCCATTTCTCCTCACCTGACAACTTGTTCCTTCCCTGCCCTAGAAGTAAACTCAGACTTTTTGGGTACAAGTTCTGCTCATTGTGCTATCCTGTATCTTTTTTTATGGATCACTTTTCCTTTCTGTAAGTCTAATTTATATTCTTCAACATATGGTTTTTTAAAAAAATCACTTCCTGGAAACATTCAGTATTTTTGGAGATTTTAGTTCTTACATTCTTAGCACTTAAAGTTTAGACTGTCTTTATGTTGCTTTATTGATTTATCTTGTGGTTATTCTTTATTTCTATTTTAAAAACTTTCTTGCTGTGTTATTGTAACATGAAGATAGGATGCACTAAAGATGAAGTGCTCAGTTCTGAGGTCGGGCCTGGTTAAGCACAGTTGGTACGGAAAATGATTCTGTGCCACTTGTGTTTTATTAAAAACAACAACAGAGCCTTAGTGGGTACCTTTGTGCCTAAGAAAATGGCCCATGTAATGGCATTTTATAGACATTTAAAAGATGTATGCTAAAAATTCTGAAATGGCTGTAAAGAGCCATTTTTACTGTTCTTCATGTATAATTTTCATTTCAGGTTCTAGCTCATTTGAATCTCAGAAAATGGATCGTCCATCTATTTCCGTTACCTCTCCCATGAGTCCCGGCATGCTGAGGGATGTTCCACAGTTCCTATCTGGACAAGTTTCAGTATGTAATCACTAACTCTTTTCTACTTGGGGATTTTAAACTGTGTTTTTAAAACTATGGTGCTAGTATTTATAAAGTAAATTCTTCCTAGAATATAATTGTGCTTTTAACTGTTAACTCTTTTACTCTCAATACTTTTAATTAATTGAAATTCACTTTTGATTATGTATCCTAGTGCTTTCTTTATTACAGTTAGGTTTTCTAGAATTTGTTGAGACTTAGATTTTGTGAGGATGCCTAAACCCCTTTTTGCCTTAATAATTATTCCAAAATTTAAGGTCATGGACTAGACTTTAAAATGATTATGAATTGTCATTGATTCTTAAGAGAATATGAATGTTGCAATATACAAGGGTTGTATATAAAATAAAAGTAGATCTGTGTATATTACTCTCTGCTTTTCAACCTTCAGGAAATTTGAGATGACTTTCGTAGTAATATTGGACTTTGACTATTGCTCTGGGATATAAAGATTCTGGAGATGCTTTTGTCAACAGACAAAACAATGGGGAGGTACAGAATAGTTTCCTGAATATACTAGGTACTTTCAGGTTAGGTGAGCCCTTATTTGAATATTTTAAAATAGCAGCTAAAATGTTAATTATTCGTTCTTATTATGTCCATATCAGAAGACTTAGCAATGTAGGTCCTCATTTTAGTTCAATTTTTCTGTTATCATTTCCTATTACAGCATTTTAATATATTAATATATTTAAATTTATTCAGTTATTTTAATTGCCAGCAGTGGTGGTGATTACAAAACTTGAAATTTCCTGATTTTTAAGGAACTATTTAGGTTCTCAGAATCCAGACATTGAATCTTTGAGGAAAATTTGTAATTAAAATAATCTACCTTGGGCTGCTATTTTAAGACCAATAGAAATAGATTTCTGTTAAATCAGTTAAGAAATACCTCTTTATTCTTAGGGGGAAGGATCCATGTTGGAATTTTCTGAAGTATTTTCATTAATTAAAAGGAGATACAGGAATTTTAAACAAAAATTAATATACTGGAATTCATTAAAGAAGTTATTAGATATCTTTTCTGAACTACTTTGAACACAAGTTTGACAGTAACAGAAAAGTTATGCAAGAAAGATGATGAGATACTATGAGATTGTAAATTTCTCACCAAAATTAATTTCTTTCCTTTATTGTTTTGTTTTTCTTTCTTTTTCATAGAGTGAACTTTTTTGTTTGAGAATAATGGTATTTTCTGCATTCTCTGCAATAAGTAGCATCTCTTTATTTATTCTCATACATATATTGATGACACATATATTGTTATTTATAGTTGCCAAATGTGGGTGTTTTCTTTACTATCTTCGGATATACTAACAAATTTGAGCTATTTTTGATTTCGATTTTGTTTAAAGAAGTTATCTTTAAATACTGTGTGGGGGTAGCTGATGCTGGCACATATTGTGTGTGTGTGCATGTGTGTGTGTGTATGTGTGTAGATGGCTTGAGTTGGTGGAGGGAGTGAAGTTAGATTTGCGTAATAAGTACCACTTGCCACTTTGTTATCTCAAATTCTAAGGTGCTATCTAAATTGGACAAGAAATGAAAATGAACAGAGGCACGATTTTAGATTTCAAATTCTGCTATTTTTTCCTTATGGCTTAAAATTAATACAATAGAAATGTAACACTGCTAAATATTTGGAGGCACAATAAAAGTTTTACTTCTGAGTATACGTATAATGAAGTAAATTTATAGACTTTAGATTTGTAAGTGATGTTGGTTCAAGATCCATGAAATTACAATTTACTATGTGTACCATTTTCTCATTTTCTTATGACTTGAAAGGCATATGTTCTAGTACAGTGTTAGGGAAGCTTTAATAGCATATGTTTTGAAATTATATATGCATACACATCACATTCACAAAACAACGCTTATACATATAGTGCATATTTATTGTAGGAAACCTGGAAAATATGGAAAAAAGTGTAAAAATCACCTATGATGAAATATAGCTATTCACATACACATTAAATTTGTAAAAGACTGGAATAAATCTATATATAGTCTTTTGCTAGGGCAAAATTAGTTTGTCACGGTAACTTTCTGGGAATAAAATTACAATACAGTGGAAAAGTAAAATTTTAAGATTGTTGATATCTAGCCCCCAATATTTCTAAGGTTTTTTTTACCAAATTAAATTTCAATCATGTATTTAAGAAATAGATGTTGTTATTGCCCTAGAGTACGAGTAGTACTAGTAAGTAGGAATTTAAATGGGTAAGATAGAATCATTTCTATTCTTACATGACTGCTCAAGTTTATTCTCATTCTCTGCATCTGGGGAAGCATACATCCCAGGTATATTTCTCTTTGTGCGTATAACTCTATCTCTACTGTCCTGGAGACAGTTTTATTTGCTGCAATGATGTTGGTGTTGAAAAAATATGTCTGGGCACAGAACCTCTTGGCAAACCTCTCAGAAGTCACAAGGCAGCAGTACTTTCCCATTTGTTCTGTCTTTGGACCTTTTTGCTTTTGGTGGAATTTTGTTCAGGCCCATGCCTCACTTGAAAATCATGACATGGCTAATACCTGAAAACAGAGATAATTTGTGTAGTATGTATACTGACCATTGTAAAATATTCATGTCAGTTCATGGAATGATAGTCTCTCAAGTAGAAAATACACATGGAATGCATATTTATTTACATTTTTGTGTCCAAAGCTGTTGACTTAAAACTGTATGCAGTTTATTTTCTCTCTTGTGCTTGAATTGTGTGGTTGCTTATTCTGGGGCATAACCACAAACATGCATTAATGTATTCGGTGAGATAATCAGTCTGATCCGGGGTTTGTATATGCTGGCCTTTTCAGGGACAACATGCTCTTATTTTGAGTATGCATTTAAAAATTGTGCCTAAAGTTTAGCATTTTCTATGTTAGAAGATTAGCTTGCAATTTTTATCATTTTAAAATTAATTTACATGATTTAGCTAGTTTTTTGATAGGGTGTTAAGATAAAATCCAACTTTTGACATTTTTGAAGCAAGGAAAGGCTAAGAATTCTTTTTTCTATAGGAATTCATTGTACAACCCATTTTATTGACTGTTACTTTTAACTTTCTACTGTGCAATCTGTGGTTGACTTATGGTTCCAAAACTTCCCCAATTTATTTTATTTGAATATTTTTTCTGAATTTTTTAGTAAGTATTCATTTTATACACAAATTTAAGTGGAATAAATAACTCAAGAATAGGTGCTTGTCTTTTACAGTTCCTTAAAATCTCTAGAGTTTTAAAAATAATTCTTTTTTTTTGTTGTTTTTTTTTCTGGTACCGAGAATCGAACTCATGACCTTGCACTTGCCAGGCAGGCGCTGTGCCGCTGAGCTAAATCCCTAGCCCTTTAAAAATAATACTAACAAAAGATTTTTCCTTGAACTTTATACTTCTACACTTCATTGCCACAACTCCTTTATTTTAGAAACATTGCATGAAAGCCATGACCTAAAGGTAGTAGTTAGTATAGAGAATAGTAGGAAGTGACATTAAAATGCAAAATAGATTGGGGCCTACAAGTTCAAATTCTTCATTTGTGTGAAGCGTGAATTGTCTCAAATGTTATTGGATCTTTTATGCTTAAAAAAATGACTTAGTCATTCATTACCAATTAAGTGAGGCACATATTAAGCACTTGCTCATTTTTGTATGAAGAATCTATAGTCCAGAGAGACAGAAAACAGCTTGGTGGTTGCCCAGAGACAGCAAGATGGAGGAGTGAGGAATCACTACTTAAAGTAAAGGTGTCCTTTGTGGGTGATGAAAAAGTTTTGAAATAGAGAAAGGTAATGATTCTACAGTGTTGCAAATGCAATAATTGCCACTGAATTTATTATACTTAATAAAATGTTTAATTGTATGTTTTGTGAATTTTCCTTCAACTGAAAAAATACCAAAACAAAAATGTGCTTTTCTAGCCATATTTAGTGTATAAAACACATAGGTAAAGGTTACATTTTAGAAATGTAACCTTTGCAGGGGCTGGCGATGTGGCTTGGTGGTAGCGTGTGCAAGACCTTGGGTTCGGTCCCCAGCATGGTGCCCTGCCCTGTCCCCCAAAAAAGGCTGACTCTCTAAATCTGCGAGTTGTTTGTTCCAGGTCATTCGGAAATGTTTTCTTCAAATTGAAAATGCTATTGCTTTTAAAGTAAATCTTTTATCTTATGAAGTAATATGTATAAAAAATTACTTTGATATATTTGGTCTAAAAACAGATGGGAGGGCAGGAAAAATAGAATTTATTTCTAGAGTGTGTTATTAATCACTTTCTTCAGCATGTCTAATATCTGAATTTCATGCACCTTCTCTCCTGTTTGCTGAAGAATTACCCCTCACCCCGCCGTGGGTTACGTAGTTAGACATCATTAACGCACTCCGTGGCTGAGCCTGTCTTCCACTGAGCATCTCCAGGCAGAAAGGAAAATGGTTAGATGTGAAACTTCTTTGCTCCTGGGAGAGAAATATGACTCATCGTTGTATAACAGGCTGTTTTCAAGTGTGCTTTCCTTTTTGTTTTAGATTTACAGCTAAAATAGTGTCCGTCCAGGGATAGTCAGACGTGGCAGCAGCCTTTCTGTAGCTCAGTATCTGCTTCCTTGTAGCGGTGGAGAGACAGACGGAAGACTTACCTATTTCTGGCTTCGAGAGGCAGGAGGCGCACGGGAGGAGACTTGACTGGGGAGGGACTGAACACTCTCAGGATTTGACACCACTTAGTTTCTATTATTGTGGTATTTTTAAGAAATAAAACAAAAGAAAAATTAATTAAGATACTTGATTTTATTCAGAGGATTTGGAAATACTGTAGAGTAATTTAATCAGAACTGGGCTCCATTTCCTATCATTTTATCATTTTGCCTTTTGAATGTTGGGAAGTGTTTCAAGGCCATTTATGTCTTTGTTTCCTTATCTGCAATTTGCAGAAAAATGGAGATCCTTCCCACAGTTGTTGGGAATATCATAAAGAAAAAAACCCACAAAAAACCAGATAACTCCCCCCCCTCGCAAAAAAAAAAAAAACCTTGCTGTAAACTGTCAAAGGCTTGGGAAAATATAAAGAGCTGTACAAGTAAAGAGTAATGCGCTTTGTCAATGGTTGGCGTGTTTAGCACTAAGCAGTATTGTCTAAAATGGTAAAAAATAATGTCTGGAAATGGTGTTCAGTGAATGCAGGGCATCCCAGTACACATATCTTAATGTGCCTATTTGTCAAAGAAATTCTAAAGCCAATATAACTAATGGGGTTTTTTTGGATTTTGTTTACGTTTATGTCATTTCAGAGAAGTCACAAATTCCCTCCATATATGGCTTTTCGTGCTTTAATACCTTTTCACCTAGCTTTTTTTTCCCCTGGTACCGGGAATTGAACTCATGACCTTGCGCTTGCTAGGCAGGTGCTGTGCCGCTGAACTAAATCCCCAGCCCCTTCACCTAGCTTTTTTTGTACTATTCTTTTTATATACAGTTGGCCCTCCCATATCCATGGGTTTCACATCTGTGGGTTCAGCCAAGCTCGGATCGAGGGTGTTTGGAAAGCAACTGTCTGCATTAAATGTGTACATTCCTTGCCTTATTGTCAGTGTTCCCTAAACTACACCGTGCAACAGCTACTTATATAGCATTTACCTTGTGTTAGGTATTATGCGTCAGCTACAGAAGATTTAAAGCATATGGGAGGATGTGTGCTCACTGTGTGTAAATATGACACCATTTTAGATAAAAGACTTGAACATGCATGGATTTTGTTTTTTTGTGGGGGTCCTGGAACCAGCACCTCCATGGGTAATGATATTTTAGGGTATAATCTGAAATTTCTTGTTCTTTCTGAACACACAACTGAATATGTTATTTCACATTTAACTTTAATTACTGTTATGTTGACTACATTAAAATCTGATAAAACAAAATTAAATATTTTATATAGTTTTTATGTATTTCAGCATTTGGCAATATTAATTTATTCCTTATAATGAATTACTTAATTTACATAAATATTGTCACGGAAATATTGTACTTAAGGGATAGTCCTATGTGTTTATTTTTACTTTTGGTCTTTTAGTTCCAGCGTGTTGTCCTTTTTGGTTTTGTTTTATTGCTTTTTTCTTTAATTTTGCTTACCAGAGCCAAAGCCTTAGTAGAAGAACACCGCCTTTTGTTCCTAGGGTGCAGGTAAAGGCCTTGTCTGCCTGATAGAAACTCAAGTTGTGTTTTATCCCTTATCTGTATGTTTTTGGAAAATGCGTAGTAGGAAAACTTTTTGGTATGTTGCTCTAAACCATGTACTGACTTTCAAATCATTTTATGAGCCAGCTTGTAAAATTCTGCATGGGGGTTAGAATATTGAATACAAATTTAAAGAGACAATTTTTATTAGTGATTATATATGATAAAATCCGAAAATGTCTAGGTTTCAAAGTGGCATTTAATGTAGATTCATTGTAGAGTGAACTTATATAAGTATTGTTTACATAAATAGCTAATTTTATACTACTGATATTTTTCTTTATTATGCTAAGTTTGCTGTCTCTTTAAATCATTCATTATACCACTGAACTTCTACATTTTCTTGCATTTTCCAAGCACTAACTCCTTGAGATTGGCAAATATATTTGTACCTTATTTAAAATATGAATTTCATGCATGTGGCATCTAAGGTTCAACGTTTGAAAGTACGTGACTTTGTAAAGACAAAATCCCAATTGAAACAAAGTGCTGGGTCAATTTTGTTTACATTTTATCATTCTGTTTTACTCTGATACTCGGGTACAAGTTGTTTGCCTCTTTTCACTAGCAGACCTTTCCATGGTAACGTAATGTCAATAGAGTGTTTTAAAAAGTAGTATAATGCCTTCCTTGCTTTGCTGCATGTTTTTAAAGATTTACTGGTTTTGGATAATACTTATTTTGTTTAAATTGTAGAAGTCAGTATTCTAATTTACATTATATAATATCAAAGATTTATATATGTTGTTCAGGTTTACTATGAAAATTCAAAATGATTACATGGTAAAGCTGCGATGATAGTCATATTAAACAATTAAAATGATTCCAAGATTTTAATAAAGAAATTAATTGAACATAAAGTTTGTCAGGACTATAATTAAAATATATATTTGTAATGTTCTGGAGGATCAACAGCTATATTTTAACCATTCATTTTTAAAGCACAGATAAGGAATATAAGATAATGATAAAATAACCTAGGTAATAAAATTTCATGCTAACATTAAAAACTTTAATGAAAGTCTTGTTATATAAACAGAAATTAGAGTTGTTAAATGCCTAGCTTAAGGTAGTTTACAAAAAAGTATCATTTGTTTAAAGAATAAATAAAATTAAAATATATTTGTTTCCTATCTAAATTATTTTATCCTTCATATATCTGGAAAGTATAATTTAATTCAAGTACTGTCACAAAACCATAAAAG
The DNA here is from genome assembly GCF_000276665.1 of Chinchilla lanigera. NCBI lineage: Eukaryota > Metazoa > Chordata > Mammalia > Rodentia > Chinchillidae > Chinchilla > Chinchilla lanigera. The sequence continues at coordinate 27,892,764 of NW_004955417.1, forward strand.
CTGTATACCTACTGTCTGCTTGTTTGAGAAATGTGTATTAGTAAGTGATATTTTTGGTTTTCTGAGGCATAAGGAAAGAATATTCTTTTCCAACTTATGAAATATATATCTCAAATGAATAACTTCAGAGATTTTAACTGAGCAAAAATGTTGCCTCTGAAGATGTCAAGGGCTAAGTTTCAGCTTCTCAAACAGTTCTCAATGAAATCAATAAGCTCAAATAATGTTGCTCTTAGTCTCATAACAAGAGTAACAATAATTTCTTTATCTTTAAATGGTAAAGATTTTTGGAAATTTTTTTAACCTTTGAGAATTGTTTTTATGAGGTGATTGGTATTCATTCAGAAAGATTTTTTAATTTCTGGAAAAAAAGTGATAAGCTTTTTCATTATTGGTGAAAGTAAAGAATATTATAGAAATAAATCTGAAAGAATATTATAGAAATAAATCTGAATATTATAGGAATAAATCTCATACATTTAGAGGCACTGTGACACAATTTGCTATGTCTTTCATTTCGTAGAGTCAGATGCCATTCATTTCTTTCTTTGTTTTCTTTAACTGGCTTTTGCCAGAAGACTATTTTATCCATTTCCCTTCTCATTTCCTTACCCTTATCTGTGTCTATATTCTAATATTGTTAGGCAAGCAAGTATTTGAACCTTTTGCTGTCAGATACTGGACTCTTTTCTTCAGGCGTTGGTCCTTAGATCTAAAGCAGCATTTCTCCAGGTTCAGTGGATGTGAGGCTGTCCTGGAGGATTTGCTGCAGTTCAGATTCCAGTGCAAGCAGGGTAGCCTAAGCCTGTCCTCTCAGTGTTCTGGGAGTCTGAAGCAGAACACCATTTTTGAGCCCAGCCTGGGCAGCTGGGTGATGCCCTGTCTGAAAAATAAAAAAATAAAGCAGGACCAGGGATATAGCTCCGTGTGAAGGCCCTGGATTTAGTCCTCACTACTAAATAAGTAAATACATAAATTCCAATGCCGTTCTGGTTGAGTAGGTGAGATAACACTACAGCTAATGCTGCTGCGGGAGATGTATTAATCACAGTTCCAGAAACTTGTCTAGGCTCAGTTTTTGAACTTAGCAGCTGTATTAGAAAAAAGTTTTTGTTACATAATAGCAATGTAATAACTACATTAAGCATAAAGACAATACAGCACAAAGATTACAATTACAATGAATTACAATTTTTATAATTTGAATATTTCTTATTCTTGTTCCAGAAAGAGGGCTACTTTCTTTTAGCAAAAAAGCAAATAAATGATACTTCTTTTGGGGCTGTCAGCCCACTCTCTGACTCCAGAGTTGTTCAGTTTCTCATCTAGAACATGAGTGAGGCTGTCAGCAAAGCCATGGTGGATTTGGAACTGAACTGCCAGTGTTTCATATTTAACCAGAAATTTATTTTTTACCTGTAATTCTCAAGTGCTAAATTTCTGGTTCCATTTTAGTTTCAAGGAAGTGGTCGGAGATCTGTGGAGTTCTGAGCCCGAGCCAGGGCTCTCACAAGTCTTTTATACAGCACCATCAGCTGGCTAGGAGGGAAGGCCGGAAGTCTGTATGTGGGAGGCACAACTACTGAGACAAAAGAATTCCACAGCTAGATGTGACGTTCAGTCCTTAATTAGGGCACTGTAAAGTTACTCACATTTTCGCACTTCAGGTTATAAAATGAAATCTTATTAGGGTAAGGATATGATGCATTTGCTTCACAAGAGACTTTACGTCTGAGTAAGAAAAACTAAAAACATGAAGTAATTATAATTTTGAATATGAACTGAAGAAATCTATTGGCTAATGCTACTAGTAAATCATCTTTACTTACAATCTTTGAAATGTCTTTTGATATGGGATATCATAAAACATTTGTTGGAAATTCCCTATCAATAACATATTAATAAATTACTACCTACCCAATTCTTTTTTTGTCACTTATTCTGAACTCATTATAGAGGAAACAAAAATGAATTGAAGCAATTCAGGCTTAGGGAAAGATATAGAGCAATAATTGTGTTTAAAGACCTTAATTATGATAGTGTTATTATGATGTGCATGTTAATAATCACATTACAATAATGGAAAGCATATAGTGATTTATCAATGAAACCAAAATATCTTATATTTGGTTCTTATATTCGTTGAAGTTATTAGTATATTCTTACATGCATTTGGTAAATATTTGAGCTGATAAATTATTACTTTTGCTTTTCAGATAAAACTATGGTTTGACAAGGTTGGTCACCAATTAATAGTTACAATTTTGGGAGCAAAGGACCTTCCTTCCAGGGAAGATGGGAGGCCAAGGAATCCTTATGTTAAAATTTACTTTCTTCCAGATAGAAGGTATGGCTGGAAAACAGAAATAAATGTCCTTGAAAATAAGTGGGAAAATGTTGATAGCAATGGGTGTTTCAATTCTTAGAGCACATTTCCTGTATCATACTAGTTAGATACTTGTGAAATTTAACATAAATCTAATAGCATTTTTAGGAGTCAAAATAGTGACAGTCAATATTTGGGATTGTTTTAGTGCTTATGTAAAATGTTACATATTTTATTTAATGTTTTAGGCACGTGTGTATGACTTCTGGAATATTATGTTTTTATCTATAAAAATCATTAATATTTATGCCCCTTCATATAAAAATTTTAGTACAACATATAGAATCAAAAAATTGGTAAGAGTGCTAAAGAGTATTTATATTCCTCTCCAAATCGTACCTCCTCTTACCAAAGGACTGCTTTACTTTGTTCTACAGAATTAAAAAGTGCGCTTTGTATTTCATTACCCCAGGGAACTCTGCCTTCTTCAAGCACTATTTGCGTTAAATACATGGTAAATAGGTCCATTGAAACTGTAATTATTGTTGAGTTTTAAGGAACTGCAGAAATTACTGAGTCCTCTTTCTGTATAATATTGAAATTCTTCCTAAAATAGTCATCTTTCTGAGAACATTTTTCAGTTTTTAAAGAAAGGTGATGGCTTATTTTTCTATTCCCCTTCAGATTTTGTTATCAATCATTATTAAATTAGCAAGTGTCTGTTAAATATGTCTTGGCTTTTTTGGAAGGAACTCTTGACAGGGACTTAGAATTCATTCTTTCATGAATGAAATGTAAGTAAATAGTAAATATCTGTTACAATTTTTAGAAGGGATAGGGAGAGAAAGAGATCACAAATTGTTGTCCTTATTATTATGAGTTGAATATCTTTTATCCAAAATGCTGGAGATAGAAGTATTGTGAATTTCACATTTTTTCATACTTTGGAATACTTACATATACTGTACTTACCTTGAAGAAGAGACACAAATGTAAACACAAAATTTATTTATGTGTCATAGGGAACACACACGTTTATCTCCTGAAGATAATTCTGTATAGTATTTTTAATAATTTGGTGTGGAATTGTCCACTGTGACATCATGTAAGAATTCAGAAAGCTGCAGATTTTGGACCATTTCGATTTTTGGATTAGCAATGCTCAGCCTTTGTTTTGTTCCTATTATTTAGTTATTATACTTAGTATGACTTCTATTCCACGTACATTGAGAAAAAAATCTACATGGGTTTGCAGTGCTGTTTTCCTACAGGTGACTGCACAGTTAGCCGTGGTACATGATGCGCCATCTTTTTTTCCAAGTGTCTTAGCAGAACTCATTATCATTATAATTTAAAGGCAGCTTGCTGCCACTTTAAGTACAATGCTTGGGAAACGTCCAATATCTCTTGATTATGCAAGCCACATCTACATTAGGCACTGAAACTTTTAAAGACGTGACCTCATTTCCAAGTCACCTTAGCCCCTTTGTTCCCTCCGCTCCTGTTTCCCGGCTGTGCAGCTTTCTGTGGTGTGACACGATGCCCAGATAAAGGCCTTCCCAGCGGAGGCGTCCTTTCCGCTTGCAGCGGCAGGGGTTTCGGTCCCTGGTCGCGTGCCCCAGTGCTTTGTTCTGTGCCCCACATTGCGTTGCTGTGGGGCAAAGCTGCCTGACACCTGGTGGTGGCCGGGAAGCAGCGAGGGGATGGCGCGGCTCTCAGGTCCCCTCGAGACCTCTCCCTCCAGGGGCTCCAACACCCCTGGCTACTCCCAGCTCCCCAGAGGGATGTCAGCTGGCCACCGTGCCTTCTGCACATGCGCCTGGGAGAGACCTTTAAAGTCCAGACCGAGGCACCACACCTCTGTTTCTATCCAGTCATTGATCTCGTCCATTCTCCATATAGGACACGTGTGTCCCCGGGGAACATGTCAGGTAACCCATTAGAACTCCAGAAAATAATTTGAATTTAAAAATGTATCTCATTTTAAATCCTTGTTTTAGTGTATTTCACAGTATACCTATCAGCACAGTATATTTCCCAAGTGTAATGTGTTAGTAAAGTAATCCATGTATATAGTTTATAAATATATGTACATATAATGAACCCATAATTGAAAACATTAACGTGATAGAGATATGCAGTCAAAATAAGTATGAAAGGCTCTGACCTGGAAGCTCCATCTGTCTGGATGTCATGTTGCGTTTTCAGCCCACAGTACAGTGGCATGTTTACTAGAAATAATTCTCAATGTTTTTAGAGACCTGATAGCAGTTAAAGAGGCAAATAGTCTTTCTAATGGGTAAAAAGGTATGTAAGATGTAAATTACATTTGTTTATTACCTAAAGTATATGGATAGGTAGTTACTATCATTGCAATTTACTCATCTTCTTTTTGTAGCAAGACTTAGGTAGTTTAAATGAATACTATGTGACTATTACAGGTTAATTACTTCCGTAAAGATAATTTGTAAAAAATTTTATAGCTAAGATCTTCCTTGTTGTCTTATTTAGATTTTGAGAAGGATTAAGTTTTCAGTTATCTGTCACTGGAAACATTTAAGATTTATTGAACTACTGCTAGTCTTGAGTCATACTTACAAAGCATGATATAATTATACATCTTATAAATTTTAACAATTTAAAATACAATATGTGCAGTGTATGATAAATATATGATAGTTTTAACTGACTTTGATAAATTTTGAATTAATATATTTTAAGACAAAATTTAAAATTTTATGTAATTTCCCAAGTTCTTTTTTTTCCATAGCGATAAAAACAAGAGGAGGACAAAAACAGTAAAGAAAACATCAGAACCTAAATGGAACCAAACATTCATTTATTCTCCGGTCCATCGAAGAGAATTTCGTGAACGAATGCTGGAAATTACTCTTTGGGATCAAGCTAGAGTTCGAGAGGAAGAAAGTGAATTTTTAGGAGAGGTACGTAGAAGTATTTATAAAGTGTTCACGTCATTCTGAATACTTTTGTTTAAATGACTGTCAGTAAAATTTTATATCTCAAACATCTGTAAAAGTATAGTTTCTTAATTTAACATAATGAATTTAGCTAGTGCTTTAAGATAAAGTGTATTAAATCCATAGAAAACAAAGGTTCTAACCACATAGTAGCAAAACTGGGCATGGTGGTGGCACGCAGCTGGAGTCCTGGCTCTAGGGCGTGGAGACGGCAGTGCCGCTGGAGCTCAGGAGTTCAAGGCCACTCTCGGAAACACAGCGAGACCCAGCTCAAAAGCAAGCACCCAGTGTCAGTTCTTACATGATTATTCTTACTAACAAAACTCAGTATTGAATTATAAAAGGTCAAATGCATTCACAAATGTATTGCTTCATTTTATAGTGCTGTGAATGCCTTGTTTATTAAACCAATTGTACCACTAGGCAGTAGCTCAGTCATTTATTCATGGGTTACTTTTTAGTTCTGTAATGTGTCAGGCATTGTGCTAGGAGGCTCCGAAGGTGAATATGGCACATCAGTGATTTCAGGGGATTTGCAGCCCACTGAGGATACAGACAAGAGAATGGCAGGGGAAATGCAGCACAGCATCCGCTATAGTGGGGAAATTGTAAAAATACGTAAAGTTGTGTGGGGTAAGGGAAAAGCCGAAGGAAATCCCTCAAACAAGTGGGACTTAGCAAAGTCACGGTAAGTAAAAGTTCCTGTAGAGAGAATAACAAGGCGTCAAGTCTGGGCAGTTGTATTGAAGGTGAAAGGGAAAGTGGTGGGAAGCGAGGCGGGAGGGTGAAACTGATACCAGGTCAGATCCCGTAATGTCCAGGAGCATGGATATATCCTGTGGCTACTGCGAACCAGGGACAAATTGTAAAGACAAAGTGCTCCACCGCATTTACACTTGAGAAAAGCATTTCTAATCGTAGTGTAGAAAATGAAGTGGAGAGGGGAAGATGGGAAGCAGTTCTGACGAGCTAAATTGTCCACTTTCAGGCTTTTCAGCGTGGTGGATTCTCTAAGTAGATTAGTGGTAGTCTCAGAGGAGAGCAGCCACATATGTAGAGATATTGGACTGAATGCTGTCAGCTGAGGGACCGGAGTCATACACCTGTAAACTATTTGGGAAGAGGAGTAACCCAGTTCTTTGGAGGAGAAACCCTGGCTCCAGGGCGTAGGTCTACACATGACGGGCGCTACTGCCATGAGCTTTGAGTCCTTGGTCAAGTTACTTCACTTACCTGTGCTTTGGTTTCCGCTTCATCTTAGTGGGAATAATCCTACTATACAGCTCAGAGTTACTACGAGGATTAAATATATATGGGGTGTGTGCGTGTCTGTGTGCAAACACTTGGAACAAAGAAGCCCCACTTGGAACATAAAGCCTATAATTTTGAAAACGACTAGGCAAAATTTAGAAACAGTGAAATAATAGGCATTTTACCTCTTTACCTTTGTAGGTAAATAATATAATAATTTGTTAGTCTTTGCATAGCAGATCTCATTACATCAAGAGCAAATGCTGTCAAGCTTGCACAGCGCTCTGAAAGAAAATAGTCAGTTACCTCTAACGAGTGGCACATTGTATAACCCTAAACTATTCTTGTTACAGAAGCCATATTGTAGGTATTGTTCATGTGCTCATTGCTTTTTTCCTTTATGTTTTTTAATTGTCGTGGTAATTGTGTGATTTTATAAGATAACATGATGTCTTTGGCTTGAACTCTTAGCAGCATGCTATAGTGAACAAAGAGTTTTAAGTAAGACAGATTGATTCACTTCACCTTTTTTACTTAAAGTTGTATGACCTTACGCAAGTTCTTTTAACCATTTTTATCCTTGTTATCCTTACCTTTAAGATCACACTAGTAGATTCTTTTGGAATTTAGATGAATAGCACAATATGTTTCTTAATACATTATAGGTACTTCAAATAGGATTTTCTCTTTCATTTAAGAGTTTCTGTAAATGCCAAGCTAGTGACTATGAATGGAAATACTTTTTATATTAGAAAATGATATACAAATGTTAGCTATTATTACAGACATTTTAAAAATAAAAAGTGTTAATTCTGCCATGGTAAACTTAATAGCAAGTAGTAGTTTTGTGGTCAAGGATCTATCAAGTGAATGTGGTATATTTTTAAAACTAGTAAATCTTTAACAAGTTAGAAAACTTCATCTTTTAGTCAAAATATGCTGATAATTTTGCAACATCTAGGTGACCTTATTTTTGATCCAGCAGCATTACTATTACTACTGCTATAAAAGTTGTAAGAGCATCTAAGAGAATCTCTCTAACATTATTGTGCTATAACAGTGCCTTGTCTTTCGGGTCTGTAGATTTTAATTGAACTGGAAACAGCATTGCTGGACGATGAGCCGCACTGGTACAAACTCCAGACCCATGACTCCTCTTCCTTGCCCCTCCCCCACCCGTCTCCGTACATGCCACGAAGACAGCTCCACGGAGAGAGCCCGACGCGGAGACTGCAAAGTACGTTTCCAGCCACATTTATCGTATTTCTGTTGGATTTTTCTCATCTCAGGTGTGCATGTGACGGAAACTGAAGACCATTCAGAGTGTTAGCAAGCGTCTGTTAATGTTATAGCAACACTGTAGTTATAACTATATAATATTAGTTATATTTATAACTAATATAAAGTTACAGCCGTAGCATTTACTCATCGTAATGTTAAAGTGCTTTATCATTGTATTGTGGATCTATGACCCCAAATAAGCAGTGATGTTCACATCTTAGTGCTTTTAGCATCTTAAGTGTAGGAATGATATGGCTATACTAGAATAGTTTGGTCATGTTGCTGTAGATACTGAAATTATCATTTTTGTTTTCATTATCCCCAGTATTTTATAAATATTTAGGACGGCAAGTATAACACAATGGTTAAAACTGTGAAGTTTAATTTCAGTCTAAGCAGTGTTGAAATCTTGAGTCAGTGTAGAGCTCCATGATTTGAGGCAAATTATCTCTCTATGCCTCAGTTTCTTCTATAAAATGGAAATAATAATACCTACCTCATCAAGTATTATAAGAGGTCCTTTAATCTCTAGAATACTACTGTTGTTGTTGTTATTCTTATTACTATGATTTTTTGCACTTAGGTTTTTACCTTGGATTATACATAGTCTGAATTATAACAATAAAATGAGAAGGTTAACAAATTTAGAAGTGGTTTCCAAGTTGAAAAGTGGTATCGTTGGTTCTTTGCCCCCACAACTCAGGGTTATTTTTACTAAATTATATCTTACTTTTTTGATGAATCTGTTATTGAGAGATAAGGTAGCTGTGTATTGTTTTGTATAGTATTCATGTGTAGTATGCATATAGTTTTCACGGACTTAGCATGCTTCTGGTTTAGCAACATTTTTATCAAGTATTAGAAGACTGATATTAACCAAATTTCCCAGGTGTCTACTTACAGGTATAAGTATTATGTCATTTATTAATTATGGGAAATGTACATGACAACACAACAAATAACTGTTGTGTGTATGGATCACACCCTTCCTGTTGAATAAAGGACTAAAATATATCCAAAGGCTGTTGATGAGTAGACAATTCAGGGCCAAAGATTGGCCCTATGACCAATCTCGGGAAACCATAGAGCATCGCCTTCCCTATTTTAAAATATAATTTGTTTAATGATTGGAGTTTTATTTGCACTAAATATAATCTCACATTTGGATGATATTTATTGAACACTAATTCTGTAACTGTCACTTTTTGAGCCTTCCCCAGCTGCGAACATCTATTCGCGCCTTATTTGCAAATGCCATTATGATGTCTTATGTTAGAGTGATGACAACAGTACAATGAATTTTATGAAGCTAATTTTACTCTTTCTGGACACTGTTATCTATTCAATATATTATCTCTAAATCACAATGTGTATAGGGTGATGGAAGATCACTAATATAAGTCATATGCACTAATTCTTACGGTTTACGTTTATAAGCTGCTAATGCTACCAGCACTCTCAGTTCTTGTAGAATTGGCCTTTACCTGCTGCTGTCATTATTGCAATAATGAGTATGTTGGAGAGCAGTGAATACCTGAAACTTTCAAATTTAGCAAGAGTTTCCAATCCCCCCATCCAGCTAATGGGGACAGTGGATGCGAGGAGCCGTGAAACCGGAGTACATTCTTTTAGCGATATGTGTCATGGACTTTTATTCAGTTAATTCAGTACGTCCTGTAGCTTTTTAATATTTTACCATTCCCAAAATGACTGCACTATTAATCATTAATTACATGAAATTTCTCTATAGGCAACATAATCTCCCCACACTGTACCATGCAGTCTTCTCACTACTGACTAGTTTCTTTCTATTTTTCTTTCTTTTTTTTCTTTTGTACCAGGAATTGAACTCATGACTCATGCTTGCCAGGCAGGTGCTGTACCACTGAGCTACATCCCCGGCCTGACTAATTTCTAACAAATAATTTATTTGTAATTAATAACGGGTGCATACACATAAAAGAAATAAAGACTGTATTTCTAGCTACTGTTGAGGCTAACGTTTGGAAGGATCTCTTCTTCTCATAAGTTTAAGATCAACCTGGGCAACATAAGATCTTTAAATTAGGGAGAGGGTCTGATTTTTTTTGAGTTATTTATATATATTCCAGATATACTCCAGTCCTTTGAGGAATAGTTGATAGAAATTTTTTCCTACAATGTGGATTGTCTCTTTGTTGGTGATTTCTTTTGCTGTGCAAAAGCTTTTTAATAAGAAGAGATGCTGGTTGTTGCTTCTTTAGTATTTCCTGTGTGATCAGGGTTTTATTCATAGTCTTTGCCTACACCTATGTCTTTGAGAGTTTTACCTATTCTATCTTCTAGCAGATTAAACGTTTCTGTTTTAATATTTAGGTCTTTGATCTATTTTGATTTTAATTTAGTACATGGTAAAGATGGGGTCTATGTTTAATCTTCGACATGTGGAAAGCCAGTTTTCTCAGTACCATTTATTAAAAGAAGCTATCTTTCTTCCAGTAGAGGTGTTTGGCCCCTTTGTCAAAGATAAGGTAACTGACGGTGCTTGGAGTTGTTTTTCCATCTTCCATTTCATTGACCCTTGGGCCTGTTTTTTTTCCAGTACTGTGTTGCTTTTTCACAGTAGTGTTATGATATAATTTCCAGTCGGGGATTGTGATACCTTCTGCCTTGCTTTCATTGCCCAGAATTGCTTTTGCTATTATGTGTCTCTTCTGGTTCCAAATGAGTTTTAGGATTGTTTTCTTTAGTTCTGTGAGGTATGTGATTGGTATTTTGATCAGGATTGCATTTTCTGTATAATAGTTTTGGAAGCATGGTCATTTTTGCTATATTGGTTCTGCCTATCCAAGAACAGAGTGTATCTTTCCATTTTCTGATACCTCCTTTGATCTCCTTTTTCAAGGTACTGTAGTTTTCAGGGTATAGATCTTTCAGTTCCTTTGTTAGACTGATTCCTTAGTGTTTTGTATTTTTGAAGCTATTGTGGAAGGTGTTGTTTCTCTAATTTTGTTGTTTCTCTAATTGTTGTTTCTCTAATTAACTTCCAGTGAGTGTGGTATTCATGGACAGAAGCACTAGTGTTGATTTTGTATTCTGCTGCATTACTGAATTTGGTTATTAAAATTGGAAATCTTTTGGTGAAGTTTTTGAGGTCTTCTTTGTAGAGTATCATATCATCAGTAAATAATGGTAATTTAACTTCCTCCTTTCCTATCCTTGTTCTTTAAAATCTCTTTCTCTCATCTAATTCAGCTAGTGTTTCCAGAACTGTATTGAATAGGAGTGGTGATATTGGGCATCCTTTCCTTGTTTCTGATTTTAGAGTGAAAGCTTTCAGTTTTCAACCATTTAGTATGATGTTGGCTCTTGGTTTGTTATAGAGGGCTTTTATCAGATTGGCATAAAGACTTTCTATAAAAATTTTCTGTAGGGTTTTTATCATGAATGTGTCTTGGACTTTGTCAAATGCCTTTTCAATGTCTATTGAGATGATCATGTGATCCAAATATGGGCATTTGAAATGAATAGACCCTTCTCAGACGAAAAAGTACAAACAGCAAATAAATACATGAAAAGATGTTCAACATCACTGGTCATCAAGAAATGCAAATTAAAACACTGAGATACCATCTCACTCCAGAAAGAATGGTTATCATCAAGAAGTCAATCAGAAAAAAATACTGAGGAGGCTGTAGGCAAAAAGGAGCACTTCTCCACTGTTGGTGGGAGTACAAGTTGGTAAGCCAATGTGGTAGTGTGGTGATTTCTCAAAAACTAAAGCTAGAGGTTCCATTTGATCCAGCTATTCCCCTTCTAGATATCTCTCTGAAAGAGTTAAAAGCATCATACCCCAGTGATAATATGTACACCCATGTTTATAGCAGCACAATTTGTAAGAGCTAAATCTTGGAAAGAGCCCACATGTCCATCTTCAGATGAATGGATAAAAAAGATGTGGTTTTTATATACAGTGGAGACCTACTGTGCCATAAGGATAAGTCTGCAGCATTTTTAGCTAAATTAGTGTACTTTGAGACCATTATTTTAAGTAAAATAATTCAGACACTTACGTTTAAATATCACATTGTTTCTCTTGTTTCACCAAAGGGTGAATAAGGACCAAATGGATGATAGATATTGGGAAATAGGAAGGAAATATTCACATGGGAAGGGGAATGAGGCAGTGGGGAAGGGAAAGGAAAGGAAGGGAAACAAAATAAAAAATAAAAGAAGATATAAAAAATAAAGAAGAATAGGAGGAAAACAGTAGGAACAAAGTTTTGTACAGGAGAGGGGAAGAAAGTTTGAAAGGAAGGGAGGGGAATGGAAATAAAAAGAATCCTATAGCTATAGTAATAGCTATAGGAATAGTCATAGTCTTATTGCTTCAAAGTCTAAATGAAATTAGATTATGATTTATTAAAATTTTATTGTTTTAGTTTTTAATTTTTTATTTTATTGTATGTGTTTGCAGTTTGCCATCATCTTGTGAAGTGTTTTCATGTACATAGCACAGTTTGTTTCTTTTTTAAAAGTCTTGTTCCCTTTCCCTCTCTCTCCCTCCCTCCTCCAATTCTTCTATCTCATTTTTCCTTCTTGTTGATAATATTAATCTTAGCTTGCCAGGCATGGCGGCTCATGCCTGTAATCTCAGCTCTCAGAAGGCTGAGGCAAGAGGATCACTGCGAGTTCCAGGCCAGCCTAAGGTACATAGGGAACTCAAGGCCAGCCTGAACTACACAGTGAGACCTTGTCTCAAGAAAAGAAAAGATTAATCTTAGCTTATATTATAGATATAGTGTTTACATTCACTGAGGTTGTGAGTTCTTGTACATGGTAAATCTTTATTCTACTTATTTCCCCCTCCCCTCTCCTCACCCTTCACCCTGTTCCCTTGGTCCCCTCTCCTATTGCAAGAGATCATTGCTTTGTCTCCTTCTAGCCATCCTTTATTATTCTCTTTGCTTGTGCTTTGCCTCACTCAAAGGAGAGATACCATACGGTATTGAAGCTTGTGTGTCTGGTTTATTTTACTTAACATTGTATTTTCCAGGTGCATCCATTTTCCTACAAAACTCTCAAATCTGTCATTCATTATAGCATTATAGAGTCGTATTCCATTATATATAGGTACCACATTTGCTTTATTAAATCATATGTTGATGGGTATACAAACTGCTCCCAGGATTTAGCTATTATGAGTTGTGCTGCTATAAACACTGGTATGCACGTACGACTGTAGTGTGATGTCCTAAGCTCTCTGGGGAAGACACCTAGCAGGGAGATCACTGGGTCATAAGGAATTTCTAATTTTATTCTTTGAGAAATCTCCATACTGATTTCTGTTATTGGGTGTACCGGAATTGCCCTAAGTTTCACTTTCACTATCAAGGTGTCTGATTTACAGCTAGCCCAGGTGGCTTATCTCTGGCCCACACCTTATGTCCTCGCCCATGTAGCTCATCTGTTCCCAGCTTGGGTGACGTATCTGAATACAGCCTTCATTTTTTGTTGTGTGATGGTAAGAGTCAACACCCTAGCCCCCGTCTGAGCCAGACCTAAAGTCATGTTTCCTTGTGGCCCAAAAGTAATTTGGGGCTGTAGTTTTTGGAGCAGATCCCTTCTCGGCGAGGGAGCTGGGGAGTTTGGAAGATGCAGGAATTCATGGCGAACTTCTCATCCTGTGTGACACACCTGCTTGGCTGGCAGAATGACCTCTTTTCTGGGACCTCAGTGACTCCCCCAGTAGTCACATTTTTCTTGGGTAATGGCCCAAAGGCTGTGTCACCGTCGAGTGTTCAGTTGCACTATCTACCATAAAGCCCATCGAGTGGCCCAGGGGCTCCTGGGGGCCTAGGGAGATGGGGCCAGTCTTGCCCAGTCCTTGTAACCTTCAGATCCCAGCAGCCCAGTGAGTTCAGTGTCTGACTCCTCCCAGGGCTGGTACCCTTTAGCAGCTGGCTTCCTAATTTTATAACTTCCATCATGCCCGTCATCATTTTCTGGGCATTCACCTTTCCAGTGCCCTTTCTTTCTACTGCACATGTTGATCCCGGTCTAGCTTTGGTCTGTTTCTGGCTCCTGGTCTGGTTTGGCCCTTGCTTTGTCCATGTTCATGTGCCACCCTTTCGTGACCTCTGTGTTCCTCTGTTCATGCCCTCCTCTTTGTGATCTCTGTTTCTTCCCATAAGCCCTGCAGCCAGCAGGTCTGTCTTTTTGAGCCTTCTGTGAGCCACCAGCTTCCTGCTTGGCCTTGTGGTCCCAGTTTACATATGCTTTGGTGGTCAGCTCTCTAAGCTGGATGCAGCCCTCTAGCTTCTGTAGCTTTTGCCTGATGTCCCTCTGAGGCTGTGCCTCAAAGGTGGTGTTTTCAGCAGCCTCAGGATTAAATGGAGTGTAGAGCTGGAATGACTCACAGAGCCTCTCATAAAATTGGCTAGGGCTTTCATTGGACCCACCGGAATATCTCTGAAGTTTTTTTCATATTTTTTTTTTTCTTTCTGCCCTCCTTTAAACCTTGTAAGAGGGCCTGTTGGTATGTCTGTAAGCATTGTAAATAAATTTCATTGTTTGGGTCTCATTTGGGGTGTGCCTTTGGGAATTGGCCCTGAGCATGTGTTTGAACATTCAGCATGCCCTCTTCGGCATTGTTTTCTAACCAGTGGATGGCTGCTGGGTCACTTGTCAGTGCTCCTCAGAGTTAAACAGCATCCAAGGAGCTGTTTGCAGCCTGGTTAGGTGGAGTTATGCGTCTGAAAAATGGATTGCAACAAATCTAAAAGGCCTTGGGGTTTTTCTGAGTAGGAGTGGGTATGATCTTTCAGTTTAGGAGGTTAGGAGTTGAGAAGGGCTGGTAGACACAACTCTATTGTTCCTCTTGGATTTGGCCATCCATATCATAATGAACCGGCCTGCTCGTCTCTAAAAGAGGCATCTGCAAGGCCTGTGCAGGCCTGATCGGAGGTGGCTGGGTGATCATTTCGGCCTGTCTCATCTCCCCCTGGGGCACAGGCTTTGACCCTTCCCCCATAGGTGACACCTGAGATTCAGTGTCATGTGATCCCGTTTCCCGTTTCTGTCCAGCCTCAGCAAAGTGGAGTAGATGGGGGCTTAAGCGGGGAGGTCCCCATCTCTTCTGGTGGCTCTTGTAGAACTGATTCTCTTGCTCTTTTTTTTTTTTTTTTTTGGCCTGTTTTTTTGTGCTTAAACCTCCCAGCAGAGCTAACTCCCCTTTTTTCTTTTATTTTTGGCTGACTACCCAGTACACCCCAGGGGGCTATCAGGCTTCCCTTCTGCCCTTGTGGTCCTGCCTTGGGCTCCAAAGCCTTACCATGGTCTTGTAATGTACTGTTCCAGAATTGTCCTGAATCCCCTCAGGTTCTGTTGCTCTGGCAGAGAATGACACTGGGCTGTGGGAGCGCCAATTCCCTCTCCAAGTTCAAGCCTCACCTGATGGAACTAGGGATCTCAGAGTTTCCCCCAGTCTAGGGTCCCCGGGCCCACAGGCAAAGGAGACAGCAAATCTCTTGTCTCCAGTCCCTTTGTGTTCACCAAAGAAACGTTGCGGAATTCAAGAGATGGAGAAACCTCAGGAGATTCAGGGGATTTATTTGGTTTTAGGTGTACACCTGGCTCAGTAGACTCCTGTCCAAAGTGGCTGAGTGCTGAACAAAGGAAAAGCTCCAGTTTTATACATATTACTAAGGTGGTTGGTCTAGTGGTGTGTAACATGGGGGTGGACTGAGGGAGAACAAAGGCAGTTTGTCAACCTCTGACAGTTTTGTAGCATATCTTGCTGGCCCTGCTCAGGCATAACAGGATGTTATGGGAACAAGAGGTTATGAAATTTTACTTACAGGGGCAAAAGTTACTGCTTTTATCTGTAGTAGAACAAAAACAGCAGCTGTAGGGCGGGAGAAATTTGGGAAACTTGACTTTTTTCTTTTCAAGTCCTGCTTCGCTATGTTTGTTCTTATTTTTGTCTCTGCAGTTCACACTTTGAAGAAGGATTTGAGAGTCCTTTTAAATTTGGGAACCCCTCTGCTCCTTCCTTGTGTGATTTGACCCTCAGTGTAGCTACTTTTATAACCCTGACTTCTGATTCCTGGCCTCTGGGCCTTAGAAGCCTGAGGCTGTTACTTGCTTTTTGTCTCCTCTGCTGAGAACCAAAAAGGGAATGTCCTTGGGGAAAAGCTGGTTAAATGCATGCTTTCCTAACGTCAAGGTCATAGCACTGATTTCTCCCCGCATCTGCTTGTTCTTTATATCTTTTAACTGTTTTGGTTTTTAATGAAAATGTTTTTCCTGGAGTAATTATTATTCCTTGGAGGAGAATTATTGGATTATATGCTACTCAACCATTCTCAGAAGCAGAAGTCTTCACTGTTAAGTGAATTTTGTACCGAAATGCAGCATACAGAGTAATCACACACTATCTCTGAAATCGAGAGCAGAATCCCACCAGCCCGCCTCTTGCAAACCTCAGGTCATCATCCCCACTGAAATATCCCATAAAATCCCATAAAATAGTTTACCTTTTCTTGAAATCTTTATAAATTAAATACTTAAATACACATATAAATTTTATAGAAATAGGATTTCACAATATATTACTGTTTTTCTCATCCAAATAGTTACCTACCTGATCCTACTTAGTTTTTGAGATCAGATGATAAAGATGTGCATGTCAAGTTTCTTATGTCTGCAGGTAATAATTTTTTTTTTTTTTTTGTCTTTTTGAGACAGGGTCTTGCTATGCAGTTCAGACTGGCCTTGAGCTCACTTTGTAGCCCAGGCTGGTCTTGAACTCGCAATGATCCTCCTACTTCAGCCTTCCGAGTGCTGGAACTGCAGGCATGTGCCACCACACCCGGCAACAGGCAATAAATTATTCTTTAAATCTGGTTGTTTTTCTTGCCAGTATGTTTATGAAATTCATTAACTTTGCTGTGTATAATTATAGTTAATTTATTTTCATTGCTATACAGTATTGTCTATCAATATGTGTCAACTTTTGAAATCTATAGTTGATTGTTTGCTGGTTTGGCTATTCTTGAGATTGCTGCTATGGATATTCTTGTATGTGACTTTTGTTAAGCAAGTATGTCAGTTTTTGTTTGCTGGGCACACATCACATTTTAGATAGATTACAGACCATGCTATCTTTAACTGCAGTACGCATTTTTAGGCACTTCCCCAATTTATATAAATTAGTACTTTCTATAATATCAAATGAGGATATCATGAGTTTCTTCAGACTTTTGCACATAGTTTGTAATTTTGTGTTCTTCATTTCGGGTGGGAGTGGAGTCTTAGCTGTTGTGGTTTTCATTTGCATTTCTTTGATAACATTTGTGTGGGTTAACAGCATTGACTATAGTCTTTATGCAGTGCATCATCAAATTTATTGGCCATTTTTCTTTTGAGTTTTTTGAATTTTACACAAAATCACTATTGAAATACTGCTGTGTTTTCTTCTAGTATATTGCTTTACTTTTAGGATTAAATCTACAGTTCACCTGGAATTAATTTCTGGATATAGTATTAGGTATGGGTCAGAATTTGTTCTTACCCTTATGGCTGCACACTTAATCCAACATATTTGTTTGAAATGCCACATATGTGGCTAAGTTTCTGAACACTTCTGAGATAATTTTTCTAATCTTGTGCCAATACCAAACTGCCCAAAATTTTATAGCTTTATAATATATTATGAAACAGTATCTGGTAAGGTCACTTACTCAGCCTTGTTGTTCTTAAGATTATTTATATTCTTCACCTTTTGTACTTACAAATAAATTGACTATCAAATTGTCATCACCTACAAATATCCTCCTAGGATTTTGATTCAAATTTTATTTGTCAATTTGAAAAGAATGCTTTTCAGGGACTGGTGAGAATTCCACTCCATGACTCTGGTATATCACTATATATGAGTATATTAGTAGGTCTCAATGTAGAGATTTTGTACCTTTATTATGTCTTTACCTAGGAATTTTATTTAAATTGGTCCTGGGATACAGAAATAGAAAATATTACTTGTATAATATAGTTTCAATACATTATTTTGAGTTTTGATATACAGTATTATCTTCTTTGTGAAAAGTGACACTTACTTTTCTTCGCTTTAAATTGATATACCCTGCTTGCTTTTATTTCTCTTGCTCCTTTGGTTAGGCCCTATAGTAAAATTTTGTGTAAAAGTAATATTGTTGAGTAGAAATTGGCATCCACATTTATTCTTCAGACTTTTGGAAAAGTTTTATATATTTCCCCATTGTAATTCATACTTACTGTGTAAAATTTTTATGCTATTCTGAGACATTCACGAAATAATGTTTAACCCATAGATTAGTAAGAACTTTTAATCATGAGTGGATGTTGAATATTTTTATTATTTTTATCATTTTCTCTTATGGATATAGCCATACGACTTTTTAAATTTTATTAATGTGGTGAATTGCATCACTTTTCAAATGTTACAATAATCTTGGTTTTGTGAAGTAAACTTTGCTCTCATACGATTCTTTACCTTTATGTCTTATGTCTAGTTTCAGTGTTTTGATATTATCTGTAGAATTTTTTTGCCTCTATATTCACATATGAGAGAGATTGTTTTATATCTTCTCTTCTTTGTAATAGCCTTGTTAGCTTTTGTTATTATTTGTGTTATACAGCCTTAGTTAAAGGAATGTTCCCTGTTTTTCTGTTTGAATTGTTTTGTTTTTCTCTCTTGTAGCATCTTTGTCAGGTTTTGGTATTAATGTTACACTGGCCTCAAAGAACATTTGGAAGCATTCTGTTAGTTTTTATTATTTGGAAGAATTTATGCTTGACTTGTATTTTTTCTTTTTCACATGTTTAGAAGTATTAGCCATTGAAGCTATCAATCTTGATAATTTCTTTGTATATAGGTTTTATATTAAAATTTTAATTTTTGAATAGTATTTCTTTTGTATGACCTTGGTTAATTTGGGTCTTTCCTTGGAGTTTGAAATTTTCACCAAATGTTTTCATTTCATTTGCAAAAAATTATACTTTTGAATCTAGGTAATGTCTATTGGATCTCTACTGATGCCCTTTTCCCCTTATTATTGCTATGTTTCTCTCCCTTTCTATTTCCTTTCCCTTGGTCTGACTTGCTAATTGTTTGTCGATTTTATTGGCCTTGAAAATCAACTTGGGGTTTTATTTATTTTCTGGTTGTTTTTTTTTTGTTGTTATTTTCTTTTCTATTACTAGGTCTTATTTTGTCCCTTTCTTCTACTTTTGTTTATTTCCCCCCATCTTTTTTTTTTTTTTTGGTCTGTTTGAGACAGGGTCTCGCTATGCAGTTCAAGCTGGCCCTGAGCTCACTTTGTAGCCCAGGCTGGTCTGGAACTCACAATGATCCTCTTGCCTCAGTCTCCTGAGTGCTGGGATTATAGGAGTACGTGTACCACCACGCCTGGCTCTTCCCGCTTCATTCTTGTAGAAGAAAATGTAGATAAGTTTTAGCATGACACTTTCAGTTATAACCCATGGGTTATTTAGGAGTGTGCTGTTCAATTTACAAACTTTACAGATTTTTTTAAAATACTGATGTCTAGCATAACTTCTCTCTTGTCAGAGAATATATCCTGAATAACTTAGAATTTTTAAGTGACTTTTTTTGCTTTATGTACTACATTTACTCATTTTGATAAATGTTCTCTAAAAGAACACTTTCTTTGTCCTATCCATATACATATTTTACATATGTCTAGGAAGTCAGGTTTATTCATTTCATTGTGCAAATCTCCTGTTCTTGCTAACTTTTTATCTGAATATTTTATCAGTTTTTTAGAGATGTATGTTAAAATCTCCATGTAGATAATGGATATTTCTTATGTTTAGATTTTCATTGTTTGCTTTATCTGCTTTGAAGTTATATTGTCAGATGCATATAAATCTAGAATTATTACATTTTTTTGGAAGATTGATAATTTCATTGTCAAATATCTCTCAGTACACTAGGAAATTTTGCCTTGAGACCTACTTTGGTTGATTTTACTGTTGCTGCAGCTACTTTTCTGTGCTTAATTTTTTTGCATAATATATTTTTCTGAATCCTTTTACTTTCCACCTGTGTTCTTATATTGAAGGTCTTCAATTTATTGATTGTTGGTATTTTTTGTTTCAATTTCATTAATTTCTGCTCTGATCTTTGTAATTCCTTCCATATATCAGTACTGAATTTGAATTGTTCTTGTTTTTCATCATTAGAGTATTTATTTGATATTCCCTTTTTTTGATGCTGCAACTCACAACTATAAATTACTGTCTTACTACTGCTTTCATTATGTCCCATAACATTTTCATATATTGCACTTGTATTATTGTTTGATTCTGAATACTATTTGATTTGTTCTGTGACTCAGTGATTATCTAAGAGGGTATTTTTGAATCTCCACATTTACATAATTTCTGTAGCTCCTTTTGCTATTGATTTCTAATTTCATTGTACTATGATCTGATTATGTGCCTGGGATTATTTTGATTCTTTTGTATGCAGCAAGCTTTATGGCCTCCTATGTGGTCTGTTTTGGAAAAGTTCTATGTACTGTAGAGAAGAATGTGTATTCCTGTTGTTGGGCTGAACAGTTACCTATCACATCTATTTTTTCAAGGATCTGGTTCAACTCTAATTTTTTTTGGTGACTTTTTGTCTAGTTGATCTACTCGTGAAAGTGGAAGTTGAGGTCTTCCCTGTCATTGTGGTGAAGCTGAGGTCTTACCCTATCATTATCTGATCTTTCATCCCCAGTAGTATTGGTTTTATGAAGTTGGTTTCCCCCTATTAGGTCGATATATATTTAAAATTATCGTCTTGTTGAATTGTTCCCTTTACCAGGATGTAGTGACCTTCTTTATCTCTTCTGATCAGTTTAGGCTTGAAGTTCATTTTGTCTGAAGATAGAATAACGACTACTGGTTGCCTTCGGGTTCCTGTTGCATGGAATATTGTTTAAGCACCGTTCCTTTTTATTTCTGTGAGCTTCTTTAAAAATTAAGTGTGTTTCTTTTATGCATCATATCTTGGGGGTTTGAATTTTGATCCATTCTGATGCTGTCTCTTGACTGGGCAGTTGAGGCCATTTACATTGATGATTATTACTGAAAAGTATCAACAGATCCCTAACATTGTGGTTTTTGTCCCTGTTGTTGATGCCTCGTTTTTTGCCTTTTGCTTGGCTGCTCATCCTGGTTGATACATTCATTCCAGTAAGCCTTCGCACATGGATTTCATTGTCTTTGTTTAGGATATCCTTGAGTAGTTTTTGTAGTGCTGCCTTGGCAGCATGACTTTCTCAAGATGCTCTTTGTTGTGGAGGGACCTAATTTCTCCAGTTTTGAAGGTAGCTGTACAGAATATATTAGTATGGGTTGAAGGTTGTTTCCTTTAAAGCTTGAAGAATTTCTCTTCAAGCTCTCCTGACCTTTAAGTTTTGTGTTGAGAAATCTGAATTAATTTTAATAGCTATACCTTAATAAGTATTTTGTTGTTTTCCTCTAACAACATGTGAGATTCTGTCTTTGTGCTTGAATTCTGGGATTTTCAAATAAAGTATCAAGCAAAGTTTTTCTTCTGATCATGGCTGTTGGATACTTTGTGCTTCTTTTGCTTGTATGTTGGATTCTTTCCCCATATTTGGAAAATTTTCTGTTATGATTTCTGTCAACAAATTTTTAAGTACCATTTGTGCTGTATTCTGATTTTTCTGTAATTCCTGTTATTCTTAGGTTAGTCTTCTTTGCATCATCTAGCAGCTGTTGCATCCATGTCCCATGATTTCTTGTTTTTGAGGTCTCTCTGAGTGTTTGCCTGCATCAGCCCCATCTTCTAGTTTTTTTGTTTTGTTTTGTTTTGTTTTTGTTTTTTTTCCGGTACCGGGAACCGAACTCACGACCTTGCGCTTGATAGGCAGGCGCTTTGCCGCTGAGCTAAATCCCCAGCCCCCCCATCTTCTAGTTCTGACACTGTTTTCTTACTGGTCACTTCTACTTCCAATAGAATTTTTTGTCTCTTGGATTTCTCTTCGGTACCTTTTCACACACTGTAATTCTTTGCTGAACTGGTCATTCATGTTTTGTATTGTGTTGGTTTATGTTTAGATTTTCATTGTTTGCTTTATCTGCTTTGAAGTTATATTGTCAGATGCATATAAATCTAGAATTATATTTTTTTGGAAGATTGATAATTTCATTGTCAAATATCTCTCAGTACTCAGCTAGCTTTTCATTTGTGCCCTTCTTCAGGTTTGCTGATCATTTTGTTAAGTCTATTATTTGTTTAGTTACATCATCTTTGTGCTTAGGAAACACCTTATTGTTTTTTTTTTTTTTTATCATTTCCTACATTCAGCTGTTTTTTTTTTCCTTCTCCGTCAGTGCACACCGGATCAGATCTGGGGAAGTTAAGAGTCTCTGGGGAGGTTTTGAGGACATGTTGCTGCCTTGTTTTCTCGTGCTCCTTTTTGTTGTTGTTTTGTGCTGAGTCCTGGGAATCTGGAATAGAGTAGCAATAGAATAGCAATAGAGTGGAAACTATTGCTATTGTGGCGGTCTTTTCAGATACAGACTGCTTCCCGGGGGGGGTGTGATCTTGGCTTCGACTGCTTTTTGGTATTTATCTCCCTCTTTGACTTGCCCAGTGAGATCAGGCCTGGTCCCTGTTGCCGGGAGAGGGAGCCTGCAGGGCGGCAGAGGAGGCCTGGGAAATAGACTTTGTGCTTCTCACCCTCCCTACTGGGAAAGGAACACAGCAAAGGGCTGTTTCCAGGCCAGGCCGCCAGAGAGACTGAGAGCCAACAAGAGAGCCTGAGAATGCACCTGCCGGCCTCGGGCAAGTGGGAACAAGGACGTGAACTACGAGTCTGGCCAGGGCAAAGGCTCTTGCTCACTCTGCCCCAAACACTGGCAGAGCTCGGCCCAAGGGATCCTGGTTACTACACTGCCACCATCAGCTGCCCTCAGAGGGGCCCTCACCATCCGCCCTGGGGCTTCTTGACCTCGCGGGCCCCAGGGCCCCACTGAGTTTGCAGCCTGAGAGTGCTCTGCAGAAGGAGTACGGAAATCCTGTTGGTGGACAGCCCGAGTGCAGGGGGGCACTTTGGCGACAGGGGAATGTTTCTCAGAAGCCTTGTGGACGGAATACAGGAGATGCCACGGGGTTTGGTACACAGGGTTGAGAGCAGAAATTCAAAGGGCCCATGTAGAAATCAGCGGAAAGCGGGGTGCTGAGCCCACTGCACTGCACCCCGCCCTCTGAGATTTAACTGACAGGTCTGATCTTAGGACAGAGGCAGAGGTGTCCGATTATCCTTGGCCAGGGTGCAGCTCGGAGTGGAAGACAACTCAGTGACCCACGTGAGTGCCTGGTCTCCCGCTCACAGGCCGCCGAACACATCATAGGGGACCAGGCTGGAGACCAGCAGGAGATGGCTGGAGACAGGTAGGGTGAGAAGACGCACCTTGAGGTCACAGTGAAGCTCCAAAGGGGAACCAGACCCAGAAATCCATCCAGACCCCTCTAATGGTCAAGGCTTCCCTGCTTGTGAACAGGGGGGGACAAGCACACTGGCTGAACTTGGAGTACAATGTGAGCCGGACTGCGCGGACGCTTCAGTTTTGTGTTTCAGCAACTGTATGAGGCTTTTAGTTTTGTTTTTGTTGTTTGTTTTCTCCCTTCCCTCTTTATATCTTCACTTCCTTTTTATTCTTTATCTTCTTTTCTTTCTGCCTTTCCTTCAACATATATATGGCAGTTTCTGTATATGTGCAGAGGAGAACAAGCGTTAACAGTGTCTTCTCTTAAATGGTACCTTTCCTGGCCAGGTCAGGCTAACCCCACCGAAGGTGTGTATGGACAACCCGAACACAAACCATCAGCTTAGTTTTGGGTTCTGACCGTCTCACATCTTCCGTCCCTCTCCAGTTCCACCTCCCGCCTCCTGCATACCTTCTTCCACTCCTGCAAACATTCAAACCTCCTGTCCGCCAGCCCTCTCTGAAGATATAAAAACCAGTAACAGCAGAGCCGGACCTCTCCTCATTCATTCATTATTGTTTCCTCTTCCTTTTTCCTTCCCCCACCCACCACATCCCAGTCCACCTATAGTCATACATTACACACCACATGGGTCATGGGTAAAAAGTTGACATTGTCAAGACAAGTTCTGATGTAATGAGTGATGGACGGTTGGATCTACTATGAGAGGGGATGGGGTCCAGGGACTGTCCATCTCCTCCATCAGGTGGACTTCCCTTTCCTGGCTTGCTTTGCCGCCCCGTTTCCACGTACCCATGTCTTCCGGAGCTCATCTTCAGAGCCTGTCCCATACAGGCTTCCCCCATTACCCACGGTGGAAAGTCCAAGGGGAGCATTTTAAGGGGGAGTAATGGCAATGTGTCTTTTACTGTAACAATTTGTAAATATTTAAACATTCACTATACTTTTTGTTCAAACCTTGTAGTTCTATGAAAACATTATGAAACTACAATATTCAGATTAATCAAAATGTATGAAGGGCATGCATTATACTTTTTATCTTGGTATTTTTGTCAAAAATATATCTCAAATCACTGGGGGTCTATCAGAGACCCTTACAGTGGGTTCCAGTGTCCTGCAAGTGTTACAGTGCATGGCAGGAAGAAAGAACAAGAGACAGAATAGCGGGGCAGCAGGGGTCTGGGAGGACCAGCTGTTCATGGAGAACTAAAGGCCGTGAGGCAGCGAGAACCTTGAGGTTCAGACAGTGAGGAAAGTGGTGAGGGGATTGGGTCTGGACGTGCTAGACAAATGGCTAGGGGGGCAAGGCCCGTAACAGACGGACCGAAGCATTCCTGCGTAAGCGACAGGAGCAGCCAGATGCAGGTTATGGCTGATGAGTAACCTGCCTTGTAGCCAGTTCTGGGAAGGCATTCTCCTCTGGAGTCATGCCGGCCTCTGCGGAGACGGAATCTCACATCTTAGCCCCATGGTATCACAGCTCGTCTGTCTGAGCTCAACCGTGACAAACAGCGCTGGTCTGCCCTCAGCTGCCTGCTTTCATGAAGACACCTGCAGAGCCTCAGCAGACTCGCTAGTAAGCTGAACGCCAGCGTAGGGAAGTCACCTCTGCACAGCCTGCACCGAGCACGGCGCACTCGGGGCTGGGGTGGGTGCCGCGGTGTCCTCCACACGGGCTTACGATTAATTTTACTAAAAACGCTGTTTTTGTGAAATACTGTTTCAAAAATGGAATTACATGTTCCATAGTTACCGATAAATAACAGAATGACATAAAGTAGAAATAACACAACAGGAACATTTACTACATATACATCCATTCTAAAATACAGGTTTTTGACATATTACATTAGCATGTACTATGAGTATGTGGACAAATCAGGATGAAAGCAAATTCATTGTCCTGTATTTAAATAAAAAAGACATTAAACATGACACAAATGTATCTGCAAAGAATTTTAAACTACTGAAATGTAGAAATAAATGTTTTTGAAGGAAGATTGTTTCTGTACATAAAAGTATTTTAATATACAGATTTAAAGGGATGCTCAGTGTTTAAAGGAAATAATTTGCTATACATCATTGATACTACAATTTAAAATTACATGCACTATGGCTATTAGGTCTGTTTTAAAATAACATTTTTTATCCACTTGCAACACACTTCTACAACACTTTTTTCCCTAACTTTTTGGCTGCAATTTTATGATCCACTCTTCATACAATAATTTGTGTCAGTCCTCATATGTCTTTTGGCCTTTCATATTA
Organism: Chinchilla lanigera; assembly: GCF_000276665.1. NCBI lineage: Eukaryota > Metazoa > Chordata > Mammalia > Rodentia > Chinchillidae > Chinchilla > Chinchilla lanigera. The sequence continues at coordinate 27,918,379 of NW_004955417.1, forward strand.
TTCAAATGATTTTCATATTTTTTCTTACATAAGATGATTATTATAAATTTTTCTCTTTTCATTTTCTTTACTTTGTGGTTGATAAGAGTCTTCATTATTTTGCAGAGTTTTTTATTTTATAATATAAAAGATTTGACACTTTGAAGCATCACAGTCTTTTATATTTCAGCTTATGTTTGTGTCTTCTGCTGAGACCATCACATCTCACTGTCGTGTAATACTCAGCAGGGTCGGTAGTGCTCACGTGCTGGGGTAATAATTCCTATGTAACCAGTTACATATGTCTCTTCTCTTGCTTTCAGTGAGATTACATTTGTGGGGTTAAATTGGTCGCATTGGTGTATTTATGCCGTGGAAATTATTATTTTAAGTTGAAGTTTTATTTTTTGCAGAAACAGTTCATGGAACTTTATCAAGGCAGTAGTGCTTTAGACACCAAAATTAATTTCAGATTTAACAAAATGTAGATATAAAATTTAAAACATTAAAGGGCTAGGAAAACATAAATGAGTTAATCAACATCTATATAAAGAAATTCAGAGAAAATAATGGGTAGACTTTCAAATATTTAGATCAATATATAAAATATATGTCACATGAAAATTAAATAAGTTTGAAACCTGATACTTGTAGTAATATTGTTTGACCAAACCCGATCACTTTAATTTGTGCTGCTTTTGTGTTATTGTCATTGTAATCCTAACTTAATCTAGTTTATTTAGTTTATTCCTAGTTATCAAGAATATGTCCTTGTTAAATACTATAGTTCTTACAAAATTATTTAAATCTATTTTTTTCTGCTTTGGTTTCTGCAGTTCCATACTTCTGTACTTAAGAAGTCCTCTTTCATATGTACACACTGATGTATGCCCATTGTACATCCCCCAGTGGCAGCTGTTCTGTTTTTCCCCCTCTCAGGACTCTGTTTAACCTCCGTACTGTGCGGCTCACTAATGGAACAGATCAGTCTTGTAAGACTGTGCCAGCAGCACCACTTTACCATTTGAAACATTAAGCCCAGAGTTATATCATCAAGAATGTAAGGCTTGGGCCAGGGATGCAGCTCAGTGTCATGGCACCTGCCTGGCAAACGCAAGGTCCTGAGTTTGATTCCCAGAACACAAAAAAAATGCAGGGCTTATAACTGAATACTAGAAAATAAGGTTCTTTAATAACCTGTGAATATATTTTATCTTCTTAGGATTTATTATCATTTTACTAATAACTGACATATGTCAGCATAAACATTTGTGATTGTCCAGGTTTTATGGCATCTTCTCACTACTGGGTATTTTTGTGGCATACTGACTCAAATACGGTCTCACATTTCTGTTGTATTCAGATGTTCACTTATTCTTCCTTCAGTATTTAATATTTTGTAATTTTATAAAACTTGTCATTTATACATAGGAAGAACCAATTATATCCTGTTGACTTGTGATGAATTCTACATTTTTTATCAATTTAAAATGTCAAAATAACTGTTCCCATATAAATTTTGAAAGTTTGCTTCTTCCTAAAAGGAAATCAGTTTTTAAATAGGCTTTTTCTGGAAATCAGGAATTTCAAAATGAAGAGTATTTTCTAAGAGTCTTTCAATTTAAATTTAACAGTTGCTTATTACATGGTAAATTTCTATTATCTCTTTCCTTTCAGGTTATATTAAATAACCTTGTATTACAAGATAGAATTGATAATCATTAATGCATGGGTAGTTTTTTAATAATTAAAATATCTTCTAAATGAAGTCTCTTTTCTTACTAATTTCTGCCCTTTTAGCATATAGGTCTTACATTTCATCAGTGTTTCTTTAAATTTATAATTTGAGTTTTTTAATAATTCAAATGTGATATAATTCCCACCCTGTTTGATTCTGAATTAGCATGGACTTTTGCGCATTAAAAATAAAACTGCTACACTATATTGTCTGTACTCTAAGGTGGAGATTAGATTTCCACAACCTTATTACATGTAAAGATATTAAAATGTATTTTTGATATTACTTTAACATTTTTTTCAGGTAAATCCTTATGTTCCTATAATTCAGGTAAATTTCAGCATGCGCAGTGTTCAGTGCATGCATTCATATGCATAGTTTCATTGGTTTCGTTGTTTCGTGCTTGTTTGGCTAGTGTGCATATTCTAAATTCCTAACCACTGTGTGGATAGCTTCCTTTTTCTGCTTATAGAATTTTTCCAGTATCTTCATGTTTATATCTTTATTATTTTGGTATTAAAAACTATTTGTCAACATATAGTGATTTATGATTTCAATATGTCTAATACTGTCTCCTTTAGTATAGTGTTATTTTTCAGGGAAGTATGTTTTAATATATACTGTGCTATATATACTGTTTCAGAAAATTTAAATTTAAATGGATATAGTGTTTAGTTGGAGCGAGTGCGGGTGTTAAAATCCTAAACACATTGGATTAAAATATAATTAAAACTACAATGTTTGCTATAGTTTCCATCATGTTGGCAATTTTGCCATATATTCTAAGGAAAACTGAACAGCTATAGTTTTTTTACTTCAGTTCATCATGGTTTGAATTTCACATATGCAAAGAGTATATGGCAAGTTACTATAAACTGACATTAAATTGTTTAACTGGTCAGTGGACTTAACTTTGTCTTGATAATTTTAATTGGAAGCTATGTTCAATATGTTTAGTAGAACAAGCTTGTATACTTTTTAAAAATGGACTTAGAAAGAGTAGGAAGTTCACATACAAAGCCTCTGGAATGACAAAGTAAAATTTAATCTACTAAGGAAGACTATTATTCACAACTAAGGTGCATTTACTTTACCACCTCAAACAATAACAACAATGAACACAAAATATGAAACAATTGTTTGAAATGCACAACATCATTTACTAAGAGAAAGGAAACAAATGAGTTGAATCCTAAAATTGCCCTAGCCTACCACTTTAGGAAGGTTTCTTAGCTAAGAAGAGAAAAAACCCAGAGACCAAAACATTTGGAATTCACAGAACAAGTACTGAAGAGGAGAAAACTGCAAAGAGAGAAGATACCAAAGATATGTAGCACATAAATGTGAGGGGTCTACGTAATGTGAGGGAAGAAAACAGCATTAATTAATTAAAATAAAATAACTAATGGAAAGGCTTAACATACCTCTGAGTAACACAACTACATGCTAAAGAAAGCTCAAAAACTTTTATCAGAATACAGGAACAGCTCACATTCAACAGTATGAAATTCACAATTACTGTCATTTAATAAAAGTTACCAGGTATGCATATAAATAAATAGAACAGCAGGCATGCCAAAATCAGTAAATAGATCAGTGAGAGAGAGAAAGAGAAAATTTGGTCACAGATACAGAAAAACTGGAACACATGTTATAATCAGTATATAAGGATATTTGATATTTATATATTTTCTCATATATGTACTTTTAAATTACTTGATTATTTAAGCAAAATTAATATCAACATAGTGTAGGATTTGCAAGAAACGCAGAAGTAAAATGGTGCAAATGTTGGGAGAGGAGAGATGGAGACACAGTTGTAGTGTTTTATATTGTTTAATAAGATGATGATGCTTGAGAGGAGTTGTAATGAGTCAAAGATGAATGCTCTGTGCCATAAAAAATCAAAGACTTGGCACTTATAAACTAATAGAAAAGACAAAATGGAGTGATTAAAAATTCCATTCCATCTCAGAGAAGAGAGAAAAGGAAAAGTGGACTCGAATGCATAGAATAAATAAAAAATAGATATCAAGTTGGCAGATGTAAACCAACTTACGATCATATTGATGTAAATAATAATGTAAATAATCAGAATATCCCAAATTAAAAGGCAAAAGTAGGGGCCGGTGGATTTAACTCACCTGCACAGCTCCTGCCTGGCAAGCACGAGGTCGTTAGTTCGATTCCTGATACTGGAAAAAACAAAGGCAAAAGTAATCAGATTGGATTTAAATAACTGCAAACCATTTATAAGAAACCCATTAAATTAAAAAAACACAAGGCATTTAAAGTAAAAGGGGGAAAGTAAAAGACATGCCCTACTAACACTTATTTAGAAGAAATCTAGAGTGCCTATATTGATACTAGACAATTTAGATATTAGACCAGAGATTATTACCAGGGATAAAGCAGATCATTTTATTTAATAATAGCAATAATAATAAAAATAATACACATTAGAAAACTAGCCTTAGGTACCTTAAATAGAGCTTCATATTCATAAAAAATTTACAGAGAGATTGTCAGACTGGCTAGAAATATATTCATCCATATGTGGTTTACAAGACCCAGTTTAAAGGTGAAGACAGTTTAAAAGCAAAAGCCTAGAAAAAGATGTATGTACTATGCAAACATTAACCAAATATTAGATGAATAGTTGAAAAGCAAATAATGTTATTAGTTAGAAAAAGGCATTTTATGATTATAAAATGTTGACTTCATTAGGAATATATAACAATTATAAAAATACACCTAACAACTTGAGCCCTATGTCCATGAGACAAAAATTGAATGGAAAATGGAAAATTAAATAATAATTACTTTCACACCCAACTTTCAGTAGTAGTTGGTCTGAAATATGCAGAAAGCTACCAGTGTTGTAGAAGACTTCAACAATACTATCAGCCACCTAAGTCTAAGTGAAAGTATAGATACATTGTGCAGCTCTTGAAAAATCAGCACACAAAGATATTAGAACTAATAAGCAAGGCCAGCAACTTCCAGAGATACATGAAATATACAGAAATCAATTGTTTTCATATATTAGCCATTAACATTTTGAAAAAGAAATTAAGACTATATAAGGTATGATAACATATAGTGAATGTTTAAATTAAAAAATTATTATGGTAAAAGACACATTGCCGTTTAAATCCCTCAGTAGATCCCCTGCCTTCAAGCACACTCATCCCATTGTCCATGCCACTCTCTGAAGCATTTCTGGAGTGCTCTTTCCTAAGTGTCTTTAATTGTGCTGTCCTGGATGCCAGGATGTCCTGAATCAATTCGGAATGTTTACTTTTCTTGGTCAGTTTGACTTTGGGGAAGAGCCAGAAGCTGCACCATGCCAGGTCTGGTGAGTGGGGTGCATGAGAGTATACTGCAATGTTTCTACAAGGCCTTCCTTCCCGTGGATGACTCTTGGCAGCAGAGTTCACAATTTTTAATCACACCTCACAAAGGTACTCAGGAAGGAAGACTTCCAGAACTGCTTCCGAAAGTGGCAAGAACAATGAGATAAATTGTAAAAGAAGACAGGCAGAGTATATGTTGAATGTTCATGATCATATATTTTTCTAAGAAATGGTAACTAATAGAAACTAATAGAAGAGAAAAATAACTGAACAGGTAAAATTCTGAATCTATGATATAACTAAGAAGACTTTAGACACAAATGAATAATGTTAGTACAAAAGAGGGCTGGGGATATAGCTCAGTGGCACAAGCGCCTACCTGGCAAGTGCAAGGTCCTGAGGTAGATTCCTGGTACCAAAAAAAAAAATATTGGAGGATAAAGCTTGGTACAAAGACCCTGGTTAAATCCCCAGTACTCCAAAAAAAAAAAAAAAAAAAAAAATGTTAGTACAAAACAGGGACAAGTTTATATAAAGTGGATATTAAAATAAATTCAGTTCTGATAGTGTAACTCTATCTATGAATATATTCCTGTAATTTTAAAGGCACAGAAAATATACACAAGTTCCTAGAAAAATAAATTTTGTCAAAGCTGCCTCAATAAGAATTAAAAATTTGAACATTTATGTGTATAATCATTTTCTGGGGGAAAGAGGTTAAATTTAATTTTACTAAGAAAATACTTCATCTAGACAATTTTAAAGATGATTTATGTTAGATATTAAACAAACACATTATCCCAATGTAATAAAACTTTTGCAGATTATACATAAAAAATATTGCCAAACTCATTATACAGAAAACATAACTTTTTAAATAGAAGTTTACAGAGGCAGGGTATCTCTAAGCCTATTTTACTCCTATATATATTAGCAAATTAAATGCAAATGGTTTAGAAAAATCTATAAATGTTATTTAATTATGAAAAAATTAATATATAAATTAAAAGCTTTAAATTTATTCAACATAAATTCATAATGATACCTCTTTTCAAATTATGAATTAGAAATGAACTTCCTTAACCTGGTAGAATGTTAAAAACCAAATGGTCAGTGATAGAAATATTTCTTGAGAAAAAAAGAACATTAATAAGAGAATGACTGTAGTAGAGGTCTTAGTAAAACAAGACAAGAAGATTTTAGGAAGATTAAAGATTCAAAGGGACCGAGACACGGAAGGAGGGGGTGGGAAGAGAAGGGAGAGGGATAAAAAGGGAACTAAGGTGTTATGTGGATGTGGTAACTTCCAGGATGAATGTCGTCATTATGTACCACAAACATGTAGTAATAAAAAAGGTCAAATGTCTTTCTCTATACCAGAACCAGAAGCAACCAGAAAAAAATGTAGAACAGTAACAGAATATTAAATACATAGAAATAAATTTAACAGAAGTTATGTGAAACTGCTTTAGGAAATGTTATGGCATTAAGGAAATTAAGGATTATCTAGAAATGGGTAAATGCCAGAATCATTATAAGACTCAGTATTATAAATTGTCAGTTCCTCTCCTTGAGCTGTAGCTTCTGTACAATTCCAGTCCTTTCAGGTATTTTCCTGGAACCCCTGAGGAGGTTCTACATATGTGGAAAGCTAAAAGGACAGGAATAATTCTTAAGAGGACAGGGAGGAGAAGATTCCATATCAGCAGCCTTTTGTGTGTTTGACACAGTGTGAAACTAGTGTGAGGATAAATCAGTCAAGGGAATGAGAGGATCCTGAGGTGGACTGTCTCAGAGAAAGGCTGAGGTAGCACGCACGATCAAGGAGGAAAATAGGCAGTTCAGGGAAGGAGCTGAAAAAATTGTTTTCCCTAAATAAAAGACACGAGATGAAATTGGATCTTTAGCTCACATAATGTATGAGAAAATGAACTAGATGGCTAAGGACATTAATATTGCATAATTTACGGTTCTTTCGGGAAACTGAAGCTCTTAGCACTAAAGCACTGTGGGATGTGTGGAATGAGGAGTTTATTATGAAGCTTTACAAAACCGAGCAGGCTGAGAATTCTATACAAAAAGGTCTGTAAGACACTGACTGAAGACTCTGAGCAGTCGCTCGTCAGAGGCCTCAAAGGGAACGAATGCATCGGTCTGTGGCAGGCGGTTGCCTCTTCCATGGTAGGTAGTGTCTCTGTGGGACAGGAGGACAGATTTGGGGGGAAAATGCGTGCAAACGGGAAAACCAAGGAAAAGCGGAGCACTCCAGGACAAGGGCAACCCGTGTCTCTCGGGGCCTCTCACCCCGATTTTGTGGGTGACCTCTAGAGGAAGCGGATGTCTTTGTCGTGGTTCTCAGATGTTCTGGGCCAAGGCCTGTGAGAAGCTCTGGGAGGCATTCCAGAAGGACCCAGAGCTGTTTCTAGATTCTGGCCTTGCTTTTATTATACCTGTTTTTAAAAAGCAGACAGACTGGGAAAAAGAGATCGAAAAACCACAATCACAGCGGCAGTCCCACAGAAATACGAGTTACACACAGCTCACCGATTTGAATTGCTAGAAATGCACCTGTACATAGGGAATATGTATTCTTTTTCCTCTGTAAATGAAATATTTATAAAATTTTACTGTTAAAGTTTTAAGTAATGCGTTTATGTGTTATTTTACAAGTGCATATAGTGAAGTCTCCCACCTCTTTTTTAAACATGTCGTTCACCCTTGAGTGAATTTCTGTTTATTTCACCATTCTATGCACACACGCAACTTCCTGTAGATCACTTCTTATCTACCACAGTAACAAAGTAATGTTAATTAGTATTTCTACTTTTTTCTAAACCATATAAATGTTCTACAATGACTCCCATTCTCACTCCTACCATTGAACACGTTGCTACAGAGACTTTACCTCTGCCTTCAAGGTAATCGCTGTTATAATTATTTTATAATCATTATTTTATTCATTCAGATTTAGTTGAGATTTTCATGCATCTCCTTTTTTCTGGATTAAGCTGAATTCTTTGTTTCCTAGTTTCTTTTCTTTTCACTCCTCCTTTTTTTTTTTTTTTTTTTTTTTTTTTGGTACTGGGAATCGAACTCAGGACCTTGTGCTTGCCAAGCAGGTGCTTATGCCACGGAGCTAAATTCCCAGCCCTTCACGCCTCTTTCTATCCCTCTCCCTCTCCTTTTCTTTTTTGCTGGTGATTGAGCTTGGCCTCATGCTAAGCACATTTTCTACCACTAAGCTATACACTGTGCCCCAAATTTATTTTTTTAAGTATATTTCTTAAAGAAATCTTTCAGCCAAAAAATTCGAAAGTCTTCGGTTTTCTGAACATATCTTCACTTCATCTTCTTTCTTGATGGGAAATTTAATTCTGTATAATATCCTAGAATTGCTTTACTTTCCTAGTGTGCTGACAGTGTTATTCCAATGTAGATGGCTTGCAATTTTGTAGAAGTCCCTCTCCATTTATTTAAATCTTTAATTTGTTAGCATCTGTTCGTATTGAATTGTTCTTCAAAGAACTATTAAAATCCTAACTTCTAGTATCTCAGGACCTGACTGTATTTGTAAACTGAAACCAGGTGAAAATGAGGTTCTTAGGTAGGCCCCGACCCCCTGTGACCGGTGCTACAGAGAGAGGATGAGTGGAACAGAGACAGCACAGAGGGAAGGGGCGCTAATGCAGACGGGGACAGGACAGCCACCAGCCGGAGTGCACCTGCAAGGAAGCAGCGCCAGCAACTGCTGGAAGACACCGGGCACCTGCGGGATAAGGAGTCCATCCTGGTGCCACCAGAAAGAGCGTGGCCCTGCGGACGCCTTGGGTTTGGACTTCTGTTTCTTAGAACTACAAGACAATAACTTTCTATGGTTCAGGGTACCCAGTTTTGATACTTTGTTACATCATCCTGGGGAACTAATACAGCAAGGTTTTGTGGTCTTGGCTGAACATGTGTTCCACTTGTTTTGTTAGATGTATACACGAGGGGCTGGGGATTTAGCTCAGCGGCAAAGCGCCTGCCTGGCAAGCGCAAGGTTGTGAGTTCGGTTCCCGGTACCGGAGAAAAACCAAAAAAAAAAAAAAGAAAAGAAGAAAAAAAAAAGATGTATACACGAATATTTCATGATTTGGATATTCTTGTAAATGATACTAGTTTTGAAATTAATTTGCCAATTGTTCATTGATACTTTCTAAGAGATAGCTCACTTTTGTATTAACTATATGTCTTGCGGACTTGCTAAATTCCTGTATTAGTCATCATGAGCTTTTTGTAGCTTCTTTAGGAATTTGAATTTACATGATCACATTACTTCCTGGTCTGAAACGTGTACACCACTCATTTCTTTTCCTTTCCTTGCTTTTGTTCTGGCTGGAACATGCAGTACAGTGTCGAACAGAACACTCATACCTGTAGTAAACCTCTCGTACTCGTTCACTTGTGTCAGGGGAGAGCATTCAATGTTCCATCATTAAGTGTGGTGCTAACCACGGAAGTTCTGTAGACGCCCTTTATCAGTTTGAGGAAGCTCCCTTCTTGGTATTCTGCTAAGACATTTACCATGAATGTGGGTTACTCTTTTAAAATAGTTTATTTACCTCTGTTGAAACACTAGTTTTCAACTTGTATTTACTAAATGAAATAACTTCAGTGTACATAAACCTTCGAAATTGTAGGATGCCAAGGATAAAACCAAGTACAGGAAATTTTAGTGACCAAAATTAGAACTTTTATAGAACTGAAACCCAAATGGGCTAAACAGCTGTCCACAGGGCTAGTAAAACAATGCTATAAAACATCCTAGTTCTTCCTATGTTAATGTTTTGTTTCAGTGCAGTTCAAGTGAGAAATCAAAATAGGATGTTTTTGTGCAGTCTAACAACCTGAATCCAAAATTTATATGGAAAAGCTAAAGGGCAAGATCAAAAATGCAAATATAACAATAGTGCGTATAGATTTGTTTTTCAATAAATGACTCTGTAGTAATAAAGCCAGTGAGTTATTGGTTTGTGGATAGACAGCCTGTGCAAAGGGGAAGGTAGAAAACCAGAAAGGTCTTCGCACACAGGATACACTTATTTATAGTAAAGATACTGTGACAGGTTATTGGTAAATACTCTGATGGAGAAAGAAAGAAAAAGAAAGAAAGAAAGAAAAAGAAAGAAAGAAGAAAGAAAGAAAAGTTGAAATGTGTTGTCCATATGGAAAAAATAAAATTACATCCATATTTTACACTACATAGAAGCTCAATTCAAGATGTAGAGGATATAATTACAAAAAGCAAACTTTTCAGAAGAAAATAGAGGAGACAACTCTTTTCTAATGTGGAAAGATTTCTTAAGACACTGAAAATACTGAGTTTTTAGTTTTAAATTTAGTTTTAAATACTGAGTTCAGTAGATGAATATAGGCATTAAATCTCAGAACTTGGATTCATCAAATTATCAAAGGGCAAGATCATATAGAGACTACAAAACTGCAATATATTTAAATTTTGTAGGGTTAAAATCAAAACAGACCTAGAGACAGAGGGAGGGAAGTGGGTAGGAAAGGGGAATGAAAAGAATCAAGATGTATTGAGGACATATATGTACTCCCTGAGGTGAATGTAAACATTATGTTTGTAAACTAATGAAAACATTCTTAAAATTTCAGTCTACAACCTGCAGAGTTTGAGAAGAAGCAGTTTTTATAAATCTTGTATGCTACCCTACCACACACACGCATACTTGGGACAGCTCACAAAGACTGACAATATGAACTTTGTTTTTTTCTCCTGTTATATTTGATCTGATGTTGGACTAATGTGAAAAGCATGTAATTGGTATGTTTTGTTATGTACCTGCCACAGTAATCATTGCCCTCATCCTTGAGTATTTACAGAATGAAAACTTGCTGTAACTCGATAGCAAACCTTTTCTGGAATCTTCCCTCCACAGTCCCATCTGTGTGATTCCAAGGCCCTTTAGAATGTATGTCCTAATTTTGTACATCCTTTTCTGACTGGTCTGTTGGGAATTTGTCAGATTGTTCTAGCTTCAAAATTAATCGAGGCTATTAGAGCCCCTGAGTCATTTGTGTCTAAAGCTCTATAACATCAGGATACATAAGGAAAATTATAGTGGGGTTTCTTTTGTTGGGTCTACAGGATTAAAAATACAAGGGTGTCTTTTTCCTAATCAGTAAAAGAAGACAATGAGTCCATAGTTCCTGGCAACAGAGACCTTTGCTATCCTAAAAGGGCAAGGATTAAAGCAAACAAATAAGAGGAAAAAAGTTACAGAGTTATTTCTAAGGGTAGATTGTAAATGTTGGAGGGTATTCTTAGAATATTGGATAATCTTTGCTTTAAATATGTTATACAATATGAACTGTCCATGTTCTTATAAGCCATAAATGAAAGCATTTATTCTGGTGCCACTTGTTTTCATCTGTTAAAAGAATAATGTTTAGTAGAAGAAAGATAAAACAAGCCATGTTAGAAATAGCAACTCTGTCTTCCTTCATCCTTAAATATTTTCTGGTACCAAGAAAGGAAAAAGTGCCTTAATAAAAGATTTTACTGTGTAAGATATATTAAGTCCTGAGGCACATATGGAGGAAAAAGATGCAAAACCCCTCGGATAACACCTTTGTCGCCATACTTGATGTATTTCAAATAAAGTGTGTAATCACAATTTGCTTTAATTATCAATGCCTTGATTTTATTTCTGTCATTCTAGGATTAACTTTTAAAATGATGTTAGTGATTTGTTTTATAAGGGAAAATGCACACATACTGTTCTTAAATAATAATATTAGTGATCTTAGAGTGTTTCTTAGGAAACAGCACAATTCACAATTTAATGAAAGAATTTTATGCATTATTTATTTCTTCTGAAAGCAGTTGAGGTATAGCTAAAATAAAGAGTTAAAAAAATTAAGAACCCTTAAATGAATTTGTTTTTCTCAGTTCTACTTATGCTCCATGAAAACGATGAAAAAGTAATTGGATACATTGAATTTCTTTACCATACATATTAGGAAAACACACATTAGTGGTTTTGAAAACAATTCCTTGTGTTTTGAAGTCTGCCTAGTTTTGAGTGCCTTTGTCCAAGAGCGTCTCATACTAACTTACCTATTTTCCAATAATTTTATTGATCAGCATCACACAATTTACATAATTGCTTCTTATTTTTCTAGATTTAAGCCACTTAGATTTTGTCCTACACATGTCTAGGATAATTCTTGTTCGTTAACTCCTTATCACCCATAACCTCACGTCACGTAATGTGTGTGAAAGTAAGTGCTGGTGGACTCATAATGACTTTATTTCTCTCTATATTTTCATTCTGAAGTGTCATTTAAAATCCTTTCATTTATTTTTCAGGTTGTGGAGGGTTTTTTACTTCTTAATCAACTAGTAGTTACAGTTATTCCTATTATTTCCTTTACAGGGTCCAAAAGAATAAGTGATAGTGAAATCTCAGACTATGACTGTGATGATGGAATTGGTGTAGTATCGGGTAAGCACTTTAGAATTGCTTTATGGTATTGAAAAGGAGAGGACAGATCTTTTGCGCACGGGAACGTGACCGAGAGAGGGGGCGGAAGGGTGGGGAAGCAGGGATAGGGGATGCAAAAAGAGTTTACATGTGTTTTGCACCTGTATTGGCTTCTACAAGAATGCAAGCGCTGTGCACTGCAAACATGTACTGATTGAAACTTTAAAAGTGAGAAATTAATCATTATTTACCAGAGAGAGAGAGAGAGAGAGAACTTCTATATCTCCCGAAACAAAATTTGGCAACTTTGGCAGTTTAAAGTCCTGAACAAGAGAATTAGATTGGGTATTCTTGAAAGCTGCCAAACAAGTAAATTATTTATAGGTTTTATATTTAAAACAACTAAATATGGACTTTACAATAAATTGGAGGATTTATTACACAATTGAAAATTCTTTATGATGCGCTATTATTATGAAAAAGATGAAATCTTTTTGACTGTACCAACGTACTTGAAAATGTCCTTTTCACTATTTTTATATTAAGCATTATGTGTAGCTATATATTGAAATGATACTAGTGTAATTCAGTACTAGTGTGTTATAATAGCATAATAGTGTAACAGTGCAACTATTGCCTCATTTTATGTTTGGACGTTTACTCAATGATTTGATATTTAGGTAAGTAGATATGCTCTCTATTAATTCTGACAAATATATACATATATGATATCTTTGATATTGTAACTGTTCTATTCTTCTTGAAGTTTAAATAACCTAACAAATTTTATGATTATGACTAATTTTATTCTGTGCAAAATATGATCTGTCATACATAGTATATACTACACTTTCATTATAACTATGCAGTATTTATATGATAAGTTTGTTAGAGTATGGATCAATTAGCATGCCTGTATCAGTGTACTACTTTTATAATACTGTTGTTTTGCCTGTTATAAAACTAAACGTGAATAATATTTTATTAAGACTGCAGAAGTACTTTCCATGTTTTATGTTTTATAGATTAAACCTCAATAAAGTGGTTTTGAAGAAATTTCTCATTTCTATTGTGGAGATCATTAAAATTTTTTGTATTTATATGCTATTCCTTTTTTGACTATTTTATTTTTGCTCTACTCTAAATATCTTTTCACATCATATTTTTTTTAATCAAAAATATTTCTCTTCAGGCCCATAAAGCCTAATTTTATTTATTTTGGATATAAACCTTGAAATGGGGTAGCCAGATCCCGTGATAAATCTATTTTTAGTTATTTGATGAACCTCCATACTATTCTTATCTAATATCCAGAATATATAAAGAACTCAAAAAACTTAATGACAAACATATGTAATCCAGTTTAAAAATAGAGAAGTACTCTGAATAGATATTTCTCAGAAGAAGAAATACAAATGACTGACATCAAATACAAATGCTTGGTATCATTCACTCTCAGGGAAATCTAAATTAAAATATTAGTGAAATAGTATCTTAGCCCCGTTAGAATGGCTGAATCAAAAAGACAGAAACAATTGCTGACAAGGATGTGGAGAGAAAGGAAGTTTTATACATTGCTGATGGGAAGTCTTTAGACAGACGTCTTTTACCTGTGTCTTACAGCTTGCTAGCTCATTTCTTTTTAGCCCTGAATAATATTCCATTGTCTAGATATGTCAGTGTTTGGAATCAGTTCACCTGCTGGACTACATCTTGGTTACTTGCGTCTTTTGGATACTGACTAAAGCTGCTATAAACATTTATACGCAACTTTTCATGAAGACATAGGTTCTCATGGCCTTAGGTAAACAGCAAGGAGCATGATTGCTAGATTGTGTGAAGAGAGTACTTCTAGCTTTTCAAACACCTGCACACCACCTACCTGATTTTACACACTCACTGGAAGCAAGTGCGAGTTCCTGATGTGAGGGAGTTCCTGTTGTTCTCCATCCTTGCTGAACTTCGCTGTTGTCAGTGTTCTGAAACAGATGTGCAGTGGTACATCAGTGGCGTTTTAATTCGACTTTTTCTGGTGACATGTGAGGCTGACATCTTTTCATGTTTCTTTGCTGTCTGTGTTTCCTCTTTATTAAGATGTCCTTTAAAATCTTAACTCATTTTAAAAATTTTGAATTTTAAGAGTTCTACATATATATTGAATAATAATCCTTCTTTAGGTATGTCCTTTGCAAATATCTTTTCTTAGTCTGTGACTTGTCTTTCTCTTGACATCATCTTTTGAGGAGTAGAAGTTTTTCATTTTACTCAAACCCAGCTTATGAATTTTTTTGTAAGTTTTGCCTTCACTGTTGTACTACTTAAAAGTTATCACTTGCACCCAAGGGCTTCTAGGTTTTCCTCTGTGTGATCTTCTAGATTTATAGTTTTGTATTTTAAATTTGTATCTATGATGCATTTTGAGTTAATTTTTGTGAGGTATGGGTTTAAATTCTTTTTTTATGCATGTAAATGTCAAGTTGTTTCAACATGGTTTGTTGCATTTAGCTGCATTTTGTCTTTGCTTCTTTGTCATAGGTCACCTGACTATCTTGATGGGTGTTATTTCTGAGCTGTTTATTCTGTTCCATTGATTAATCTATTCTTCATCTCTAATACCATGATATTCTCATTATTGTAGACTTATAGGAAGTTTTGGAAGGGCTGATAGGCATTTCTCCAACTTTGTAAGGGAAGGAGGCAGGGAGAGGAGAGAGAGAGAGAGAGACAGAGAGAGACAGAGAGAGAACAAGCTTCATTCTGACCATTATATTGTATGCAGGCTACCCACCCTAGGGCAGGTGTAGCACTCACACCCATAGTCCCAGCACTGAGGTATGAATCACTCACAAACTCTAGATTCAGCCACCTCTGAAAAGTCCACTCCACCATAACAATGGTGATGGTTATAGTATCACTTCCTGCTAGGCAACGTTCAATTTCTCTGCACCACATGCTTCACGTATAGATATATACATGTTGGGCCAAACTTACTTTTCCTGTTTATGTCCCCACACTGCTCCACAGGGAACTGCTGTTTTTCTTTCTTTCTTTCTTTTTTGTCTTTTTTGAGACAGGGTTTCACTATGCAGTTCAGGCTGGCCTTAAGCTCACTTCGTAGCCCAGGCTGGCCTCGAACTCACAGCGATCCTCCTGTCTCAGTCACCCGAGTGCTGGGATTACAGGCGTGCACCACCACGCCCGGCTGAACTGCTGTTTTTCTATCAGGCTTGAATTCTGTTTTCTTCTCAGTCTTTTCAGGTATAAGTTGCTTTCTAGTACTCATTTGAGTTGTGTTTTTTGTACATGTGTTGAAGTACTTCAAATGGTAGATTATTTCCTAATATGGTCCATCTCTTAAGGAAATAACTATAGCTTTCTAGAACTTTTTTGCAAACAATAATTTTAAAAATTAGTAATTGTTGAGAAGTATTTAAAACTTCTAGGTCATGTAGACATGAAAATGTTTTTAGTATAAATGAGTTAATATTGAAGATAATTGTATATACTTTTTCTTTCTATGTAAGAAACTTAATGCATGTGTAAGTATGCATAAAAATTATACTGTATTTAACAGTGCCAGCAACATAGTAACTCCAAATTTGAATATTTGGCATTCCTCTTCATGTATGTGTTTATAAAATATTTTTAATATTATGCTTTATCTATTGTAATCTGTACTTAAAATGTTCAAAGTCCTTCAGCTTCACCAATATTTAATGTTTTTGAATAAAGTACAAAATACACAAAAGGCTTAGTATATAGCTAATTGTTAATCTTTCCACCTTTAGATTATCGACACAATGGTCGAGATCTGCAGAGCTCAACATTATCAGTGCCAGAACAAGTAATGTCATCCAACCATTGCTCACCATCAGGGTCTCCTCATCGAGTAGATGTTATAGGAAGGACAAGATCATGGTCACCCAGCGTGCCCCCTCCACAGAGGTAAAGTGGCGTATACCTTTTATTTGTAGCATGGCACCACAGGTATACTTGTCTTAAAGTATCATAAACTTATGCAAAAAGTTATTTAAGAGAATCAAAATGGTATTCAATAACCTATATAATGAGGAAACAAAGAAATATAGGTTACTTTGAAATTTTGGATGATTTATATATTACTGTATTGAAAGAAATTAAAATGATTAAGAAGAACCATTTTAGTCACATATCACATTAAGCAGATGTATTAAGTCCAACTTTGTATACTAATTAATGATATAGATGTGGGTACTTTGAAAAATAGGAAAAACAGACATCTGCTTGTCCTCTAGAAATAGGAGCAATCATCAGAAGAATTAAAAATAATGCATGTGTGGTGGGAAGAGCGGCTTAGCAAATCTGTAGCACCAGGGCTTATATTAGCAGAGGGTCCCAGTTAGTCTAGTTAAGTACAGAAGGATTAATGGAGCAAGGACCGTGGGAATAAGTAAGGCTGGCAAGAAATATGCACAATTCACATTTTATGTATTTATAATGTTGAAGAAAGCGATTCATTAGATTAACAGCCTTATAACTCATTTTAATTAATGAAATAATTTTAGACTTAATTTTAATTGAATATTAATTTTACACAAATTTGACTAGGAGAATGTTAGATTTATTGTCTTTATAAATTTTACTTATTTAATTTACAAGAATATCGACCACCAAAATGGGCTTACTTAATTTAGATAATTACAAAACTTATGAAGTGTACTATATTAAGTTTATAGATATAGTTTATAATGTTTGAATTAAATATATTGGTAAGTGGGACTATAATTATTAAATTTTTTCTGAAAAGTAATTGCTTAAATGTAGGTTCATTGAGAGAATGGTATCTGTATTCTGATATTTAAAGTTTAAGAGAGAACTTTGAATTTATAATTTAAAAAATAATTGCATCTCCTTAAGAACAGAATAAAGGGTACATGTGAAGAGTTCCCCTTTCTGCACTCAATGCAGAACCCTCCGTGACCAGGTGTGTGTTTCTCTCCTCGTATCAGGCAGTTTGCAGAGATGAGACATCACCTGAGTGTCGCATAATTCAGTTCCGTTCCACTGTCTCCTGGAGCTAGCATCAGGTGGCACGAGCTTGGCTGCACCACAGAGCCCCGAGGCAAGTGCCAGGCAGTGTCTGTCCTGCACTGACCAAGCAGCTGTAAATAGTTCTCACAGCCCCTTCCTTGGGTCCGATCATTTGCGAGCATGGTCGCACAGTTTAGCACTTGTACAGTGGCTTATATTCAGTGGTCTCGTACGGATATTATAAGAAGTGCAGACGAATAGCCAGGAGTAAAAAGGACAAGGCAAATGTGCGCTCTAGAGGGGGCTCCTGTGCCCTGTGGGCGTGCTGCACTCCCGGCACCTCTGTGTGTTCTGCAGCGGGAGCTTAGCAGACCTTGTTCAGGAGGAGAGTGGGCAGAGTGAGCGCTCCAGCACCCACATCCTGGAGTGACTTGTTTTCTCTGGTCACTGGTCTCATCCTAAGGCTATCTAGGGTGCTACCAAACAAACCTCATTACCATAGTCTGAGAAGTTATCAAAGGGGTTCAGCATGAAAAACAGAAGACAGTGCAACCAGAAAATTTCCAGGGTTTTAGGAACTCTATGTCAGGAGCCAGGGACAAAAACTAAATAAAATTCACATTATATCATAGCTTTACTTGTACCAAAGCAAGAAAGTTTGACCCATCTAATAGAACATAGTCACAGGTTCTAGGTCGGATTCAGCTGCATATAAGACAAACTCCATCATTACAAAAGTTAGGCTTAAAAAGTTTATTCTAGCATGAAAAATAAATGTGTGAGTGTGCAATCCAGTGAAGGATGGTAGCTAAAATAATTATTGATCAATTACAGAAGCCTCATTTAGATTTTAAAATAAAGTCATAGTCATCATCCCTAAAGTATGATCCACCAGTATGTTATACGTAGGTAGTATATTGAAACTGAAAACACAGTATGAAAACAACAGCATTAAAAGCATAATCAGCACATGGAAACCAAAAGAAACTGGAATCCCAGTTTTGGTTTTAAAAGTTTGAGTGTCAGAAGTGCTATAAAAACAACATGTATTGTGGGAAAAACCCCGAACTACGAAGCCAAAGGTCCCACAGTCACTGCCCATTTGAGTGGCAGAGCGCGCACTTTACACAAAGGCTGGGGCACACGGGCCAAACTGCACGCTGTGCTTTCGTCACCGTGCCCTCCGAAGCTCAGCTCGCCGGAGGCGACACTTTCTCAGGTTCGTCTTAGAGTGCTCTGAAGACTAACGGAAAGACTGGGCATATGATCGCGCACAGATGTGTTCCTTACAAATAAACAGCTTTAAGATGTAGAAAAAAGCAGCCGCCATTGTTAGAAAAATAAGTACACGATGGTAGCTGGAGATCTTAGCAGATCTCAACAGAAGTCAGTAGCTAAACCAGACCCCCCATAGCAATGGCTTAGAAGATTTAAATAGTATATGTGTTCGCTCAAACTTACTGTGTGAAGTAAATCTATATTCTGTCTATGTCTTTTGTGTAACATTTCATATTATCCAAGCAAAGACTACAAAGTATCTTTTAAGAAAAAACATTTTAAGAATTGGTGAAAAAGAAAACCTCAATAAATCTTATATAAACCAGTTTCTTTGAATATTATGCACTATATTTATAAACCTATAAAAGATGTTTTTTAAATTCCTGGAACTTTCTAAGACACTGCTAAATAATTTGGTTGTAGATTAAATAACGAGGAGGAAGTTGTGACATATTAGAATTGAATGATAGTGAAAATCCTGTTAAACATTTGTGGGACACAAATAATATATAGAAAAATTTCACCTTAAGAAAAAGAAATTTGGCTGGGTGTGGTGGTACACATCTGTAATCCCAGCACTCAGGAGGCTGAGGCAGGAGGCTTGCTGTGAATTCAAGGCCAGCCTGGGCTACAAAGTGAGTGCAAGGCCAGCCTGAACTGCGTAGTGAAACCCTGTCTCAAAAAGACAAAAAGAAAAAGAAAAGAAATTTATTAGAAAATAGAAAGATTGGACATGGTGAAATGAGATGATTTTATATCTGATGTGGAGAAAAGTGAGCCTTATACTCTACTGGTGACAGTCCATATTAGTAGAATCATTTATGAGCTTTGAGATTTCTCAAAATATTAAAAATAGAACTATCATATAATCCTACAATAATACATTGCACATATATTCAAAGGATATGAAATTAGTATATTGATGATATCTACAATGATCATAGTAGCATTCATAACAACAGCTAAAGTAGGGAATACCCTAAGTGTCTATCAGTGGACGAGTGACGCACATATAGAAAATGTGGTGGATATAATTAGGAGAATAGTGCTCACCCCTAAAATAGAAGGAAGCCTTGTTCCTTGGTGTGTGTGACAGTATGGACGAACATGAGAGGTGTTATGTGAGATAAACCAGACATACACAGACGAACACTCTGTGGCCTCATGTACGTTTGGAATCTACAAAGAGTTTGTGTCACGGAAGTGAGTAAAATGGTGGGAGGTGGGGACTAGGGAGACGTTGGCCAAAGGACGCAAAATTTCCGTTTGGCCAGAGTGAACAGTTTAGACATCTATAGTGCAGCAACCGTAGTTAACAATGCCTTATACACTGGAAGATTCCTAAGAGATAGGTTGCATGCGTTTTCACCATACAGCTGGTGTGTAAGGCAGTAATGTCCCTGTTAGGTAGCTTCATTGAGCCATTATACAGCATGCACACTTACTGTACCCCGTAGCTGCATAATTTTTACAAGTCAATTAAAAGCAAGCAGATCAAACCAAGTAAGCAATAAGCACTGGATGTGGGACAGTGAGTGCAGAACAGCACAGGGGATCCCTGAAACAGGAGGAGCGAGTGCGGGTGTGGGCAGAGTCACCGAACGGAGACAGAATGGAGCGGACAGTGAGAGGAGAGCCATGGACAGACGAGGGAGCGTGCACGTGGACCGTGGAGCTCGCTCTCTGAGAAGGAGGCCTGCGTGACAAATGGGTGACAAACAGTCTGTAAAAGGGGCAAGTACAAAGGAAAATAGGCTTTAAAACTGAATGATGATAGCATGCCGTTATATCTGGCAAACTAGAAGAAATATTTAAATTTCTGACAGAAAATAAGGAATTGGAACAAGAGGAAAGAGAACAGCTAGAAAAGCTAACCACTCAGCAGCGTATTGAAATGGCACGCGAAGAGAATCCGCTCTTTCCTTTCCCACTCAAAAGCCCAGAGTAAGCAGGTTTTGTAGGTAGTTTTTCACCACGTTGCTGAGAACTTATCTCTCCGTTATGTACAACTGACTGTGGAAACTAACAAGAAAGAAAGCTGTGTAGCTGTTTTCCTGGAGCCAGTGTAAACCTGCCTCGGATCCTCCAGTGCAAGAAAAGTTTACAAGCACATTTTAACTGCAGACAAATGTAAAAATATTATATTGACCAACTAATCTAACCATGAATTAAAGGCATGATAGACATCACAAAATTTGCTATGGCAGTTCATCACATGAATGGACCAGTGGGGAAATAAATCTCATTACAGACAGAAAAATAATTTTATTTTCAATTCTTCACAACAGAAAAGAAAAAACTAGAAGAAAACAACCAACAACACACAAAAACGCTTTAAAAAAAAAACAATACAGAAAGAAAAAACTGCCTAGGCATTTGCATTGACTAAATAATGTCATAAATAATATAGCACATCCACTCCTGAAAAATACTATAAAACAAGAAGAAATAAGAGGTGGAAGAATTGGAAAAGAAGAAATAAAAACCACCATTACTTGTTAAAAATGGATTTGTCTACACTGAAAGTAGCATAATCAGAATATTTAAACTAATGTGGGAGTTCTACCAAATAGTTTGCCATAAAACACCTTACAAAAATGAGTAATAACTGATTAGGAAATGTAATGAGATTCTCAAAGCACAATTCTCAAAGGCAGCACAAAGTGTGTATTAATTCATCTAACAATTAAGAAGAACTTCTTAGAAGAATGTAGAACTTTAGATAAAGTAGTGCATCTTATGAGTAGAGTGGCTTCAATTCTGCATAAATTAATCAATAATGCCATCCTAATCAGAATCATATGTGTAATTTTTGAAATTTGACATCATTTTAGAATTTATGTGAAAGGCCAAAGATGAACAAATTATCAAATTAAAAAGAAGTGAAATTTACTACGAGCCCATGCATAGTAATAGACATACCAAATATAATCGTGCAATATATGTATATGTATACATGATTTATAGATATTTTATGTTAACTTGATATATGTTAATAAAGGTGGCACTACTAATTAATATGGAAAGTGGGTTGGAAAAGGTAGGAAACCAACTCATCTGTAGAATAAAACTAAATGCTAGACGCTCGTCTTTCTTTCTGTAACGGGAGATGCATGGTCTTAGTTATGTTTCAGAGGGCTGCTGTGTGCCACCTACCCAGAGCGCTGGGTAAGGTGGAGGAGAGAATGCTGAGGTGCTGTCGCAGGCAGTGCGTGAAGATGAGAGTTTGGCCTGCGGTGTTAGCGAGGGGTGTGGTTAGAAGTGAGGGGTTCCAGCTGCTCTCCTGAGCGCTGAAGTCTTGTCCGGCCACACACACAGTGTCTCTGGCTCGACTCTTGCAGACCATGTCAACAAACATGTGACGCTAACCTTGTTTTCTCAAAGACATCTACTCCTCCTCTTGCGTATAACTGAGTTTCATTTCTAGAGACCTGGGCGTCCCATTCCCACTGATACTGGGTTCATTTGGGCTCTTTTCAAGTTGTGTTTCTTTTATAGCAGCAAGCTCCTTCATTAACTGTCACTTCCCAACTGATATTTATACTGTTAGCCAGGGTTTAAATAGAGAAAAACATTGGACTTGCATTAAATTGACTTTATTTCTATTTTTATTAAAGAACTTCATTTGTTGGCGTAGTGTTTGTTTATGGCTTACTGTGATACTGAACGTGTCTGCTGTTTTAGTCGGAATGTGGAACAGGGGCTGCGAGGGACACGCACGACTCCTGGACATTACAACACGATTAGCCGAATGGACAGACATCGGGTCGTGGATGATCATTACTCTCCAGAGAGAGACAGGTAAGTACGACTCCGTACTGTTAGGCTGTATCAGACGCGTACAGGGGTTGTCGTGAAGTGCTCTCACCTACTTCATTTTAGTTTCTAGGACCGCGCTTCCTTTACCACGGCCACACTCTGCGCCATGACTGCTGCACTGCTAACATAGAAGCGCACGCACAACAGAAACAAAGCCGTTCTGCATTTGCAGTTTGGTCTTTTGTTAAATAAAATTAAACTTTGCACAAGAGATCATAATAATAATCATCCCAATAGCAAGATGCTCTATCATTTTACCTTGTCACAATTATTTTATATAAATCTACTTTCATTATACAATAGATTTTAAAGTCTTTTATGTACATCAGAGAAATCAATGTGACTGTTTATATATAGAAGTACTGAGACAGAATTTGGTTTGTTTAGGAAACATTTTATCATGATTCATGACTTTCGGTAAACCCTTTAATCATCTTAAAGAGTCATGCTTGCTGATTGCTGTGTTTGAAAGACTTGTCTGAATTTCCCCCATTAAATGTGACAAACTTGGAGGTAACATGGTATGTTACAATGCTTACATGAATTATTACCAATTTTAAAAGTTAATAAAATTAATTAACTCTCCAGCTCATGCTTTGGTCATATATTAAAAATGCTGTGATATTTTCCCCAAACTATCAAAAAAATTTGAGACTCGATGAAGAGAGCTGAGTTTATTATTTTGAAAATAATAAAACAAGGGAAATCAGATGTTCTTTTGTATGTCTCTTACACTAATTTGTGAAGAACATTGGGACTTTAAAGTCTACTTTAATGATATGAGAAATTACTTTCTATATATATAAATGTATTTGTTTTGTCTGTGTCTAAATTAATACTCAATTCATGCTTATAATTTCACTGTGCTTTACTACACATTTCCAAAAGAAAAGGAGTATCTTAGATCTCAGTGGTATCACACAAATGCTGGCTCTTATGTCTGAGATTTAAGCAGAAATGAAGAAGTTATTAAATTAGTATTATTTTTAAAAATTTTCTTGACCTGTTCTTAGTTGTCTATTCCTTTAGACCTGATTCATGCATAGATACGCTACCTGTAGAGAGTGATGCTATGCAGATAAGAAAACTGAAAGGCAGATTCATGTGCTGGCGTGCTTAACAGTGGGAGAGTCTTACCAGGGCAGGGTCATAGGTGCTTTGATTACCTAAGCAATTTTGACAAGCTTAGCAACTTCTGGAAATTATTTACATAGCAAGTCATAAGCTTGTTCACTGAAAATTTGTTAATGGGAGGGATAACAGAGAAAAGTCTGAAATGGAAAATATATGGAAAATGTTCTATTAATGAAAAATAGACCCCCTTTTCAATGAAGACAAGTAAATGTGACCAGAATATTAGAAAAGAGTGGAAGACAACAGTGGATGCCATTACCTTCAGTGCTGGGTTGGTCAGTATTTAAAACAAGTGGTCCTGGGCTTAGTGACAACAGGATGACCGACATTTGCTCTGAAAGCCTAGGCAGTGGACGCAAGCCTTTGCAGCGTTCAGCGGTGCAGACATCTGGCTCCCGCACTCACGCCTGCGTTTGCCACCACTGCCGTGGGCCATTTGTCCTTGATGTATTATAGTCGTGGCAGAGACCGCCTGGGTGTCATTTTTATACCTGTTCCAGCTCACACCTGTAATTGAAATACCATTGTATTTTCTGTTTTACTTTGTAACTTTGTGCATCTTTTAGTTTTGAAAAAATTTTATATGATTTTCTGTAGAAGTTTTGGAGAAAATTTATTCATGCTGTTTCATGACGATTTTTAGTTTGTGGTAGATCGCTAGATCACAATTATTTTTAAATGGGATCTGTCTGAGATCCTTTCTGAAACAAGTAAAATAGAATTTCATTTACATAGACGTGAAATAACCATTTTGCTAGCGTTATTTTTTGGATTATCTATGTAGCCATTATTCATTAAAATAAGGACTCAAAAATCAGAATATTGTGTCCAATAATGTATGCAGTCTATCACATTATGAAATGGTCCTTCCTTTCTGCTTTAGCCTAATATTACGAAGGACTTTCAATAATTAAATACATTTGAAGGCATTATCATTTTCATGGAGTATTTAGAGGGCAGGAATACTCTAGCTTTATTACCTGAATTTTCTTGAGTAGCATTTTACAGAGTTAGTCAATAACACCATTGCTTAAAAAGCCTAAGGGAGAATTTCTTTGAGATAGTACATTTTAGGTATTGTGAGAGAGGCATTAACTTTTCTTGTCGGTAAGAATTGATGCACTGGATTAGAATAGTATTTTATTAATGTACTCTTTTTCATAGGATTTGGAACAAATACCTTTGGATTCAAATTTAGAATTTTACATCTTGCTAAGGATGTGTCTTAGGGAAAATTAATGTCTTTGATGGTTGATTTGCTTATTTATAGAATTAAAGTACAAATACCAACCTTATAGAGTTGTCTAAATTAACTGGTATTTCCAGTGTAATTTTTATATTTCCTGTCAGACTGTCAGTATCAAAATATACAATACATATCCATAATTATTTCATCCAAATTTCATGATATGTACTAAAAAATTGTGCCTACCCCTTAGCATTTGAAAAGAATCTTTTAGCTCCCAAGTAATTTACAGTTAATTGCTTAATAATTAAGCAAAAACAACAACACAGAAAACAGTTGATTCCAATATTTCTTTCAAAGTTTTGTTGAGAATGTAAGCTCTGAGCCAGATTTTGAGAAACCAGCGTCTTTGTTTAGGGTAGAACAGGAGCAAAAGATAGAGGCAGGACCCACCCACGCACCACGGGGGCCCAGGGGAAGGAGAGGGGTTTGTGGCACATGTCCGGAAGGGGTGTGTGCGGGCAGTGGCTTCTCCACTGACTGCAGTGGGTGAGAGACCGTGCTGTTCAGCATTAATTTATAGTGCATGGTTAAGCGTAAGTGGTATAAAGAGCAAACAGAGTGTGCAGATCCTTTTTTACAGGTAATAGAAGACAATTATCTATTAAATATTTGATTGGAACTTTTCTTTGCATATCTTTGTCATTGCTACTTATAATTTTACTCTGTTTTGAAAAGTAAAGGGGTTCCTTACAAGGCACATCCACAGTGCATGAGTATTAATTAAAATCATAGTTTATAAAGAACATCTTTCATCTTCCACTACCTCTCCCCACTAGTTCTATCAGTTTTTCTCTAGTAACTACTACAACCAGGAATATACTTTTCCTGGGGGCACATTATATAGCTATAGTATTATATCATTTAAAAAGGGTTTTTGGGGGGTCTGTGTGAGCTAATTTACTGTTAGGATATATATTATAGTTTTAGATACTATTTGTGTCACGTATCAGAATTCTGTACCCTGTAGCCTGATTTTTAGGTCTATTACAGAGGCCAAAGTATGTTAGCTACTTTTCTATTCTTTAATTATGCTTTTCGCATTATAAGGAAAATATATATATATATATATATATATATATATATATATATATATATATATATGTCTGTGGTGGCACTGGGGATTGAACCACTGAGCTGCTTCCCTGGCCCTTTTCCGTTGTCATTCTTAGACAGGATCATGTAAGTCATTAACTTGCCCAAGCTGAATTTTAACTTGCGTCTGTGCCCTAGAGTGCTGAGACTGTGATTGTGTCACCACGCATGGCGAGGAGATTTGCATTCTAAAAAGGAAAACACCTTACTGTGGTCTCAAAAGTAAAATGCTTTATTATCTAGTATAATTTTTATGTTCTATATCAGGAAGCCAATTATAAAAAATATAGCACATGCTCACAAAAAACAAGAATCTCTGTGGTCCTTTTAGTTATCCACTATGAGGGAAGCACGTGTTTGAAAGTTTAAAATGATAAAGAAAGTAAATAAAAAAACACTTTCTGTATCTTCATAGATTATATGTTACATTTCGGGAATATATTTTAAGACAAGTTAAATAATACCGGTTCCTCCCAGTGAACTGCGGGTACTGCAAAGCAGGCCAAATGTTAATAATGGTAGAGACAGAGCAAAGTATTTTGCATTAAATTGGATTGTGGCAGACAGCTTTCTGTATCTGTAGGTTTATTTAGATGTAGGATATTTTATCTCTTCCTTTTATTGTACTTTTTCTGTATCTGGTGGTTTCTAAAAGGGGAAAGACAGACTAATTTAATATAGCAGAAAGATGGTTCATTGCAATAATGAACAATGAATAATTTTGTGTTGTCCTAGATGTTATTTTAAGAATCAAAGTGCATCTAGAAATTGTATTAGTAATCCAGTTCTTTGAATAGCATTTGTATCATAGTTCTCAGAATCTGCAACTTCTTCACTTTTGCTTTTTAAAATTTAGTGAACTTAATTTTCTGTTTTTCATTTAAATGAATTACTACCTTCTTCAAGCTTTTAAAAAATTATCAGATTGCTCTAACTTCAAAGTTTAGTAAGGGTAACTTTATTTAGTTTAACCCATTTGGCATATTTGATTCATTATGTGTATTTATTGCTCAGGTTTTATGAAGTGCTTGCTAAATTCAGTTTTGGAAGAAAAGGAAACCTGGTTTAATGGAGACATGTAAAACGTGTTTAAATTACAGGTAGATGCAGCGAAGGGCCAAATATGTTACAGACCTTAGATGGATTTTAGAAGGTTTATCAGTACCGAGGTGCGAAGTCTGTATGATGTGCGAGCATTTTTGGTAGCTTTCTCAGAGGAGGCCATGTCCAGGTACGGTTAAGAACTCACATGACTGGAGATAGAAAAGAGAAATAAAGCAAGTTCATGTTGGATGAAGGTGATTCTAACTTAATGTTTCTTTGGCTTTATAAGGACAAAATTAATAATTAAAGTACTTCAAGGAAAATATTAAAAACTGAGTGGTGGTACAGTACATATTCTATGACTTTACAGATCTTTATAAGCTTTGGAGTTTGCACTTTTTCTCTTACACTTCAGATGCTTGTAAACAGTTTTCCTTTTTAAAGCAGTGCATTCCGTTATAGCTGTCAGCTGTTATTTCTATTCTTTTGCTTTTTTGATACTTGTTTTTGCACTCTACATAAACCTGAGGCTCTCTGTTTACATTCCTAGAATATTTCTATGATTATGTGAGCCAGTACTTACTTTGGAGAGCAGGTTCATCATAAATACGGTGTAAGGCCCGGCATGGTGGCACACGCCTGTAATCCCAGCACTTGGGAGGCTGAGGCAGAAAGATTGCTTTGAGTTCAAGGTCAGTCTGGGCTACATAGTGAGTTCAAGGCCAGCCTGGACTACAGAGTGAGACCCTGTCTCAAAATAAAAGTATAATTTTGCTTTTACTTTTTAGTTTACTACAAATATATTTTGAAAGTATCAGCCATTTTGCCCTGAAATTTTAAAAAGACATTCTCTTGTTCTAGAAATTGTCATACATTGACTATTTACAAATTGTACAAGACTGTGAGGCCAAAGCATAATATTATTGGAACAGAAAGAAAATTACCTGCTTGAGTCTCTAGGAAAATGCTTCCAAAAGAAGGGACTAGAATGAGTAGGATTTTCAAGTAAGAATAGTAGAGCTTACCTCAGAGAGTTGTTAGGTGAAGTAAATAATGTGTGACATAGACAAAGCTTTCAGTGGAGTGCTTGACATAATTGTTATATATGTACTTTGTTTAATACCCAGAAGCAGTAGTGTCTAAAGCCAAGGGAGGAAAATGTTAGAAAACTGGGTTTGGAAAACCAAGGTCTGATTCCATAGGTGGGTCTAGTTTGATGACCAGCGGAGGCAAGAGGGTCGTTGAGGGTTGCACAGGTAATGTGTGGAGAGCTCCAAGAGAGCAGGGGAGGTGGGAGTCCTGTGCGTGCAACCGGAAGCATTGAGGGAGACCTGGAGATCTGTCTTCTACGCTGTTCTGTGATGAAGAGAAATGAGAAAGGTGCGCGTCTACAGAAGGAGCCAAGGTTAGCAAAGGCTGCCTGTGTGGGCCGGCGTGCAGACGAGAAAGGAAAGGCAGAAGAGAATAATACATAAAGCAAGGTCATGTGCGAAGCAGTGCTTCTTTGGGTGCAGAAGACAAGAACAAGTGAAGATTTAAGTGTACAGAGGTGGAGTTCCGGGAGTTAGGAGAGCTGAGTGCTTGCTTCCCTTATTTACTGGGACACAACCATCATCTGCAGTGACTAAGTGCTTTGGCATTAAAGGTTTTAAGAAAGTAGAAAGAGCTCAGTTAGTGCCTCGGAATGAAGAGAATCGGCTTCAGATGGGTGAAGGGTCAGGCTGCTGGACTGCTTACGGCAATCTTGGGACATGAAGCATAGCGGAGCCGACGATGTGAATTAAGTACATAGTAAACAAGCAATAGGGTGAACAGCCAATAAATTCAACAAACACGCAGTAATTAAGTGAAAGTAATCAAATCAGGTTGTTTTTATTACTAAGTAGAATTTTTAGAGCCCCTTGTAGTTATTTTTAATTATAGATGGTTGAGGAGAAACAATGACCTCATAAAATCTCCTAAGTTTTGTAGGTATTACCTTTTTTATTGTTTCTTTACATTATGGTTATTTTTATTATTTTTCTCTTTTCACCTTTCCTCCTAAAAAGTAAGAAAGCATCCCTGTAGTATAACATTTTCTACATAGTGCTGAAGATATTTGAATGATAATTGATAACATTTTAAATATGGTTTTTGCATACTCTGAGTATATTTTTGCTACATTTGACTTTAGAGTACTTAGTCTGTTTTAACCTGTGGCCTGCAGTGTAACAGTTGAGTGGGGGGACAAGCTTTCGAGGAGCAGTTTTCATTTGCTTTGCTTACTATCTGCTTACCTTTTTGAGTCTCACTTTTAAAACTGAACTGTCCCTTTTTCACTGCTTTCCTGAGTCTCATTTCTGTTCTTGTTTTTGCCACGTTTACAGTCATTTTCCTACTCTACCTCGCTCCAGATACAGTCAGAGCAGTGAGCACCACCGCAGGTACACCTTCCTTACAGTGGAGTCTGTGTGTAGAACTGCATGTTCCTGTCCGTTGGTGTGACATAGTTCACTTTCAGTTCTGTGTTTTGTATAGCTACATGTGGTTTTTAATGAAATATAGAAACATTATATTTATCAAAATTGTGAAAGAAAAATATATATAAACTAACTGTAATTGAATGTAAAAAATACACCTTGGTGCATTAGAAGCATCTTTTTGAATATTTTAAAACTTGTGTTCAGTAGGAATTACAGTTTTGTCTGTTGTCTACAAAGACACAATCACTGTATTGTGTTTGCATTGATCACATTCAACTGCTCACCTTCCTTGGCAGAGTCCCTAAGTAGATGTTAGTCAGCGTGGCTGATTTGTACACACGGTCTTAGCAACCCGTTTTCTTACCTGTGTGCTCCGGACTGGAGGATTCTGCCTTTGCAATGTTCAGGTTAAACTGATTTGTCTGCAGTTATCTTGTCACAGGTAACTCACTGATCTGCTCCTTTGCCATAGCAGAGAAGCGTGAATCTGTGAAGCGTACTGGATGTATAAGAAAACTTTTGTTCGTTTGTACCTGGCGCTATCTCTATTTCCACAGGGGGAGTTTCCAGTGAGTCCTATGTAGTCCAGTTCTATAGTACTTTAAAGAAATGCAATTTATGTCAGAGGGAAACGTCAATTATCTGGCATTTAAGAGGAAAGAACATAACTAGAAATTGAAGGGAAAGAAGTTTGATAAAGTTTATGTAATTCTCAAGGCTACAGGTAGCTTTAGAGATCTGAGCCAATTCGTTAGGAACACTTTGAGGTCCTTTAGGCAAAGAAGAGAGTGATCCTGACAGTGTGGTAGTGGGGTGGATGAGGATAGTGAGGAATTATGTGCCGTGATTAGTCACCCTAGCTGTTGTTTCAGCGTGATCTGGGTTATATGCGACTGTTCTTGTCCCTATTAATGTGAGTTAAGAGTTGATAATAGTTTTGTAAAAATAATGAAAGCTAATGAGTAAACTCCAAGTGTTTGAATTCACGTGGGTAAATATGCAAGTACACATGAGAAGATCAAAAGTAAATTCCTAATATTTCAAATTTTCTGATGTCTTTCAGTAAATGTAGTAGACATTTACTGCCTCGCAATTTAGTTATATAGTATTGGTTATTGATACTTTTAATTTTCTGTTGCATTTTCTCAGTCTCTCTTGTGTTATTTTTCTTTAATACTAAATAATTGTTACATTTTGCTGTTCTGTCTTTTATTATTACTGCTGCTGAATAATACATTCTGCCTCATTTTTTGTTGTAATGATCATTTATGTTACAGTCTAAAAAGTAGTTATATACTTGTATCTGGATACTTGGCCAAGGCTTTTCTTAAGGTGGGTCCATGCATGAATGACACGTTTCTGGTTCTAGGCTTTTTCCTGTTTACTCTGTCATCTGTTCTTTTCATTCTAAATTAAAGCCATGGACCACAGTGTTTACACTTTGTATTCGTCTTAGTCTCAGTTACCTATAAGTAGATCATTTGCCTCATGGTGTCTTTGCAGCTCAGTTGTGTAGACAGAGTTGTTTCATCAGCTCTAGGTTGATTATTACCTTCCTAGACTTTCCCAAGTTCTTGAGTTAGGCTTAACTGCCTGTTTTGAAGGGCACATGTATCAGTTATCTTTCTGTGCCATGATTTTATTTGTGGTCGGGAAACTCAAGATCATTATTGTTTATATTAAATTTGTTTTAGAAAATGTTATCTGTGTCTGACTATAAGGCTTATGTGTTATATGCGCATACCTATCTTATATGCATTGAGTTGTGTGCATTGGTCTCAGGCAGTAGAAACTCATGAGGACTTGAACTCACTTTGTAGCCCAGGTTGGCCTCAAGCTCATAGTATCCTCCTGCCTCAGCCTCCCAAGAGCTGGGATTACAAGTGCATGCCACCATGCCTGGCTCCTGACATACTACTTTTTTTCTTATTTTTTTTATTTTAAAGAAAGTAGTAATGAGAAACACACAAAAATTTTTTTTGTCATACTGCTTTGATACATACGAAAGAATGTGTATAAATTTCAAATTACAGTAATGAATTAAATGCCCATGAACCTTCTACCCAAACTAAGGACCAAATCATCTGGTTTCCGCCGTGAACTCCCTGTGTCACCCTTGCCTATTGAAGACTGTGCCTCTTCTATAGAAATAATGTATGTGAACTGGATTTTTCAGCTTGCTGTTTCTCTTCTTTGCTTTTCTAAAAGCTACTTTGAGCATTTATTTTTGGCTTACTTGCTTTCTAAATTATTCCTCCCTCCAACCTCCATACTAGTCTACTGTGAGATTCTTGGACTTTTTCTTTCCCTGAAACATCTGTCGAAGACATAAGATCATATATAGTCACCTGTGCATCCTCCTTTATTCATTTCCATAATGTCCTATTCTTGTATCTGTACCTCCTGTGTCTTTGTGTGTAATACAGGTAAGCACATTTCTTGACTTCTTGTTAATGCTGCTTTATTCACTGATGGTTTTGCACTTGGCTTTGGCCTGCATCACAATTCCTGCCGTTACCCTGAGCAATGTAGGCATTTCTCTATAGGATCAGTCTGCAACCACTCATTTTCTTAACTATTTCAAATATAGTGAGTGCTGTCCCGAATTCTATTTCAGTCAGTAGCTCCTCTGTCCCATCACTTGAAATTGTTCTGCTTTTGCTATCTTAATTCAAATATTCCTCTACTCTTGGATTTAAGAGCCGCATGCCTCTTTCTTACTCTTTCATGGAGTTATTTCTACTTCATTTGTCTTTTATATCAGTAGAGAACTCTGCTCTCTTCAGCTCTTTATCATCTCATTAGTCACCTTCTCTTTACCTACTTACACACCCAGAAAATGGATTCATTCTCAGGAATAACCTCAGTGCTTTCAGTGCCTTGTTTGTACTCGAAAAATTCAAATGTAGATAAGTCTCTTTCTCTTGCAGAATAACTTTTGAACTAAAATATTCCAGTTCTTCCTAATTCACCAATTTGAGTCAAAATAACTGAACACTTAAAGGGAAAAATGACCTTTTTATTGAGGAGTTTGAATGAAGAAAGTGGCTCTGATCTCTCAGGGTGTGGTTTTCCTGCCTAGGTTTCAAAGTAACATAGGCTCTCACCTGGAAATTCTCCTTCTGAGAATAAATACATTGTTAATATCTCCAAGAGCACTGTAGTGTGGCTGTATAACATTTGGAAATCTCTGAGTGGAATGAGTGTAGTAAACTCAATTTGACGTTCTCAGTTCCTGAGCATCATGGGAATTCAGGTTTCCATTGGTCTGTATTCTGTAAGATTATAACATGAAGAATTATGAGTCTGGCTCTTTAGAACAGAACTGTTGAAGCATAAATAGTGTTTTCTAAACTTTGTATATTACTTCAAGAGAAGAATGTTGACTAAGCATCAGAACGAACACTTTTTCTTATCTTCTCTCCAGATTATGTCAACCACACAGTTAGCTTTGATTCATTGCATTCATTATAAAACAAAAACATTTTAACCAACGTGTACTTGTTGTTAATTAATACTTTTTAAAATATGCTCTTTGTTTTAATAAATATGCCTTCATAGTTTAAAATATACTCGTGTGCCCTACTTGTCTTCCTGATGTTTATCTCTATTTACAGCTGTGCCCAACATTTTAAGGGAGGAACAACATTTGCTGCCACTGATGGTTGGCAGTTGGCGGTGTGTGGAAGGTCTCACCGAGAGACAGCAATCCTGCTGGGTCCCCAGATAGGGACAGGAGCTGCATAAATTCATGTGGAGGGAGGTGGGGTGTCAGTGGCACTTAAAAAACATGCACGAGCAAAGTCACAGAAGGAATCAATGTCCTAGTTTAAATCTTTCAGAGCATTACCCGCAAGATAGAGAATAGTATGGAAAGAATCTGGAATGATAGAGTCCTGATTAGGAGGAGACTTGTGTGTTTCTTAGGGAATTTAGGTACCACTGGTACTTTTAAGGGTTTTAATTATAGGATGACTGTAATACATTTAGTCACTGAATGTCCACTATAGAAAGTAGCTGGATCCACTATAGAAATTTTGACTGGAAGAGGAAAAGTATGAAAAGAAAAGCAGGTGCTAAGGTTGTAGATGGAAAGATAAAGAACAGATGGAAGATGTAGTAAAGGAAAATCAATAATACCAGGTAAGTAACAGGGTTTGGATGTTGAGGGAGAGCACAGAGTGAAGAAGAATGTCCAGTGTGACCGGGTGGCCGCTGCGCACACATGGCCCTTAACAAGCGCTGGGGACTTGATGGAGGAGCCGGCCATGGGGGAGGCGAGGCAACGCTGAGCGCGGAGTGCAGTGAGCCGCTTTGAAATTTACCGAGGGCCTAAGCCGCTGGAGCAGGGCAGAAGCACGTGGAAGCAGCTTGGGAAAGCGCCCTGAGGGAAGGCCGAGGGGTTTGCTCGCCTCTGTCTTGGAGGACGTCACAGTGAATTGGCAAACTGAGGCAGGAGGGCTACTGAAGCTCATAAAGAAAGAAAGTGAGAAAAGCGAGACTAGAGCTAAAGAGACAGAGAGTGTTAAGGAATAAATAAGGTCAGCAGTAATAATAACAAACTAAAACTGACTGATAGATTTTCAAAGTGGGGGTTTCAGAAGGAGGTGAGGCACGGGGTGGGGAAAGCAGATTATGATAAACCTGAGCTTGGCTGGGGGATAAGACAGTGAAGGAGCTCCCTGGCAGAAAGCTTGCCTGGCACACATGAGGAGCTGGGTTCCATCCCAGGACTGAAAGAAGAAGTCTCCTGACAGTGTGGAGGAGAAATGGAGGTAGGGTATGTGCTGTCAGAGGGTGTCTGTGGCTTTTGGCGTAGGGAGCTTTGTGTGCCCATGCTTTGTCAACTGACGCAGAAGAGGTGTAGGGGAGGTAAAATGAAAACACAGAAAAGGGGATGCCTAGAGCAGGGGCCTTAGAGGACAGAAGGATGGGCTAGGCTAAACGCACATGGATTTGTGAACAGACAAAACTGTTATCACTGACCCAGGAAGAAGACAGGTAGAGGACGAGCAACTGAGAGGAGTTAATGGAGAGAAAACACATGGTGAAGCGAACTGGTGTTATACTTCTGATGGATTTTTGAGTAGGAAGTCTTGGATTAGAAGATAGTCTGAGCTCTGCCTGCTAGTGTTTGAGATGATCAGTCAGAAAGTTGGTGGTGGATAAAGAAGGAAGAAAGGAAGGACAGTGGCAAGAATGGTGAGACCAGAGAACACAAAGTGTCAAATGAGATAAGTAAACTGGGCATGTGCTATGGCTGTGTCTGGACGTCTCCCCAGAGCCTCATGCAGTGATGGGGGGTGCTTTGTCAAAGGTGGCTGGATCTAGAGTGTGTGATGTTGGGATTAAGGGTGTGATGCTAAGATTAAGGGTGTGTGATTACTACATCAGTCCACTGAGTGGTTTGGCGTAGTTCTGAGTGTGGATAACAGAAAGGGCCGCCCTGGTGTGGGTGCTTCCTGCCCCAAGGATGTGTAGCCTGGGTAGAATATAAGGGACAGGAAGAGGGCTGCTGGTCACTGCTTGTGGGTCGCTGCTTGCTGCTTTGCTGCTTCCTGCCTTCCACACCAGGAACTGTGTTTTAATTCCCTGTGATATCCATCTGCCTTGTCACCCTCCCTTGGAGCCAGATGATTGTGGACTGAAACCTGTGCAAACTATGAGCCAAAATAAACCTTTCCTCCTTTAACTTTGTGTGTCAGGTATTTTGTCTCAGCAACAAGGAATCTGAGACAATGTAGATTATGAGACATTTGACAGAAATTAAAGATTGAAATCAAATTTGAAGTATTAGAGTTTAGGGTTTCTAAGTCTGTCATTCAGTTGGATTCTAGGATCCATAATATTCTCCCCAAAGTAGTGGACTGACGCAGAAAAAAAGGTGACACTCCTTGAATTTATGACAGTGTAAGGGCCTGGGGGACGATTTTGGGGGACAGTTTTGTACATATGTATAAATAACGTCTCCTGTCCTCACCTTAGGAGTTAGGAAGAAGAAGCTTGTGGACAGGCAAGTCCCAAATCACCCGTGACTGGGGGAGAGTGATTGGAAGTCGGGTAGTCTGTCAGCAATCTGAATGAATAATGGATTTCATGTCAAGTACTGTCCGAGAGGAGAAAGGACGGTGCACGCTACGCAGGACAGCACAGGTCAGATGTGTCTCTCAGGAGCTCTTGTCCTCTCCTGCATCCTCGATTTGTGAAGCTTGAAAGAATGTGCGGCTTCTGCAGCTCGGGTTACAGTAGGAAAGTCTGCGCTGAGAGCACAGTGCTTCTCAGGGGACTGTGCTCAGGGAGCTCCGCAGGAGCAGGGATGCGAGGGACGCTTGTTACAGTGGAACAAGGATTCTGGAAACTTTGGCAGAAAATTAGAGGGAAGTAACAGTGAGAGCAGAGTACAGGAGACAGAGTTTAAGGAGCGGATAGTATGGATAGTGGGGCTTGCCTCTGACTTGACAGACAAGAATTCTGTAGAGATGCTTGAGTGTAAGCGATTCACCGCAGCGTATCCTAAGTTTATCTGGAGTTGTCTTGGTGCCGGAACTGGACGCAGGTCCCAGGAAGGGTCTGACCAGGCGTAGAATCGTGCAGAGGGTTGCAGTGGGGTTTGAAGAGAGGCCACGGTGGTCATATCTCAAGGTATGCGGGGCCACAACCAAGGACCCTGAGTAGAGAAAGGGTTCCACCGGAAGCTGGTGCAGTCATGGTGACGATTAATTGCCATGTAGGACGGAGGTTGCTTTCTGGCGGATGGCTTCCTGTGAAGGAGGACAGAGAGCCCTTAATAAATGCAGTCAAAGCCAATAACCTACACTTCCCCAGCTATCTTTTTTAAATCTTAAATTTGCTGCATTACCAGACTTCTCACAGCTGTTTTCTTCTCCTAACCTAATTTCTGTTTTTGTCTCTACTTTCTCTTCTCTGAGAAGTTCCTGCATTAATTTCTTATTTCTGTTGTATTCCAGTCTCCCTCCTTTATTGATTTTTTCTCTGTGCATTACTGTTGAAGTCTTCTGAGTAAATTCTTCCTATCCTGCCACCTCTTCAAGGTGTAAGAACGGTCTGCTTCATATTCATATTCTCTCTCTCATCAGTTGTCCTGACTTTGTATTTTTACATATGCTTTTCTCTGTTACATCATTTTCTAAGCCTAAACCCTCTGCAGTTTGACCTTTGCCTCTAGCACTACACTAAGATTATTTTCTCCATGGTTATTATTTGTTAAATCTTTTATGCATATTTATCTTTATCCTCCTTCTTCCTTTTTTGTGGTATCTGCCACTAATTTCCTTTCTCAGCTTTTTTGTTGTTGTTGCTGGAAGACAACTAACTTTATTATGCCAGCGGGTGGATGGGGGATCGCTACCAGAGCATCAGCTCAGAGCCGGCTTTGGGCTTGCTTTATACTGGTTTACAAGCGGGAGATACAAAGGCTGGTGAATTTGTATTGGGTAGCATCAGTTATCCTTCCTCTTTTTCAGCTTCTTTAATGCAGTATTCTCTTAGTTTTTATTCTAGCCTGTGACTACCCTTTTGTCTCTTTAACCTCTACTATTTTCCATGTCTTCACCTTTGGGACATATATTTTCTTATATCCTGTTGCGCCTGTGACTTTGACTAAAACTTCTAGTTGTTAGTGTAGTACCAGGCATATCATGTGATCTCAGCACCATATGTACTGAAAGAATGAATGACAATGTTAAAGTATCACTGCTAAACAGTGACTTACCAAATTGCATCTTTCTTGAATGACTGATTTCTCCATCTGATAGGTATTTGCATAAAAATATTCTTCCAACACTTCACAAATTTAATTCCCAATGTGAATTCATTATTTTCCCTCCAAGAATACTTCTATATCTGTTAATAATTTATTTCATTTCTGAGGCTGGAAATTGAAAAGTTTCTTTTTGATTCTGGAGTCTTTTTGGCCTATGCATATCTACATGTAATATGGTAATTTGTGAAACATTACTAAGAAGAAAATGCCATTCCTACTACCAAGATTTATAGTTCAATGAAGTTAATGAGCTATATAATCAAGAAAGCCAAGTTCAGTTTGCAGCTCAGAAAATAGAAAATTAGTTGAATTTGTGTGAGTTTCCATAAACTTTAGTTTGCTCAATCTTAAAATGAGAGAGCTTGGATTATGTGGGCTCTGAGTTCCTGTGTCTCTAACATCTGTTCGCTTACTGCTGTGTGGGGGGCGTGCTCTGCACAGAGAATCCTATGAATATTGTATAGCATGATTTTCAGTGTTTTGTCCTGCATCCCTTCTTCTCTATTTCCTCTTGTGTTACTGTAAGTCAGTCTTTTTCTAGACTAATTCATTCTGTGTAATACTGCTGAATTAATTTCTTAAAATTTGAAAATTATATTTGTTCAGAAACTTTATTATTCTTATTGAAAACTAAGTGCCGTTTAAACATCCAAACCAGGTATTTATCATCTTCACCAACTAACTCTGAGCTGACTTTCTAGCATTTTGCCGTATGGCTTGTTATTCCCAGCCTTACTAGTCGGGGCTTTGTCCTCATTACACGTGCTGAGGTGTCTGTACCTGCCCATGGGCGCCATCCACCTTTTCTACTACAGTTCCTAGCATGCGGAACACACTTGGCATGAACTTTTATTTGATAGCTCCAATGTCTGTAACACCTCTAATCAGATACTACCTGCTACTTAACAGAGGCCTTAATTTTTTTTGATTTCCAATAATTTTGTATTGCTTTTTGGATATCATGTCATGCACAGTGACTGAGGCAGTGGCATTTAAGCTTGAAAATGAGCGCATCTTTTTGCTTAAGCAGATGTGTGTGTGTGTGTGTGTGTGTGTGTGTGTCTGATGTTGTTACACAGTCTTCTGGCTGAGTATTGATGTGGGGTGGCAGATGCTGCCAAATACCCTAGGCAGGGGCCTATGTGAGAGATTTGCATTACACCCACTCTACCACCCATATAAAGATTCAGAAGAAAAATTGGTGAAGTTTTTCAAAGTTGACCTATGAAATTGTTGAAGACAGCATTTGTATTATTTGAGTGTGAGCACCATACTTCATTGCATAGTTTCATAGAGTGATAATTCATATTTCTGTATACTTACAGGTATTTAAAATGTTTGTTCTTTATGGAACCTTTAAAGATCTAGAAAAGATTAATGTAGGGCCAATAGTTTGGTAGAATAAATTATATTTTTATGAAAACAAAGCATTACACTCTAGTAGTCACTTAAAATAGAAACTCAGTTATAAATTACAAATTTTATAGTAAGAAGGTGGCAATTGCATTACCTCTCATGATTTTTAAAATTTATATATTAAAAACCTGTTAATTTACTGCATGGTACTTGTGCTGGGTAAATAATACTAATTCTATTTTTTCTGCTATTTTTGAAATAAAAATGAAATAACCACAAAAATCATAAAGAGTTCAGTACCCAAAATGTCCTCAGAATACTTACACCTTATATATTATGTGCTCATATTTAATAATATATCTTCATTGTTCACTATGGTATTTATCACTACTTTTCTGGAAGAAAGTGATATATCTCATCTTGTGATTTCATCTAATAACTTTCTAAAAATACCTCTATAAGTGTGAGAACACTGTTTTTCCTGATAAAATGCACTTGTCTGTGGTAGTCATATCTTTTCCTACATTAACAGTTTCTCTTAGCAATGTCATTGTCACATTTTCATTATTTTTAACTTGGATAACTATATATTGTTATTTTTCTGTAGGCTAATTTATTTTTAAGTGATACAGTCTTTATTTTTATCTCAGTAGAAATAATTTGTAGAGAAATTCTATTGTGCCCAAGGATAAATTCATCTATCTTCCTCCAAAGTAATAAAATATTCCTATATATGAACAGAATCACTTATTCTTCCCATGGTGTTTTGTGTCTTATAGTCCTCCCTGCAGCCCCTGTGGTGCTGGGGGCTGGACTCCTGCAGGCCAGCAAGTGACCTGCCACTGCGCTCCACCCTCAACCATGGCTTAAAATTCTCTTAATATTAGAAACAATGTTAAAAATAATACAATTTTTAAAAAATGATATTTGTATTGTGCATATTGTGAAGAATATGAAAATTAAAAGTTTTTTGAATTTGAGTCATATAATTAAATTATTATACATTTTAATTACTCCAACATGCCTCACTTTTATGTTTTTAGTATATTTTATGATGTAATTATTACTTCAGTTATACAGCTGATTACCAGAAAATCTCTAGACATTGAAAATACTAGTTGAACAGAATGTAATGCTTCTGCTGCTAAGCACTTACTATATTGTACACTGTGAATATGGGAAAGGCAATTCCTGCCACAGACATGAGACTGGGTTCTAGCTTTACTTCTTCCAGGCCCGTACGCCGCTCCTGCCACTGGTGCTGGGGCCTGAACCCAGGTCCTTTGCTCTGAGCTGCCTCGCCAGCCCATTATTTAGTTCCTAATTTGGGCCAAGGTCTTATTAAATTGCTAAACTGACTACCCTGGTCTCCAACTTCAGACCCTCTTGCCCCAGCTTTCCAGAGTGCTGGAGTAGAAGCATGTACCACCACACCCAGCTTACAAATTTATTTTTTTAGTAAACCTACTAAATTTACCTACAGCATCTTTATAATAGAAACATGAGACATCTTTGTCTTATTTTAAATATATATCAGGTTACGAGTTTTAATCTAGCATAATTTTTTGGTTTATGAATATTACTTTGAAACATTCCATTGTGGTAGTTTTAATTTTTTTTTTACTATTTCTAATATTCTTCTATCATATCCATAGATACTCTGTACTGAGCCTGCTTTGATCTGGACTTGTATCATTGGGATGCATGGATGGTGGATGCATGGATGCATGGATGCATGGATAGAATAGGTTATAGAAAAGAATGCCAACAGATTTATTCTTCCCGGCACTCTTGCATTAATCCCTGCACGTTCATGGAAAATGGGGACCCTAATGTAAGTTGCAAAAGTGATAAAATAAATAGGATGCTTGAAAAATTTTTGAGTCTTTTAAGAACAACCATACCAGAAAAATAATTGAAAACTGACAGCTTCTCTAGATGATTATAAAATTATTTTTCCTTAGAAATAACTAAAACAAAGTACTAAAGTATATTATTAGTCTTTTTGTTTTATTCTTTTGTTATGGATAATACTGACATTAAAGTCAAAGGCCTTTTGGATTGTTTTATTATCGAGGCCTATTGTCCGTTCTCATCCCAAAGTCTGTGTGTCTGTGTATGCTTTTTAAAGCTATTTATTAAGATAGTGGCTGTGGTTAGGACATCATCAGTCAGTACAAAGTAGTGGAGGGCCTCGTACGCAAAGCCTGTCCAGAATCTTCCAATTGACGATAGAGGCCACTGATACAGAACAATAGTGTACCAAGCCTGGGAAGCGTCACATTAAAGATCTGAAATATTTTAAACATAAGTGAGAAAATATGAACAATTTATTCAGAAACGGAACATAGATTATTAAATCACTTTTTGTACTGGTTGTTTTTGAATGAAGATTATTGGTACAGTTTAGATACACACGATGATCACATTCAGCACACGGAACTTGTGCCCGTGCGTGACACCTGAGTTCCTCCCCCCTCTTCAACTCCTCTTCCCCTCCTTATTTACAAAGCTTTGCTTCTATTTTATCCTTCTTTTTTCTCATTTTTTCCCTTACACCCTCTCTGCCCAGTACCCCTTTCCTTTTGAACAATTACTACATATTTCACAGTACCTATTATACATTTGGATTCCTATATACACTTTCCCAAATGCCCATCAACTGACAAACGGATAAAAAAAGATGTGAGCTTTTTATACAATGGAGTACTACTCAGCCATAAGTGAGGATAAACCTGAGACATTTATAGCTAAATGGATGAACCTTGAGACCATATTCTTAAGTGAAATAAATTGGACACATATATATATAAATATCACGTTGTCTCTCTGGTGTGGGATATTAAATCACTTTTTAAAAGAAAATTATTTACCTAAAAATATTTAAAAATTATATAAAGTTTTTCTGACCTTTTTTGTGACTTACTGTTTGATAAAGCTTATAGCCACTCTTCTTTGAATGCACCCTTTTTTGTGTGCATAAAGTAAAATTAGTGGGATTACAAAGGAAACTTCTTATATTGGAATTCAGTTTCCAAGTTGTGGATTCTAGGAAAGCACTAATGTATGTAAATCTTGCAAGTGGTTTTCTGTTATTTCCTAATTCTCTATTGCTGCTATTCAAAGTTATTTTTATCTTAAAGTTAATGTATGGTCAAAATATAGGTGGAAGATCTCAGTTCTTATATCTCAGTCACTGAAGAACCTGCTTTGGCTCTGGATGATTCATGCAGTGCTGCTTTAAATTTTCTCATCAGTAACCCCAAGACTTACAGAAAAATTTCATGTTAAGATCAGTGTCATTTTTTGGTATTCTTCAAAAAATATGTATTCAGAAATTTAAGAAATGCATAGACTGACAGATAGATATGCCTTTGATTATTGTACACATGTACAGAGATAGTATATTAAAAACATGTGACACATTTTTAGCATATTTCTTTCTTATTTTTTTATTTTGAAAATAAAAGGAAAACATTAACAACCATTTACAAAATAGCAAAAGAATACAAACAATACAGAGTTACAAACAAAGTGGTAGGAAATTAACAATGCTTGTTGTATTACATATTGATATCTTCAAAGTGGTTTCTCATGAAAACGAATACAGACATGCAGTATTGATCTATCAAGGACTCATTAACAGTTTCTTTCAGCAAAGAAATAGAAGACAGTAGAACAACTATGTTAACTATCCTGTATATACATACATACAAAATTTCTCCTTCTTTCCCTTCTCTTTTCCCACATCCCAGTTGCTCTTTACCCTTGAGCATTTTCCTTTCATTTCACAATGCCTATCATACCTCCTAGTTTTTATTAACTCTTTCAGGTCTTACACTAGTGAGACAATGCGGTGCTTGCACATGCAGGTCTGATTTATTTCACTCATGAGTATGGTCTCTAGTTGTGACTATTTACCTATAAAAGCCTCGAGTTTATCTTTCTTTATAGCTGAGTATTCCGCTATATAAAAGTACCACAATTTTCTTATCCAATCCTCGGTGGATGGACATTTGGGTAGCATATTTATTTCTAAAGAAAAGTATTCTCTCCAAAATAGCTTATTGAAAAAAAAGAATTGTGATTTTTATACTGAAGTTGACTTTTTCATTTCTTCCTTTGAGCTGTAATTAAATATTTCATATGAATGCACATTTAATCTGTTAATTTGACAGGTTCTGGATACACATATAAAAATATTTGTTACCTTAGACTGTCAACCTCATTCCATTACTCAGACTTAAATTGTTTACAAATTACTTGACCTATGTATTTACCCTATACATTTAAAGTATAAAATAGTTGCAATGTGTGATATAGAATAAGTCCTATACTCACTTTGTAAAGTCATCTAACCTAATGGCTATCGGTCTAGAATTTTATGCCACATAATTCATGTCTTTTAGGAAATTGTGCCAGTTTTTCTTATTTTTCTTTTGCTTTAATTGCTTGTAATTTTTCATTTTCAAAAATAAGATTGAAAGAGTTCATATATAAAGTGAAAGTCCTTTATGAAATTAGTGTCTGCTTTGCTCACTATAATTAAGCATTTTCATTTGTGGTTATAACTGGGTGGGGAGGTCATAACGATATAAATTATACTTTTGAGTATAATTATTGAGTGTAATTATTACTTGAGTTGTGGAACCAAAGTTAATGCTTTTAGAGTTGTTTTACAAATTGTGGATTAGTATTAGAAGACATTTATTGGTCACATTAGGTGTAAAGATATTATAATATGCCCCAGAGACAAAAAAATCAATAATGATAGACTACTTAAATTTAAGCATTGTTCCTGTAACAAGGATTACATTTTAGTATTAGGCTTGTTTATTGCTGAAGAGGTTGTATAGTTTCAGGGTTATTATTTTGATCAGTTAGTGCTGATTCTGCACTGACTGACGCTGGTAGTGCACTTAGA
Source organism: Chinchilla lanigera (assembly GCF_000276665.1). NCBI lineage: Eukaryota > Metazoa > Chordata > Mammalia > Rodentia > Chinchillidae > Chinchilla > Chinchilla lanigera. The sequence continues at coordinate 27,962,093 of NW_004955417.1, forward strand.
TGGGCCGCCTAACCAGGTTTCTGCAGAGCAGTTTCTCTCAGAGCTAGATTTAATTACAGCTACATGCCTTACCTTTGCCCAGTTTTCCTATAAATGCATTCTGATGCTTCTCTTTGAATGTTCAGGTGTACCAGTGCATCATGATTGTGTTAAAAGGCTGTTTATATCTTCATTAATTCTGATTAATACTGATTAATAACTTCAGAGACTTAATGAATGCTTGCATGGTTTTACTTCAGTCTTTTGAAAATATTAGAAAAAGTCATTTAATTCTTTTAAAATAGAGTACATAGTGCACGTGTTTCATGTAGGGAGTTCGTTTTTGGAAGCATTTTTCCCGGGTTATAACAGGGCCATTCCTGTTTTCTTCGCTGGGGCTCTTTGATGACGTAGCTTGGCTCCTTAGAGATTCCTAAGGAACTCAGTGAGAATTGGTCAGAGTATGTTGCGGAACTTTTCTTGCTACTCAAAAACCTTAAAAAGTTACCTTTTCAAAGTCAGTTTGATGCATCATAACCAAATAGCAGAGGGCACTAAAGGTCAACTGAGCTGCTTTGTGACTGACGTTTCAGGGACTGTGAAGCAGCAGATAGACAGCCATATCACAGATCCAGATCAACAGAACAGCGGCCTCTCCCTGAGCGGACCACCGCCCGCTCCAGATCCACTGAGCGTCCCGACTCAAACCTCATGAGGTCGATGCCTTCATTAATGACGGGAAGATCGGCCCCTCCCTCACCTGCCTTATCGAGGTGAAAGATAAATCAATCGGACTCACTTCCCCTTTGCCCCCCAGCACACCATTTTATTTTCCCAACGACTAAGTGGTCTCTTCTGTCATCTTTGGCTGATCGCTAGTAACAGTCAATACTAACCTTTTTGATGTGGACACACTATTTATATTCAGTGGATATAATAGTGTGCGGTGATCATTGTAATTTGTTTATTACCTGTCCTGACTGCATTTGTTTCGTGATTTCTCATTATCAGGAGTCCTGGGTAAATCCCCTCATAACTGCTGTGTCATGTTCTCCTACACAATGAGAAATTGCTTGTGTCCATTAGACATCACTTTTCCAACCATCATAACGACAGTAAACAGAACTACTCTTTTAGTTTCTTTCTGTGCACACTAATAGTCATGTATTAACCAGTGTTTTCTTTAGCAGAATTTTGAAATAGTCAGGGTTTTATTATAGTTTCATGGGATATCTTCTAATGAAGGGATAGTTAATGTAAGCCTGAGTAAAAAAATCTCTGGGTCAAGGAGGAAAGGTTAGTGTTAAAGAGTTTGAAGTCTAGTAGAAAGAAATATAAACTCTTAGCTTTTTTTTTTTAACTGTAGAATTCTCTTCTTGCTTTCATATGGATAGCATACTAATTTACATTCATAATTTCATGGACTTATTGTAGGGTTTTGTGTGCATGTATGTGTGTATGTATGCATATTACACAAAAATATGAACATCTTTTTCTATTTAAATAATCATTCAAATATCCATATTTTGTCCTGTTTTCCTAACCTTTTAATCAGCAGCTAAACCTCTTTTAAAATTGCACTTACACAGCTATCATATCAACCACATGTATTAATGGTGTTTCACTCACTGTGCTGAAAATGAGTGTTGATGATGTATCTTGCAGATCACATCCCCGCACCGGGTCTGTCCAGACAAGCCCGTCAAGTACTCCCTCGGCAGGACGGAGAGGCCGACAGCTTCCACAGCTCCCAGCAAAAGGGACGCTGGAGAGAAGTAAGTGTTCTTTCTGTTCTGTCACATAGGAAACACACGCGGAAGCTAACGTGATTCATGGTGCTCTGATTACCTTCGCGTTAGTTCTCTTCTGTCGTTATTTTATGCTTTGGGTGCATATCACAGAACTTAAATTTATGAATATTATTATATATTTTGCAACTCACATTTATGATATTTATAAGTAAACTATCTTTAATTCTTCTTGCACATTTTTCAAATTTAAATACATGTATTTTAAAAGTGAACTTTAGTCTTAAGTAAGCAGTTGGATGATATTGCTTTGCTGTAATTAAGCTTATGTAATTGCTGATAATTACATAAAGTTTATTAGTAACTAGCTAAATTAATTTTCACACACTGCAAAGGACTGATGTACAACAGTGGTGATCCTTCTCAAAACTGGAGTGCAAGAAAAAGGTAATCATAAATACACAAAGAAAGATGCATGTTGTACTGATGTTTTTAGTCATTTCAGTTTTTCCATAAGAAGCAATATTTGTTGACACACACATGAACGTACTTCTCCAACATTTATAAAGTCTCAGATAAAAGAGCTCTGTACGCATGGATAACAGAATGTAATAATTTTTAGCATCATTTAAAAGGTGAAGTGTATATACATATAGCTATGTATGTTTCAGTCACCACGTAGCTTTTCTTTCATATACAATACCTTCTTTGCCTTTGGAAATTTCTGTTGTTTTAACCCCTGTGCTTTGGTTCCTTTTTTGTTTTGCTTTTATTTTTGTTCTCCCTAGAAAATGGAGTCAAGGAGATAGAACCTTATGAAGGTCTGTACATAAAGGAGGGTTTGTTTTGTGCTGACAGCCTTTCGGAAGGCTGCGCGAGCAAAAGTAACCCAAACTGCAATTGACGTCCTCTCGCTAGATGGTTTTGTGTACAGTAAATTGCTTTGCTTTACGATTTCTGATAAAACGCTCACATCTTACTTGGAAATATTAGCAAGGAGTTCAATTTCTTTGTTTCATCAAGAATGCAAAGAATTTACCTTCTTTTAAATGACTACAAAATATTTCCTCTTTTTAAAATATTTAATTTGCCTTTTAAGAAAAATTTTAGATTTTGTGTAAGAGTTTAAAGATGTCAATTGCAGTCTCTGTTTATGTCATTGAGGATGTACACATAGTCTAGCTGTATTTATTATCATATATTACATCTTGTGTTTATGATGATGTTTAATTGCTAAATTTGGCTTTCTAGAAAAGGAAGTTATTGAATTAGTGATTATGGTTTATATTTCCTGCATTGTTTTTCATGTAGCAAGACTGCTTATAGTGTATCAAAGTTAATATGATATACTTTTATAGTCTTATCATAAATTCTACATTATGACTCAAGACAGAACACTGAGTTGTGATATGTGGACATTTATCAGAGCAATAAAAAGTACTCTGCCAGTAGAATTCTGAAATTGTTGGTTATTTTTTTTTAATGCCAAATCTCTAGCACACAGAATAATGCCTGGTATGTTGTAGGCACTGAATAAATATTTGTTAAATGAATACATGAAATACTTATATAAAAACTGAAAAACCATTTCAGGTAGTGTATCTTGTTGTTCTGCATTTGCTGTACTAAATTTCATGTTGGTAACAAATTTGAAAATGTGTTGCCTTTGAGCAGCAACACTTTTATTCCTTTATAAAACTTGATGTATGTTATGTCCTTCAGGTTATGACTCAATGATTATTGACTACTATTTTGTATACTACTATTTATTATGTACCATAATTTTGAACAGTACTGTTGTAATTAATAGCATATTATGCTGCCTGATAAAATTATCTCAGCAGGATTCCTACAGTCTCAAATTTATTGGCACGAGACTGAAAGGATATAATTTTAAATTTCTACAAGGAAACTTCACTAGTATCTGGGATTTTTTCGTTTTCTCAAAAGGCTTAAAGATCTGAACTTTTTCTTGGTGTATGAAGTTAGAAACATAGCTTATGTCACAATTGTTTTAAAACTTTGGCTTTAATCTTTTATAGCGTAGTCTATCGAGCTATCAATAGCTTCATTCTAATGTAATACTAAATACAGGTATGCCCGAAAACCAGTCTTATTTCTCATACAGAAAGTCAGGATTCATAAAAATGCTATGGGCCTTGCCAACAAACAGTTGTTAACTATTTGTTTTCTCCCTATATAATGCATTAAAATCACTAATTTTCTTTAATATGTCCAACTAGGATTTTTCCATTTTTTGGTTTCATAGAAGAAAAGGGAGTCAGAACTTCATTTGTAATTTTAGTATGAAGTGAAATGGTATTGTTTTGTTTTACGGTTTTTAAAATGTTTTCATATATATTAATATGGAGGTTTCAGCTGATACATAATTTTCTTGAGTTTTAAAACAGATAATAAGTCTCTGAGAGATTTTTAACTTTTAAGTGATTTTAAAGATACAGTTACCCAAAACAGACTATTAGCTGTCAGTTCAACCCAAATTATATTTGACTATCTCCTAAAAAGTTTGTCAGGACTTGTACTCTAATGGCATTACTTTAAAATCAAAATACATATAGAAACGCATGTTTTATAATTCTCTTCAGCAACTAAAATGAGCAAATTCTACTTTAAATCTTTATGATTTTGGTTAATTATTTTATATTTTTAATTTAATTATCCTAAATTCTTATAAATTTTAGTTTTTCCAGTGGTAGTATATTTTGTCATCTTATCTTTGCTGAAAACTTGAGAATAGAGCAACATGGAAAGTATGATATACTTGACTACTCTAAAGCATTGTCATTATTTTACTTTCCCTACAGTGATATACTGCTATTTTATAAAGCTGAAAATTGATAGCATTTTTGTTTGTCCAGCATTGAAGTTACATAATATTATTTTTCTAATAATACACCCAGTTGGTAGATAGGGTCTGCCTACTTTACCTAGTTAACACGTATTGCAAATATTTGAGCCCACAGTCTCTCTCTTATAGACAATTAGCATCATAAAAGAAGACGGTCTGATAATTGATTAACAGTAAACTTACTTGGTTTTCCATCACACGTCTGAAGCTTCTTTAAACTAATCTGTTGGTCCCCTTATAGTCATTATATCATAATTAATGTTTTGTTTCATTTTAAAAAAAGAAATCCTGCTCTCTTGTCTCTCTGGTCTCACTTTGTCTTCATTTTTACTTGTGCAAACGCAGAAGCTCATGAAGAAGCTGTGCATGCGGAGGAGGAGGGGGTGGAGAAACAGGGAGAGGAGGTCAAAGCAGGTGTGTCTGTGTGCTGAAGGGAAAACATTAGCGTTTTACAAGCATAACTTGTCAGTTCATGTAAGACTTCGGGTACCACATTTACAAACCTATAGTAAATGCCAAATTGCCTTTCAGTACTAATTATAAATCATTACTGACTATCTGCATGTTTTTACCTAATTTTACTGATGAAAACATACTATATAAGTTATCTAAACAACTTGCCAGATCGATTTGCCCAGCAGATTGACTTTTTTTTAAGATTTAAAATTTTTAGAGACTATGATCTTTACCCATTTATTATTTCCTAAAATAAAAACAATTAATTTCTTTGTGGTAGTTCTTCCTTCTCGGTCAATATTGCCGTTGTATATGTCAACAATCATAATTTTCTCCCTCCTAAATTGAGAATCTCCCTCCTAAATTGGTTTGCAGACACATTATTTCTAGTGTTTTGTGAACATTCTATGCTTACATATGATTGTTGCCTTTTTGGTTAGAATATTCCCATAAGTATTTTAAAACCGAAAACATTATATATGTATATATTTTTAATCATATTTAACTCTTTTTCCTTGAAACTCAAAATTGAATCCTAATATTTTTAAGCTCTTTCAGGTTTTAAAATTTTAACTCTTTGAGCAGTGCAAAGTACTGAAATCTATTTTTATTACATCTTTAAGCAATTCTCATTTTTATTTGTGAATAGTAAAATGTGTGTACCTTTTTTCTCTTGATCTCGTTGTGAGAAAACAGTGCAGTTCTGTATATTGTGCATGAGATATATTTTCATGGATACATTCTCTAAGTGGAATTTGTAGCTTTACAACAAAAACATCTTGAGCTCTGGTTGCTACTTGAGGCCCAGCAACTTTTTAGTGTCACAAGGATAAGAAAAATCATCAGAGCATATTTGATAAGAGAAACAGAGGCAGTTTTGCTTGCAGAGTGACAGAAACTCACGCTTTCTCTGTTCTGAATATCTAATGTTCTAACTTCTAGAGTTTCACACATCTTCCATTTTCTGGGGATGTGTGTGAGTAAGATTTTTGGAACATTGTAGAATGAATTCTGTTTTCATCTAGCTGAGTGTTAAGCTTTCTATTCACCCATTCTTCTATGTCTCCTACTAGTTTACATAAATACTAAAACTCTTCACACTTCATTAAGTGACACCCACACTGAAGTCATTTTAGGATAGTGTCCTTTTTGGGACTTGATCAGTAGTTAATATTGCTTTAACTGAGCTTTATCAACATTATGAAGTCTACTTGCTGAACTAGTTTGTTACATGTGCCTTTCAAGATTAACCAGTAAATTGTACATGAAATTATCCTAAAAGCATAAGAATAATGTAAAATGGCTCCATTCCTTGTGTTTGTTTTTATTACTTTTCCTATAAGGTAGGAAATATATACTTTACTTCTGTGTTCATTAATGTGGAGTGTCATATTTAGTGCATGGATTGATTGATTTTTCTCGTGTGTGATTTCATCCTTTTGGTGTGCTTTGTTCCTTGGGTTGTTACTGACTGGAATTATTAATCATTGTTGTTTGTTTTTGATGTTATAAAGACAATGAGGGAGAAACACCAAGCCAGCCTAGTAATGGGAAAAAAGGCAAGTCTGGAATAAAATTCACAGTGCTTTTTACGCATTAGATACTGCGATGAGGTTTGCAATGTGCATGAATATACTGTTTAAAAATTAGAGTAAGTGGGCATAAGTATTAGTCCTAACTTACGTTGTCTAATACTTAAAACATGTGTTCTTATTTACTTCTGAATATGAGCTTCTTTATCTTCCTAATGCCTACCTCATTGGTCCTAACACAATCCTTGTTTGTTGAAATTGTATGGCACTGAAGTTGGAAGGTTTGATTTGTTTATCACGTTAAGTGGCAAGTGTCTAAGGAAAATAGTAGTGGTTTTGTAAATACATACTGTGAAAAAATAGCATAGATACTTTTCCATCCAAAAAGTATATTCAAATTGAACAGTTTAAAAGCTAAATTATATCAGCCACAGGGTTGCAGACTTCTAATCCTAGCTCTCTGGGAGACTGAGGCAGGCGAATGCAAGTTTGAGCCCACCATCTGCAAATTAGTGAGACCCTATCTCAAAATAAAAAATAAAAAATGAGCTAGAGGTATAGCTCAGTGTAAAGGCCCTAAATTCAATCCCTAGTACCACAGAAAAAGAAAAATAACTAAATTGAACTGATTAAAAATATTTAAATTAGACTTTTACAGTGTATAATGAAACAATTATGGGTTAATGAACAAAAATAATGAGCATAATAAAGTGAACATATATAGTACAATATTTGTGGATTTTTCAGTTTTATACACATTAATTAATGTATTGCCTAGGCAAGTAAAAAGATTATGATTTTGATACTTAGATTTGTTTTACCCATACTTGTTAATGATCTGTAACCCACCAAAACTAAATTCTATGAAATTAGCATGTATATGTTTTACAGTAATTGATAATCACATATAACTACATGTACTGATCTAGAATACCAGCATTTAAAAGTGTTACATCTTTTGCTCTATCATAGAGTAGCGTTGGGCCAGATAAAGGTGGATACCACTGTGGTTCAGTAACTCAGTGGAAAAGGCCTTTTGTACAGAGCTCCTTGTCTTCATATTTTATAAATGGTATCTCCATTGTTCCATAAGAGATCTAATTAGCTTTAAAATAATTTTAGAATTTTTATTAATGCAGAATGTTAAATATTCATTAATATATGCTAGGATGTGGTTAATAAGAGAAAAATAATATGACAATAAAGAAAATGAAATCACATACTGTAAAATATGAATATTCTTCATCATCAAGAATTTAAATGAGCTCTCAACATATTTGTCATCTTTAACAATTTCTTGATTTCCACAATTTTTCCTCAGTACATAGGAAAGAAAATTTTGATATATATATTTAAATATAAATCAGTGACTGGAAGAATAAATATATCTTCCTAAATCTTCAGTTATTAGGGAAGAGTTTTAAACATATTGGAAGCCTATTGGCATGTAAGCACATCAAAATGTTTCAAGATAGCATCTATTTCACATGAGGTAAGTAGGTTAAAGATTTTAAGTAACTGATGATGCAGTCTCTCTCGATAGGTTCTTTTGTTTTCCTGACCTCTAGTTTGCCCAGAATACCTTTACACCTTTCACCTCTGCTCTGTTTTCTTGTTACTTCCTTTAATCTTCTATATGAAGATTTTTCAAGACCTCAGTTACTTACACTTATTATGAACTTATTTTTTTACCACATATAGGAAACCCTATTATGTATATCAGTCCTATGTATGTTATTATTGAACTTGGAAAGAAATTAATGAATAAAAATTTGAAATGAGCAAAGCATATTTTATATATACTAAGGCTCAATTTTACTTAGTTTTATCTTTTGATGGTCTACTTATAATTAAAGTCCAGTCCATCCGTCTTTTCCTTTTGCTATCTTCTTTTGGAAGAATGGCTTTATGTTGTTAATTTTGAATATCATGATTCATGAGTAAATGTAGGGTGGCAGGTTGTTTTTTTAATTGATTGAAGCAGATTTGTGGCTCACCAACATTCTACAAATGAGAAGGTGACACAAGTGTCTCCTGTGGTCCTTCCAGTACTTCCATATTCAGAGTAAAAATAAGGTAGGTATGACTCTACCTGTAACTACCTGTATTTACTAGAAGTGCCTTAGCATCGAGGAGCCTAGTGGGCTTAACCCCATCCTACCTTCATATTGGAAATGCCAAGGAGATACATGAGGAAGATAACTGCATCACACATCTTGCTGCAGCAGTGTGGAATTGTTGAAGAGGCACAGTGCCCTTTGCCTGTTAATTAGTGAGGTGCATGATCAGTGCAGGTGGTCTCCTTGCCCAGCATTAATGGTCGGATTGCTCGATACGTTGGATGGACTGTTGCAGTCTCAAATGAACACCTGTCTGAGCCAGTCCTGTTTTTACATGACTTGTCATGCCTTCAGCGAGGTAAAATTAGATTGTGTTTATGCCATGTAGCATAGCACTATAAATTAATAACCTGAGAATGGCATTATTGGTTTTGCTGTGTGCATAGTTTTTTTTTTTTATTTGCTTGTCCATTCTTTCTACAACTAACGTTGAGTACATACTGTGTTTCAGTCTGCCCTGGTTGCTGGAGATATTTGCTTGCTAAGTCTTTGCCTTTATCAACCTTGCGTTTGTTGGAGGAGGCAAATACTAAACAAAAATGGAAGAAGTGGGAAAAAATAGAGTTTCTACTAATTGATAAAGGGAAAAACTTGAAAGAATAGATTTAGTAGGAAAATGACATTAGAGGTGTTGTTCCACATCCAAGTTAAGATATAAAATAGGCAAGTTTAAAGATAATCTGGATACCAGGTTACAGCTTGTGTTACAGCTATAATTTTCAGAGCCATCCTTTAAAGAGAACTGGTGAAAACCATGAGCTGGGCTGGAACCACTGAAAAAACAAGTGCAGATTACTAAAACAGTTCAAAGAAGTACAAGCTAACCCACTTTAACCTAATTTAGAAGCTGGAAAGTAAAACAGTAAGATTGAAAAAATGGGAAAAATAGAAGAAATCATGGAATACAGTGCCTTTAAATGTAAGTTAATAAAGTGTTAGGGTTTTTGGCGCAAGTAAAAATACCTTTATTGCAGACATGGAGAAGACCACAAAGGAGGGATGTGGAGCTTCTGAGGGCCTCTCTGGGGGAACAAAGGCTATATAGGGCCAGGCCGGGGGTGGGGTTTAGGGGATGTTCTGTGTGACTTGGCAGGCAGTGATTGGACAGGGGCAGGAAAAGGGAAACAGAATGCTGTACAAAAGGAAGTAAAAGTTGTAATATTACTGGGGAGAAGGAAGGCAGAGCCTGCCACATGGCCTTTAGTGGGCTGTTCCATATTGGCTCACCACCGTGATGACTTTGCAGAATTTTATTAAGGTGGAAAACCCATCATTCCCGTCTTTTGGTTATAGGGGGTGACGACTCTCTTAGGCTGCTTCCTGTTGAATAAGGGCTTTGTTGTGATAAGGGGTGAGGGGACCATGGGCATCCCTTAGGTAAAGCAGGTTTTGGGGCTCTTGGCTAGAACTAGGAACTTGTTGTCAGCATTAGCACACATCCTGGATTGGTGAAATCTTGAAAACAGTTTAAAAATACAAAGTGTTACGAGAAGGAAAACAACTATCGTGAATGACGGGCCCAGAGAGGGAGGAGAAAGGGAGCCCGTGATCTGAAGGTGTTATCTCACCATGACCATGGCGAAGAAGTGTGGCCATATCCCAGCTGTTAGGACATCCAGTACCCTGCGGTTCTGGAGCACAACTGCTGTCATAAAGTATCAGGAGGAGGAAAAATTTAGAGTAAAATGATCATCAGATTTTATCAGGTAGAAAGTCTCCGTGCTGACTCAAGACCAGTTTTGGTAGCATTGCAGTCTTGGTGGTGTGGTATTCTGCTTAGTGTGGATTCAAAGAGGAAACAAGTAAGGGAGTGAAGACAGAAACCGCAGGAAGAGTTTGGTTGTAAAGGAGAGAAAGGAAATAAAAATCCATAGCTAAAGGAAGAGGTCAGGGGAGGAAACATGTGGAGGGTGTTTGGGAAATGGTATGTTCACTTAGTGTCTTGTAAAACCAGGTCTGCCACTTTACTACATAGAACAACTGGCCCCAAACCGTCTCTCTGTGGTTTACCAAGATATCTGTCAGCGTTCTGTGACTTAGTTCCTTGGTTTAGAACCAAAGACTCACAGATTTGAAGAGCTCTTATGAGTCTTTTAGTAAAACCGCTTTCCCTTACAGATGAAGAGCATAATTCTAGAGAGAATGATGAATTTTTTCAACCCACACAGCTATTTCGCACAGCTCTAGTATAGACTCCCCATCTCTTGAATGTATATTCCATACCATTTCTGATGAAGGCTGTTTCCTTAGATGGACTTCAACCATTTGTTTTTTTAGGCATTAACTAAAAATTTCGTTTAGTTTGACCAGCATCTGCTATTTGAAGTGTTGAATACTAGGTAGTGATTGAGGCTGGAAGGATGAGTAAAACATTTCTGGCCTCTGGGGAATCCCCCCCAATTGGTATAAATGATAACAGAACATAACTGTTAAAATTATAGTGGGGGATTTACGTGAAGTGTCTTATGATTGTGAAACACTCAGGGTCAGCCTTACAAAGGAGGACAAGTTCCGAGGAGTCTGGGGAGGCCTTCAGCTCAAAATATCTCTCCCCCTGCCCATCAGGGTGCATCATACTTTGCTATTTTCTAAGAGCTTATTTTAACAAAACAAAGCCTGTAGCCCCCCGGAACACTGAGATATAAATGCTCCTGATGGGGCCGGCCTGAGGGGGTATCACACTCATGACAAACGAGTGACTAGCGAGGACGAGGCTGTGGGAGGAGGGCTGCCGCAGTACGGTGATGTGGCAGTGATCTCTGATAGTGGAGTACTAGGTACCTTGGAAGGGTGATGATGCCAGACTCTGTCCATTCCGAGCAATGGTGGTTGCTCCGTAAGTGTGATGTAAATTACTTTCTTAAATAATTTGGTACAGTTAAATTGCTTCAAACAATGTCATAAAGAAGTACTGTGCACAAGTGTTAGCTACTGTTATAATTTCTTGCTGTAAAGTGCCTCTTGCTGTACTTTTGTATCATCAGCATGCAGTCTAAAAACATTAGTTTTTGTGCTAATGCATTAATATATTTATGTGTTTCAATACACATGCAAAAATCAATACATGGACATCTAGAATACTTTTCACAAGGTCCAAGAACTGTTTAACCATGGAGACTCTCACCACTTAAAGGACTCCATTGGGCCTTAGGGTCATTTTTGCTTCTATCTTTATGGCCTTTGGCAAGTATCTTAATTTGTCTGGGTTTTGGTTTTCTCTTCTGTAAGATAAAGTATCACTTAAGGATTTTAACAGAAGTGAACTCTTTTTGGAGATGTGACTGAAACAGTCTAATGTCTCAAATAGATTTGTTTCCCATTTTTTGTTTATATTGCTATTACTGTGTGTTAATATTCATTGGTTTGGGAGAGTTAGCAAATACAAAAAAAAAATACAAAAACCCAACTGACTGTTGGCTGTTAGTTCACTGTCAGGATTTTTTTACTAAACCCTGCCTATTAAAAAGTCACAGCACCAAAGATGTGTAATGAGATGGAGGGAAAAATATTGTGTTTCTTTGAACTTTCAATGTGCAGTCACTTGTGTTATTCAAATATAGATTATCTTATAAAGGAAGGAGAGGAGAGAAGAGGAGAGGAGAGGAGAGGAGAGGAGAGGAGAGGAGGAGGAAGACAAAGACAGGAAAAGCAACAATAAACAGGTTACCAGGGAACTCAGAATAGTAATTTTGACAGTCGTTGTGAAGGATGCTTGTTTCTGTAGGCATTCTAGGAACTGGGTACTATTTAGGATGATCGGTTATAGACAGGGATGTGGGACCTTGTTTTGTTTGTTGCCTACGTGTATTCTTACAAATGCTTGTAGAGTATGGAAAATACTGTTATCCATGTCTTAATTTCTAAATTAGGTTAATGTCTAGATAGGCATGGACTTAGTGAAATGAATGGCTATTTACTTTTTTTGGGGGCGAGTCTTTTTGAGACAGGGTCTCATTATGCAGTTCAGGCTGGTCTTGAGCTCACTTTGTGAGTACTCCTGCCTCAGCCTCCCGAATGCTGGGATTACAAGCTTGTGCCACAACACCTGGCTAGTGGCTTTTCCTTAATACACTACGCCCGCCCTATTTAGATAAATGACAGTGTGTCCAAAATTAATATGAGAGAGTGTCGAGAATGGTTTACTATACAAAGATATTTATCATGTGTTTTGATTTGAACAGTCACTTAGTGACATTTGCATTATGGAAGAGTAAGTACATTCAATCTTAAATTTAAGACGTACATTTAAATTTTCTGTACCCATTTATAATCCTCAAACCTAATGAACTAGTGTGGCAGTTTAAATCCCTGTAAATGGAAATGACTTTTCTCCAAATTTTGCAATTTTTTTTTTTTGTGTGTGGCAGCATTTCCCCTTTTAGTTTTGTCCTTTTATTCATCTCATGTCTTCTGTACATCCGAAGTTTCAAGTGACTAATCAGACTTAGGGAAGAACCCACTTCTACTTCACACTTTTCTGTAAATTCTAGGAATTGTTCAAGGCCATGCCATTATTGACTTCTGAAACACAGAGTAACTCTATCTTCTTCTTGTTGTTGAGAGTAATTTAACCTTAGAAAGTTGATACGGCATAGAAGAAAGAGTACATATGTCTTTGAGCTTTGTTTCAGGTCAGTTCTGTGTAGCGCACCAACTGTACGTAGGCCCTCTAGGCCCTCACCTAGTGACTCCATCTGCGAAGAGGCACTCAGCCAGCACCTTTCCTCATTCCTAGTGTGCTGCCTTGAGAATCTCGCACGCTAACAGACGTGAAGTTGTTTGCTCACTAGGATAACTGTTCTGCCTTCCACGCTTGTTCTCTGTCTTCCCAGCTATAAAAACCAGCTAATGCTGTAGAGGGTCTCTTCTGCATTTTATAAGGTCAAGTGTGATAGTATGTGTTACGACACCTGCAAATATAGTCTGGCTAACAGAAATTTATGCTCATGAAGTTAGAGTTTGGTATAGGGCTGGCTATGTGATGTAATGGGTACTACCTGGAATAGTGTGTAGACATAAGGGTTTCTTAAACATCACTGCTAGAAAAATCACCTCATGGTTAAATATGAATAAAATCACTTTAGAGTATGCACTAGTTCAAGATTTCCCATCTACAAATTTAAAATGGGATAAATATAGTGATTATTTTAGGAATTTCAAATCTTACCAGTTACCTATGAACATTATTGAATTCCTGGAATAAATTTTAATTGTATATGTTTAATTACTGACATTTAAGTAACATTCAGAACTGAACTCTGAATTTTTTAAGTGTTTTGTAAGCATCTTGGTGAAAAAATTATTTTGCTAGAAGAAACTTTTTTCCTACTCAAATGGTTCCTAGTTTGTATCAGACTGATATATATTCACTCAGAGTAATATTTAGCAATTATATATCTCTGATTTTTACTTTTTGATAGTAGCTGTATTGTAGAGTAGCTATCTACTTGAATTTTAAATTTAAGGTGTTTAATATGTCAGATTAAGATTTTATTTTTGAACACTTACCATAGAGGACCTTTAATAGAAAAGTCTCTTTAAGGTGTTGCATGCTCAGATCTTTTTCTATTTTAGTTTAATGTCACTAAAACCACTTTCACTTTGAACATATTCCTTATAGCAAACTAATTGGCTTTTAATTAAATGTTTTGTTTTAATTACATGAACTATAAAAGGGGCTAAGTATGGATAGCTCTTAACATTTTTTTAAGTGATAAATGAATTAATCAGCTGTGCCCAGCTGTGTCCATTTTATTATTATTATTAGTTTTTGGTCTTTTTGAGGCAGGGTTTCACGATGCAGTTCAGGCTGGCCTTGAATTCACTTTGTAACCCAGGCTGACCTTCAACTCACAGCAGTCCTCCTGCCTCAGCCTCTGAGTTCTGGGGCACAGGTGTGTGCCACCACACCTGGCTCTTTATGGTTTTAATTGTATTTTTAAGTGAATACTTCAGTTTCAATACAAAGCTTAATAGTAGGTACATTTCGAATGTGTGAGGAATCTTCCCAACTGTGTCTTGATTTCATCATGTCTGTTCTAAGTACTTTTCCACAAAGTCAAGTTTATCGGTCTATTTCTCTTCTCTTTTTCTTTTACAGAAGAGACATAAAAGAAAAAGAAAAAATTCAAACCATAAAAAAATAAGTTATCAGTCTGGAAATTTAAGAAGCAAGCGTGACTATAATTTCAGAGCGGAATAAGTTTACAGATTTTTCAAGACCAGTTTCTTGCTTTCTTTTCTGATTTATTTCTTTATTTCATGTCTTTATTAATTGTCATAAGTACAGATTAACAGCTAGAGTAGGAGGCCCAAAAAACATGTAAAACGCTTAAGAGAGTCATACTAAATCAAGGTGCACTTTTAGATACATTGATACATGGTGTGTTACAATAACTTTTCTCTCTCCTTGAGGACTGGTTTTTCTCACATCAAAAATAACAAATCCAGAGCTGAGGCTATAGCTGAGTTATCAAGTGCTTGTCTAGCTTGCACAGCCCTTTGTTCAATCCATGGTAAGGGTACTGGGGGGAAATCTAATAAATCTAGGTATGTATTATTGTGTATGTATATCCTCTCCCCCCGCTTACACACATGCAACAAATCCGGAGGCAAGATATACTATAATATTTGCCTGAGGTCATATACCTACTTATGGTGCCACTGTTGCTAAAAGCCAGCCTCCTGGGCTCAGTCTGGTGATAAACCTATTTTCTTTTCTAGCAGTCATCTAGAACCTTTATTTTATTCATTCTTGGTTGTATTGGCTGGTATTTATAAACTTAGTGTTATTAGAATTTTTCTCTTACTGGCATATCATAATATTCAAAAAATATTTGCTAACTTCACTCTGCAAACTTGGCTGATTAAAAACGGTTCATCTTCAACTAAAATATCAAAGAAAGTGTTTACAAAATAAATGTTCCCTTAAACCTTTTTCTCCAAACTTCAGAACATACTCTCAGCCAATTTACACATTTCAAAACAAGCAACTTCTACTTCTAGACACTCAATCTTGCTTCAAAGTAACATGTCTTCTATTACTGGAAATAGAACTTTATCAAATGGCAAAACATGAAACACCGTTTAAAATAATAACTGTCGTATTTGATTTTGGGCACAACTCTGAGGCTTATAAGATCTTTCATATTTCTTGCTAGACAAGCAAAAGTATAAGTCATTCAACATTAAGTAGTTTTCTATGAATGAGTTTATTATTTTCCATGTGACTGACTTGCATGAGGGAAAACTAGTCTGTCGGTTTTTGTGTTACTACAGATTAACTTTGATTTAGGAGCTAAAGGTGTTCTTGTTTTTATACTAAAGACAACTAGAGTTGCAGAAAATGTTTATATTAAGTATTTTAAAATTTGTTTCCATAAATATTGATTTATGGAAATATAGCATTTTTATTTGAACTGCTTACCTTTTGGAGACCCTATATCTTTATCCAGTTATTCATCATTGGGAACATCGGGGAGCAAACTGTATCCCTAGGTACTGTGTAATTTCAGGCCTACCAGAGCGAGAAGTTTGTTTCCTTGCAGTGGATGATTTATCTGGGGTCCAGAATATACTGTCATCCTATGAATAACATTTACTGCGGGTCTAGGAATTGGGAATTCCTAATTCACTCAATTCTAATATTGTAAGTAATCAAAGACAGTAACTTACTTAAAATCACCTACATGTGATTTTGAAGTCTAGGTATTTTTCCCATTCTTGACAGTGGTTTTATCTTCCCAGTATGTTTTGTGTGCTTCACATTATAAAACATGTTCATTTTCTACAATTCAGGGTTAAACACGGGCAATGTAGCAGAGTACCATGTATGGCATAGTGGGCCTTTACAGAGATTAAAATGTATATCGATAGTAGAGGTCCCTTTGCCTTGTAGTACATATAGCTTTAGAAATACGTGAATGGAAAGAGAAAAGTGCTATGAGGCATATTTGTTTATGAGAGCTCCTCTGAGGACAAGATAAAACACCGGCCAGTGGGTCGTGTCACGTGACTAACGAGGCACCTGCCTCAGCCTTGCACTGTGCACTTACCCTTTGTGTACTCCACGCCGGCCAGACTGGCCTGGGTGCTGCTCAGGGACAGGCCAGACTTGCTTCTCCTCCGAGCAGTTGCATCTGCATACTCCCACGCGGAATATCCTGTCCCAAACAGCTACTTAGGTCCTTAAATTCTTCACGCAGGTAGCTGCCTTCTTAGAGAGGACTTTCCCTGACTACCCTGTCTAAAGTTTCATCACGCGTTGGACATTGCGTTGTGTTCTACCTACCTCATATTTCTCCTTTCAGCACTTACGTCTAAGTCACAGTATATTTGCTTATCTCTAAGAACTGTGTGTTTCCCACTGAAAGATAACGTTTATGAAAGTGTGACTTCTTACCTATTGTTTGCTGCCATAACCCCAGTACCTAGACATGCGTAGTAGGTGCTGAATATGCGTTTGTAGAATGAATGAATATCACAGTAGAGATAATTCTAGACAATCTTAAATAAGTCATATAACTCAGATTCAATGATGCCAAGTTGTTTCTACTATTTTGTCTTCCTTATCAGAGTTTTTACTGATACACTTCATAGCATATAACATTTTTTGTTCTTTGGTGAAGGCATTAAATATAGTAGTAAAATAGCCATTTTTCTTATATGTTGAACTGTGTTTATGAGTTTTCTCTTGATATGTAAAAACCTCTATAATTACCTATAAACATTTAATTTTGTAGTAGTAAAAAAGTTAATGCAATGCTTATTTCTGAAATATTTACTATCATAGAAGTTCTTTGTCAAACCATTTTAATAATCATTTTCTTCCTACTTGGTCCCTTTATTTTATTGAAATAGATTATGAAATTTACCAAAAATAAATTTTCCTGCTTAGGACTTTTAAGACTATAAGGAATTCAATTAATGCTATATTCCTGCATTTAAAATTTTAATTCCTTATTTCATAGTGTATGTGAGAACGTAGGAAACATAGCTTAAAAACCCCTCAACTATTTTTAGATTCTTGTTATACACATTTTCTAATGTTTCTGACAAGCTCTGATGACTTTCTTTTTGATTTGTACTAGAAGTTACATGGGAGGACCAGCAGAAAATGGTGAATGGTGTAATAAGTGGTGACAAAACATTGCCGAAAAAGAAACACCAGTCTGAGCCAGGTTTGTCAGGGTGTGCAGCGCGTGAAAGCATGCGACGGAGCGCTGCGCTCCGTGCTTTTCCGGTGCGTGTGTCCTTGCTGCCCCTCGCTTCTCATTTGCTGTGAGCTTCCTAGTGTGTGGATCCCATGTAGGTTAGAGTGTGAATACTTTATTTAAAGATCTGTGTACACAACTAATTATACATACTTTGGGAAAATGGAATTGTTTTACTATTCAGATTGATCCTTTAGGAAAAAAATGACTAAGGACAAATAAATATCTGCCTTGTCTATTTCCTTGTGCCTTACCTGACAGTTACTTGGCTTCTCTAAAAAGTGTTATAGAAAGTTCAGTCTGTTCAAGTTTGTCTTTGCAGGGCATTTCTATTTTTAAATTACAAATGTTTTTGAGGTATTCATTCCATATACTTACAACTTCTGGAGCCGAAAATATTGCTAACAGAATAACAAGGAGAAAGGATGGCATGGTTTATGAATGCAGTAAAAGTTTCTTCAAACCATTAATTCTCCCAACAAATTGAAATAAAATACTTCTGTTTCACTTTTTTCTATTTTTGGAAAGATTTAAGTGGAGGAAATAAAACTAGTGTGGAGGAAGAGTAAAAGGAAAAATGGAAAATTTTAGAGCTCAATCAACTGAATAATCACTTCTGTCTTTAATTACTAATATGATGAGTACATTAAAATTTAAATAGAATTTTAGTAATTATTATTTTTAAAAAGCTGCATGTAGTAAGTGTCAGTGTCTATGTGATGATTGATTTATTCCATCATAGACCTCTAAAACCTATATTTTAAAACATGTCAATATATAAATTACACGAATTTATTAACATGTATTCTTTACAATCCTGTATGCCAAAAATTGAAGATGGCAATGCCTCACTGCAGTGGAAAAGCAGTTACTCTCATGGAGTCTGTGTCTGGCAAAAATACACAGACTGAAAAACAATTATACTAATTATTAAGCTATTGACAGTTGTGACCAGTGTTGGTGAGCAGAATAGGGTGCTCTGAGAAAACTGATCAATTATAGAAGTCTGTAGAGCAAGGAAAGACACCAAAGTACAAATGATGATCTAAGGTTTTTTTTTTTAGTAAAACAAGTAAGGTGATATTAAAAAATGAACAAAATATAAAGTTAATGCTGTAATTTATATAACAAAAATAATACTGTAAAAAAATCTCTCCTTGCCATGTATGTGATATGGGTTCTCCTGGCTCATAGTTATTACTCATTTGTGTTGTTTGCCATCATCTCAGATACATGAATGTTTGAAGCCCCATATATATACATTTGTATATTAAAATTATAAAATGGTGCAGTGTTTCACTAAAAGAATAAATTTAACAAATGCAAAACTTGAAAGATGTAATTTAAATGTTTAGTTTATTCTCAATATATTATATGTATATTTTATCACTTAAGACTTGTGATTGAATATAACCTATGTATGCAGTAGAGAAAATTAGTTTAATTAGGGTGCTTTAATGCTGTAGTTTAAATTCTTCCAGTTTTTTTAAATTTTGCAAATGTGTATTTTCCTGTATACTAGGAAAATTCATCCTCTAAATTCAAATCCAAGATGTCATAAATATGCAATATGCTGTTGGTAAAATAGTGTTTCATAAATTTTCCTGTTTTTACGAAAAGATGAGTAGTATATATAGGGAGTATTTTTAATTATTAAGACTTTTGAGCAACAAAATGGGAGGGGAGTAATGGAATATCAGGTTGTGCTATTTACATTTAAATAACATGTTTCTGAGGCAGAACCTCACAACAGATGTGTTTGGAGTCATTTATCCTATATTTGAGTGCCTTGGTGCTATTAATACCCCGTTCATTACAGTCAGCACTGGTTTTATAATTTTACGCACTAAAATCTAAGAGATCATCTTTCATGAGTCATCAGAGATTCCTTTTAGAAGTTTATTTTGGTAAATTTGTGATTTAGAAACATCTGCGAGGGCCGACATGCAAGCCTGAGAGGGAGGCTGGTTGTGTGTCAATAGCGTGAATTGTTTTCCGTCTCAACTGCTGTTCTCTGAGAGTCTATGCAATAATAATTTTGCCACCTTTAGGAAACATTCTAAAATAAAAATACACTTGGAATTTTTACTTGAAATATAAAAAAGAGGAATCAAGATATAGCAGATACAGGTACAGATCCCCTTTGATGAACGTGATCATTATGTACATCTAAGCTGTACTAATAAACTTATTTTTAAAAATACGGTAGAAATGCAAGCCTGCACGGCAAGATATAGACTAAACAAATGAGTAAAATATTTGAGTGAATTTCAGTATCGTGATTGGTATCTATTTTTTCTCGAAAAAAATCTAAACATTTCTGAATTCAGCCATCTTGAGAGGGTTATTACCAAGAGCAGTGGCTTACTTTCAATCTCTCTTCATTGTTATCAGTATAGATAAAAATCTGTAGACAGTATAATGATATTTATCATAATAATTTCCTTGATGTGAACATGAAATACAAAAATCTCACATCATTTTAATCCTGGAATTTATGTATAGTGTTATGTCTACATCTTCCACAAGTAGAATGTGGATTAGATTTTGCTTAGGCCTTAAAAGTTAATAACAAAAAAGTTAATCAGCCACTTTTAATATAAATCAAGGGTGCATAAACATGGATAATCTGTTGTTTATTTTTCCAATGAGCAGCCTAATTCCAGACAGGAATATTATGGTGCTCAAAAATACATTGCTATTATGCATTGAAAACAGGTGTTCCACTATTGCATTTTATCAGTTTTGCTGTGAGTTTATCTGTTCTTACAGTAAGTAGAAACATAAATGCAAAAAGAGCATACTATTTTTCTATAAAATACTTTAGCGACGTATTTTACACAAAAAATTCTATCATGAAAACTAACTTAAATGAATTCTTGAGGCTTGATGTATGTTTTGGAACTAAAGCAATTTCATAAGCTCTCCAAAATAAGAAGCTCATGGAAAAATTAATCTTGGACTTAAATAATTCAGATTTTTCTTGAAAATGTAGTGTTAAAAGACTTCTGATATATTTGATGATTGATTCTATTTGTAAGTGCATTAGACATGATTGTTATTTTCTAAATGTAAGGTACTTTGTTTACTAGGAAAATCTTGAATGGACTTAGCTATTTTTATTTTAACTACTCTGAAACAAGTAACGTCTGAAAAAGAAGTCTAAGTTTTTGAAAAAGTCAGAGCGATAAAACACTTGGCTGAGGGTACTATATTGTTCTGTAATATTTTTCAAATTGAAAATGTTCTGAGTAAGTTACATTTAACTACTTACTGTAACACCCTAACTTGTACATAAGTCCTTAATTTTAGCACTGTATGATTTAATCAGTGTATTAATCTTTAACTTCTTCCAATGTTGACTGTTTCAGATTGTATTCTTTATTGAATTTATAATTCTGCTGAAGTTTGGATTTTCTTCAGTTAGTTCTACCTTTGAAATTGTGTTTTATAAAATTTATTTTAAGGAAAAATAAATATTTAATGAAGTATTTTGCTAGTGAATTTTATAGTTTAAGATTTTTTGAGTATTTTCATATTTTATTTCTTTTTATTCTTTAGTTTTCTTTTATTCTCAGCATTTTGAGATTTCTTAAAAGTACTATGTACATAATTTATTTCAATCTAAAGCAGTTTCTAAAGTAATTAATTTTATACTGATTTAATCCATCTAATGTGGAAAAAGAAATCAGGGTTACAGTCTTAATTATTGTTAGGTATTTTCTGATTTTTTTCTGAATTGTTGGAGAATGGATGTATTTTATTCTTGATAGAGAAGAAAAGTGATGCGAAAATAAATTAAATGTTTTATGAAACACACATGAACTCACAAGTTTTGGAATGAAGTGATACTAACAGCCTCATCAGTAAATACAGTCAGACTTCCTGCTGTGCACAGTTGATTCCAGCGTGCCACACAGATACCAAAATCCAAACATGCTCTCTTCTGACAGTTCTAGCATTTAGGCCGTTGTGTGTAGATGTTTATCTTGGCTAACTTATGAACTGTGTCTCTTCTCTCTCTCCAAAGAAATCACTGCAAAACTCTATGGGCTGTTAATAAATCCTGGTATTGTGGTTAGCTTTTGTTTGTACTTTGTTTATAAAATATATGGTACTTAAAATCTTAAGGCTTCTGTTTCTTTTTGGCAGGAGCATTTGCACAAAATACTTTCTTCTATAGAATACATGTTAACTCAAGTGCCATTAAATCTGATAACTCGCTGTATGCCTGTTGTAAAATCGAATGTGGGAACAATAGCCAATCAACAAAGTTTCAAATAGATATCACACAGCCGTGGTGAAAACCACTCTTACCAGTAAACTGCATATATTTGGCTTTTTAAATCAAGGAGATTACAGATTATCATTTTGGTTTGATCTTGAGATATGAGTTCAATTGAAATGTAATAATTAAAACATTATTGGTAGGGGAAGGATTTTTGGCTTGCACAGAATTTTATGTAACAGCTGATATATGTGTTCTCATGATCTTTTTATTTATATATTTAATGTACAGTATATCTTTAATTGATTTTTTTATTAAAAAACCAAAATATCAGTAGCCTTCAAGCATGTATGTATTTGTGTGTTATAATATTTTGCTTGATTGAAAACCAGTCCTTTCTATGGTTTGCAACTTGATGGTACATTACATTTAAAAGTATTTTCTGAAAGCTGATTTGTCATAATTGATGGAAACAGTGCTTTTGAATTATTCATTCTATCTCGTAAGTGTCTTTTATTTCATTGTGATCTGCAAGAATGTTTTATTTTACACAAAGTCATAAGTGACAACAAAGAGCACCGTATGCTGTCTTTGCCACGCCCTTCCATTTGCTAAGTCTGAAATACCAGCCACAGTTATGACAGCAATGGGCACCTGAGAGAAAGGTTACTTTTCCTACCGTTAGTCAG
This sequence comes from Chinchilla lanigera, assembly GCF_000276665.1. Taxonomy (NCBI): domain Eukaryota; kingdom Metazoa; phylum Chordata; class Mammalia; order Rodentia; family Chinchillidae; genus Chinchilla; species Chinchilla lanigera. The sequence continues at coordinate 27,984,926 of NW_004955417.1, forward strand.
TCTGACCCGGTCATGGTTAAATGGAGTGTCTGCTTATTGACATGCAGGAGTCTGGTAGCTAGCTCGTAGTTAAGTGAAAGACAAGGAGCTCTCTTTCGAATGAATTGTTATGCACACTGAAAAGTGTGTTTGGCTGTAACATGGTGGTGATCAGAGGGATGGGAGAGACCTGGAGAGTGGAGGGGCTCCTTCTAGACTTTCTTTGGGGCTGGATGAAGTGTGCTGTTCGCGACGATACTGTGTGTAATAAGTACTTACAGCGTGTTACGTTTACATGCGTCATGACGGTGGAAATGAGATTATTGACTGTAAATTTCTGTTAAAAGGAAGCTGCTCTAATGCAAATAGTGCATAGTAAAACTGTAACCACAAAAGAAGCCGAAAAGTCCTCCTAGAAGTTTTAAGTACAGTTTATATACATTGAAATTGATTTGCCTAAATATTTTATCTGGTAAATTTGTGTTTTCTATAATCTTAGTTTCTTGGTGCCTCATATTCACATAGAAAATGAAAAAGTGATGTAAGTGATACTGTTTGTTAGTAGTGATATCGTGGTCACATTTTATTTGCGTCCCCTTTCAGTAATGTAAATTTTGTTTATTACCTAAAAATTGTTTTAAAATTATTGGTTGTAAGATAACTCTTACCATATTCCATCCACAAGTAAGTGCATTGGTGTATTACCAGGTGTGTACTTCTTTTTAAAAATGTCTCTAAATATAAACTATATGATAAACATCCAGTTCAGTTGTGACCATGACAGGAGTTTTGTTCTTCTGTGTTTGACTTTTTATTTCAAATGTTTTTACTGGGTCACATAACATCTACTAGAAAGGAAATTGACGGGGTAACCAGGAATCTTTCGTTCTGTTTCTGACTCTGCCCCGAGCCTGTTCTGTGGCACTGGGTAAGTTGCTGTGGCCTCTCTTCCTCTGTTGTTCACTAGAATATATTTGTGAATCAGTTGAAGAGGTGTTTAATGTTTTAAATCAATGTTCCATTACCTCAATGCCACATAAACTTATCCAAGGTACAGGAAAATACATTGTGGAGAAAGAAGCTTCATCGCTTTTGTATGTTTTCTGAAAAAAAATGTGTTCTTAAACATAAAGTATGTGTAAATAATAGCTTGTACAATTAATATCTATTTTCTTTTAATGTGGGAGGAAACTATTCTAGTAATATGGTACATGTGTATCTTTGGAAATTTTGTGTATAAGCAATAAGGAAGATATACGATTCAACACTGACCTGTTAGTAACATGCCTTTGATTTTTTTAACCATTTGTTCTTTAGGAAATGGGTAGACTGGGAATGGAAAAGGTGACATATACCATTTTAATGTGTATGAGTATATTTTAGGAGAATACAAAGGTTTTTTTCTGGCAGTCAATCCTATTAACAGCTTCTGGCTTGGAATATAATCATGCTGAATATCTGATTTAAATAAGTGAAAAGTATGCTTATATAATAATAAAAAGAACATTGTTAAGTTTCAAAATGTGGCATTCTTTTTCCCATTTTCTGTAATTCTTAGGAGGATGTCTCTTTTTTTTCTAAGCAAAAAAGTTTTGGTTATCTTAACACTTTCTTACAATGAAAGCTTTTCATTTTCTCATTGTTCATAAAAATTGATAAATTTGTTACAGGTATTATTTCCCTCAAGAGCTATAATTTCAAAAAATTAACATTTTAACTTGTTTTTCCATAAATCGCTTAAAAGCTATGATGGATCTACTACAGAACTGAATGTGGTATTGATTCAAGAATCTTGTGCGGTATGCTTCAAAACATAGGGGACTACAGTCAGAGGCTTTGGCCTAGTATCGTGTCATCCATGTCAATCATAAATACTAACACACTGATATTTTAAAAGTAATTTTTCTTCACATGCTGAGAAGACTCTTTTGCATCGCAAGACACTGTATAAAATATTTTATGATTTCTGCACTAGCAATGGGGAAAAATGTGTTTCCAAAATTGCTTTGTCTGTTATAGTTGATACTGTATTTGAATGGGTAAATTTTACTAGAAACTTCAATGATCTATAATGTGTTTTTTAAAGAATTTTCTGAATAAAAGGCATTATAAAGGAGTATGATCACACAAATTTGTCAAAATTGAAGAATAATTCATTTTTAATGATAAAGTAAAATTTCAGCCACTCTTCTTATAATGAATTGTATTATGTTTATTGCACCATAGTGTTTTAATGATAATATTTGGTTAACCTGGGAAACTTTGAAAGCAAAGAAATTTGTTGGAACTATTTTAAGAATTTTTATTGCTTTTTTGATGCTGACTCAAACATTTTTTCAGATAATTAAAATTCTAAACGCGTTTTCACAAATTTTAAGTTGACTCAGTGATGTGCTGAATAATGTGGTTAGACAAGGAGCATCGGTTTTGCTAATGATATCTTTCGTCAGCTCAGTGTTCAGGCCTGGCTGGACATAACAATTATAAAAACTTTAATCCGTGTTGTCCACTAACTCTATTTTCTGATCCTGCTAGCCTGTAGTGACTTTATTGATGTGCCGTCAGCACCGCATGTTCTTCTCTGTGGTGTGTATTTGATGATGTGTTGCCTTCGACTGCACACAGGACTCTTTCTCAGAGTGACTTGGGACCCTTTCCTTCAGTGTCACTCTTACTTGAGTACATCCTCTCACACCCATCTCCTTTGTCTATGTCTGTCCATTACACGATGTGGTCACAGAAGACGTGGACTCCACGAGGAGAAGACATTCAGGTCTGTCTCTTCTACTGCTTTTATTTGTTATTTTCATTTATCTAACTTGTCCTTGAAACTTTTTACCATTTTTTGCTCATCTTATAATTTTTCATTCTTCTCTAAGAAAATGTTAACTATTGAAGATATTTATATATTTAACTTATAAAAGCAACTTCTCCAATTAATAGATAAAAATGAAATAAATAATTTTATACAATATGTATGTATATGTGGTATTTCCATAGCCAAGTGTAGCTAGATTAGTTTAATATATTAATCATGATTTATTTTAAAACTTATTTTACCTTTAAAACTTTTTAGCTTTTTAAAAGAATTTAAAAAGTTTATTTCTATCATGACTTCAGCAGTGTTCTAGACTGTAGAGGATACCAAAAACCTAACTTGTGCCTGAAAGGGTTTATCAGTATCTCTGAAGAATTAAGAGATGTGGGTAACGTGCTAGGCTTATGAGCCAGTATGGACAATTCTAACAGTCTGCTCTAGGAAGATATCAGATCAAATACAATCTGCTTTAAGCCAATGAACAGAAAAGGGCTCATCTGTTGAAATCTGAATACTTGTTCAGTGCACATTTATTAAACACATGCTGTGTGGTACTGTTCTAGACCCTGGAAATAGCAAGAGGCGCAAAAGAGCTCCCTGTCTTTTCTGACTCTAGTGTTTGCCTAGAAGGTAAAAGCAGTCATTATTGTAGGTGATACAAACAGGTTACATATGTGTGTGTATATGTAAATATATATAAAATATAGTATGGTTGAAAAATATGGTGGATGTTTAAATTTAACAAAAATTTGTTACAGCATAAGACACATTGACATTAACCCCACTCGGAACACTCCCCTCACTGCCCACGCACGCCGGCATTCTTGCCATTCTCTGAAGCGGTTCCAAGAGTACTTTCATGGGCATCTTTGGTTATACCATCACGGCCGTCTCCATGTCCTGAGTCAGTTCAAAACACTTACCTTTCGTGGTCATTTTGACTTCAGGGAAGAGCCAAAAGTCACATGGTGTGAGGCCTAGTGAATAGCGTGGATGGAGACTCACTGTCATGTTTTTACAAGCCTGCCTCACCATGGGATTGCACTGGGTGGCAGTTTTTACCATATTTTTATCATACCTTGTAGACATACTCATGAAAGAGGATTTCCAGCACTGCTTAAGAAACTGGCAAGAACAACTGGATACATGTATTTGAAGTGAGGAGGGATTAATGTTAATGTATCTTTTACAGTAGTAACTTCTAATTTAAACATTGGCTATATATTTTGATGAATATGCTCATAAAAATACAGTGGAACCCCCCAAAATGATATGATTATTTTCATTTTGAAATGATGGTTGCTAGTTTTAGAAAGATGTCATAGAAGAGATGAGCACTGAACTGAATTTAAAAAGCTAGAAAAAATGCTTGCTTTTTATATAACAGGACTTTAAGCAAAGGAGACAATATGCCCAAAGGCTTCAAACAAGTTCAAGAAGTACAGGGCAACAGGATTCCTGAAGGTTATGTAGGTTATTGAATCATAGAAAGCAACAGAATAACAAAGTTACATATTTGTTTCTAGAAAGGTTATTTTAGCATCTAGTAAAAGGTGGACTAGAGTGATAGAAGCAGCAAGTTCATTAATGGGGATAAGCTGAGAGAAATAATGCTCTGAATTAAAGTTACTTATAGAGGCAGTGAGTACTTTAAAATTATATGGTGGTTTAGAATCTGTAGCTGAGCCACTCAGTAGACATTACTGGTGCAGGAAGAGGAGGAATAAGGCAATCTCAGGTATTCTAGGGAAAGGATAGAGTTCATTTTGGAGCCAGGTTGGGTTTGAGGTTTACATGACATATCCAAAGAAAAGGATTTAACACTGACTGGATTCATAAAACTGGAATTCAGAAGTCTGGGCTAGAGACTGCATTAGAGTATCAGCAGTTAAGTGATGCCATTAGAGCAATAGATTGAGAATCACTCATGAAGAAGAAGAAAGCCAAGCGTCAGCATTTGGGAATCACTACATATTACATTTAAGGAAAAGATGAAAAAATGAGTGCCACAAAGCTGTGATGAAAAGAACATCCTAAAGATAGTAGGGTATTCATGAAAGAAGAAAAGTCAGGAAAGGACAGCACTTCAAGAAGGGATATAGTTAACAAAATACATTCTAGAAAAAATAAGTGTGCTTTCATATGATAAAACTAATCAGTGATGATCATTGCCTGATTGGCTTCATTAGAGTTGTTGGAGGTGGTAACCAAATTGAAGAAGGAAGGGAATGGAGATTGAAAATGAAACAAAAATGAAGATGATGAACGGAACTTGGGCTTCCAAATGGTATGGGGAAATTAGAAAGTTAAGAATAGCTACTGTGGAGGGATGAAGGAGGAAGTTCACTGAGGGTGTGTGAAGAATGCTGATAGTTTAGCTAATTGAAGCCCGAACCTTGTGAGGACATTGGTTCTCTTAAAATTGTGTGATGGGCTGACTAGCACATCTCCGATGTAAACAGTTGGATATAAGGTTGGAATTTCATGGACAGTTGTGAAAAAGATAAAGAGTATACAATCTGAGAGGGGCTGTCAAGGAAAGTGGCTGAAGTGATGCCCGAATAAAGAGGCGTGTTAGTCATACTGAGTCACTTTTCGATGCAGAGGTTGCCGTATACTGAGAGGAAATGTTTCAGTGAGAGAACTGGAGTGTGTGGTGATGGTCAAGATGCATAGACGGTTATTATCACTCATTTAGTGTTGTTCAGACGTGTCTTTGAGCAGCTCTCTCTAAAAGTGCTTCCCAGAGCAGCGCTTTGCTTGTTGGAGGATCGATGTTCCCTTTAGTGGTGGAGATGAGTAGAGCATTTAAATCCAAGCAGTAGGATCTCACAGTCCGCAGTAAAAGTGATGACCAGGTTTCTAAGCAATGCAGAGAGAACTGGGGGAAGCAGCCGTGGAGAGGTAAAGTGACTGTACAGACTGGGAGGTGCTGAGCCAAAGGAAGGGTGAGTGCAGGTTTCACAGAGGCAAAACCAGGAATTTAAGCTAAACTTAGAGGGAGCAGAAAATGCAGAGGTTCGTTTGAGAGGTTAGCCAAGGAGCCTCCATGATTTACATACAGAGGGAAAGGATGTATGTGTGATGGTTAGAGTTTGGACAAAAGGGACTATTTCTGGTTCAAGTGTTAAATTAAACCCTTTCATTGCTAACTAAATGTAAATTGAAATCTTGGATAAAATTTGAAAACTATCGTGTAGTTTCAGGCCTATGATGCCTCTGTTCTTCCTGGTGTGGTGTAAGAGAGTCTGAACTTCGTGAATTTCTGTGGTGGACCCATAACACTATAAATCCGCTCTGGGTCCGTACTGACCACCACTGTCATTAGAGTTCCACACACTTGCTGTAGGTGAGAAGTCGATGAAGACAAATGCATTCTGTTCAAAGGAACACACAGAAGAAAACAGGAGGAGAAAAAGGAAACCATTTTGAAGAGAAAGCAGTAAATTTTGTGACAATTCAGAACGATTTTCATGTGTATCATGAAAGTAAGGTGGAGTTAAAGCTTTTCAAAAATTGGAGTGCTTAGAGATATCTTTACCAGTCTACGACTCATATGTATCAAATGAATATGTAAGTTATTTTTCTTTATCAGCACTACTCATTAATACTTTATTCAAAATACAGTGGAAAAATAATTTCAAACATCAAATAATGACCCTGACATATTAGGTCAAAGAGTATGTTTTGTTTAAAGCTATAATTACAAGAGCTTTAATTATGATATGTCTAGGATACTCACTGCAATTACATGGTAAATGGAGGGATGAACTTGATTACACGTTTTGAAGCAGCAAAAGAAAAAAACCCACATTGATTTAGCACTTGGGAATCTTAAGTTTCTTTTAAATAAGAGGTAACATGATTCATTACTATGTAGTATATTTTTTGTATTACTCTTACAAAATTACATGTAACCTAATTTTTAAAAAAATAATTATTAAACAAGTCTTAGAGGTCATTTAAACAGAACCTACCATACAAAAGAGATTTTAAATTACTATTTGGCTAGTTCACAAAACAACATCTAACCATGTTTCTAAATTCGAGTTTCAGTTACCACATTTTCAGAATTACTTGCCGACCCAGTCTAGAGTGTCTGCCAGTCTTCGTGCTTGCAAAATACTTCAACTTTACTCATAAGGAAACTTCAAAATCAAGAGGCATTTTGTCAGCCAGGTTTCAAATTATTTCAATTATTATTATGTTGTAATATTTATTTTTGTATTATTGTGTTAAGTATTTAAATTATTACAGTGATTCTGTGGTACCTCAAGAGTTTCAAAAAATATGAAAAAGGAAAAAGACAAATCCGTGGATTTGTCAGATATTAATGTTAATTTGAAAAGCTGAGAGCAGTTCACATTGAATCAAGCTCAAACAGTAACAACAGAAGAGTGTCACAGTTAGAAACCTGATAAAAGTATTACTTGGCGTCATGCTGGGGGTAGCTGAGGGCAAATTTCAAAGTTAATACAAGTGTAGCTTCGTTTTAGCTTCAAGCCAGTGTTCTTTGTTTCGCTTGCGTTCTCCGGTATTCTGAGTTGTGTCACACTTGCTCAGCGTCTGTGCCGTGTTTTGAATCTGTGTGCTTCCTTCCGTACGACATTTGGTGTGCTTGTGTTCCTAAGGGGTAAAGAGGAGCAGCGTTCACAGCAGGGGCAACATAACGTAACGTACGTGTACGTACACATACAAATTCACATTGGAGCCAGTTCTACTGAAATTTTCTAGTATTTAATTTTGTCAGTCTTAGTACACATTTTATTTTATAGGTATTTTCTATGCATTAATTACATCTTATATTTAATGAACTCAGAATTGTAGGTGAAAGTCTAAGAAATACTCAAGATTGGCTCAGTCATGAAGATCATAGCCCTAGTACCTCTGTTATTAGAAAATGCAGATCACTCAATTCATAGCAGAACACAAAGTACTGACTCCACTCCATACTGTGCTATAGACCTTAGATGTTACTGGATAGGAATATTTTATATAGGTTTAAGGTTACGTATTTTATTAAATAATTTTGTCATATATTGAATCAACAAATCTTAAATGGAATATATGCACATATCACGTAACACTGACATGATAGCTCCTATTGATACATTAGAATATTTAAGCTTAATTCGCCGGAGTCTAACTATTCAAATGGGGGAGTTAAAAAGTTCTCAGAACTTGAAAGAGCGAGAATACCATACATAGAGTAAATACTAATTACCTGTTTATGGAATAAATAAGTCATTTAAAATGGAAAGTTGGGATGCACTGTTTTTTTATTCTCTATTAATATAAAATTCTGTCCGCATTGGAAGATAAAGATCTCAATTTAGAATGTTACTGATAAATTTTCAATATATCATTTACGCATACTAAATACTGTAACATGCAGTTTTTTTCAGGCCTGTTGCCCACATTAACTCTTTGTTCTAAAAAAATTGCCTCTCTTAGAGAAAATGCATGCTCTTGTCGGAAATATTCTGGGAGGTACTGTGGGCGCCCGGATCGCCTGGTCAGCCCCACCTCGTACTTGTTCTGCCACCCGGAGAAAGCCCGCTCTGTGTGTTGCTCCCTCCCTGCTGAAATGGGGTCGTAGCAGCGCTACCTCAAAGAATTGCTGCAACAGTCACGTTAGATAGCGTAGAGCATGCAAAACACCTGAACACTGTGCCTTGTACGTAGCCGGTGAAATATAAGTGAATGTATAATTGTATTCTTTTATGAAAATACATTAAAACATTTCTAATTTTGACTCAAGTATATTGAAATTTTTGCATTCCAATGTGTAGGCATTATTTCTATGATCAACAGTTCTTTTCATTATATGATTGAAAACATGCTAGGTTGTTGCCACCAGTTGATGCAACCCAATGTATTGAGATGGCTAATGCCCAATTGGTTTTATAAATTATATATTTCAAAATATTGTAATACAAAAATGTGTAAAAAAGTACATATCTTTCCCTAAATAAGAAATGTAATGGTAAGTAAATAACATATGACAAAAATTCATTTAAATTAAAAACAAGTAAGTAAATATTATGAGGTATTGTTTTACATATTTAAACACTGGAGTGAGAATATTATAAGAGAGTAATGGTAGATTTTTGTGTAAACTTTCTGGAAAGCAATTTTGCAATATTAATCAAGAACCTTAAAAATGTTTATAGACGTGTGACCTGGGGGAATATAGAATTAAATGAAAATGTATGTACAAAAGGTTAACTAAAACATTATGTGTAGCAATAAAAAGGGTGTTATCATAATGCAGCAGCTGAATCGTAACTATTTAAATTAAGAATTTTATTAGCATAGACATTAGAAACATTCCTTTTTGGTAATTTGAAATAAATTGCAAGTAATATCTACAAGGAACTTTTGAACAGTTTTATTCATAGTAGAAAATAAAAAATGATCTTTCTTAATTATTACTACTTTAATTATGCCAAAGGTTATTTTGCAGATAAATATTCTCATTTACTCTGTATTTATATTTTATGTTTATTACTAGTAAGTTTATGGGTTTTGGGATATGATTTCAAATCTATATCTAGCACAGTAGTGACCTATAAAAAATTAACTAGTAAAGAATTTGATAATAGCCTTTTCCAATATTATTTAAGAGCAGAAAAATATTGAATAGAACTGAGTTTTAGATACATTTTGTTTTTTGTTTTTTTTGTTTGTTTGTTTTTCTCCGGTACCGGGAACCGAGCTCACGACCTTGCGCTTGCCAGGCAGGCGCTTTTGCCGCCGAGCTAAATCCCCAGCCCCCGAGTTTTAGATACATTTATTGACCACTTTATTTGATCACTGATGTCATCAGAAGCAACACAAACTACTTGATTTTAGATTTTTTTAAACCAATAATCATAATTATGTGAAAGAACAAAAACCACGTTATGTTGGACCTATCTAGAGACATTTTGGTATTGCAGTACAGTAAGGGATCTACAGGCCCATGTGATCTTAGACAAGTCTCTTAATGTTCCTAAGTCCCAGGACTGTTAAAAGAGAGGGTTGAGAGTTGAGAAATTGTGTGTGTGTGTGTATGTGTGTGTGTGTGTGTGTGTGTGTGGTTTTAAGCAATAGGAGAGTAAAAATAAATGACCCGTCAAAATGCAAGTTGAACTGTACTTTCTGGAAAAGAAAACAAGCAGAAAGCTGTGAGCTACCATTTTTCTCAGATAGAACTGAAGGGTGTGTTAAAGATTAGTTTTTCATAAAGTGTTCAGTAGGTGGCCAAAACATATATTAATATACAGCATGAATTCTTCAAACTATCCAAATTTCCTCCCCTTTTATATGCTGAAATACACATTTTGTAATCAGAACTATAGTAGCCTATTCTGTGTTTAATGTGTTCATAATGAAAATACTACTTTTAGGAATATAAATCCATGACAGAGACTATTATAATCATCTTATAAAATAACCAAATAACCAGCAAACTTGACTATGCTAAAATTAAATCATCCTGTAGTCATCATAATGGTGTATTAAACCGCAATGCAATATAATTGCCCTACGTGAAGGAGAAGTTATTCATAAAATTTTTATTCTGGTGCTGTTTAGGTTTCACACCCTAATAATTCATTTGTTTAACAAATGTCTACAAAACATTCATGTCTCAGCATTATTCTGCATGCTGGGGACATTACAGTTACAACGATGTAAAAGTCTCTCCCCTCTGGGGAAGTTTCTGGCTTCCCTCAGCCACTTGAAGCAGGAGTTCACACTGCAGTGATTGGCACTGGGCCAGAATCTGCCCTTGACTGTAGGGCATGGGCCTGTAGGGAAGAGTGTGGAAATGCTGAAGCCGAGGAGGGGAGGGAGGACAATAGGCAGAGAGACTTCCGTGGAGCTGGGTTGAGGAGAAGCGGATTCAGAGGGCGCAAATGTCAGCGCAGGGGAAAACGCAGTCTGTGTGGAGTTTGCCTTAGGTCCTCGGTATAGTAGCCTCGATGTGCAGACATTTGAAAGATGTCCTAATGCCTCTTCATCTGACATCTCCGTTTCTCTGACGGTGACCTCATCTAATTTTTATTCTTCTTCATTCTCAGTATTGGAAAAAGTTTTATGAGATTTCCCTAGTCACGGATAATTTAGTATGTGTTCCTTTGAATTCTGAGGGAGTGTCACAACACAAGACGTACTCTGTGTAGTTACTCTTGTATCCTCGACCAACAACAACCGTCAGCAACATCTTTGCAAAAGAAATTTGGTGTCCACGCAAAATTTAAAATCCATAATTTAAATACTTCCTTTTTTCATTGTAAATAATTATTCCAACATAATGATGATCTGATTTGATACAAAATTTAAGCGTCACTTTGTAAAATACTTAGCTAACATGGATAATAGAATAAATTTTAAATGTGCCTCTTTCCTTTTACAGTATTGCTACTTAAGCATCACTTATTTTATCCCAATTCATAACTCAGGGGCATCATCACTTTCTAGGGTGATCGCCATGGATACGTAGAGGACACTTGCACTGCAGGTCCTTTCCTACCTCTTGCATTGGAAACATAACGCATTTGCAGTTTATAACCAAAATTTACTATTTAGTCGTATTTCTATAATTGCCAGAAATTTTATTTTCTTCACAAGTTTTCTCAATTTATTTTCCAGGCATAGTTTTATCATCTTATTTAGTATACCTGTTATTTGAGATGTTATCATTGTTATTAATTTATAATCATTTTAATACCCCAAGTAATATAATTAAATTTATTAGCTAGATAAGGTCTTACAAAAGTCTTTAACAAGTTGAAAAGTATAGAAGTAATCTGCATCAGTATCATAAGAATTAATTTGGGGAGAATTTCTAGGTTTTCGTTTTTATTAGATATGTAGGTGAAACATTTGGATGACAGGCATGGTTGTGCACACTTGTGTATCCTCGCTATTGAGAGTGTAAGGCAGGAGTATGGCAAGTTCAAAGCCATCCTGGATCACATAGTAAACTCTCACTCAATTTACTTTGGTTTTATAGTCACTATTATTTCGTTTTTAGTGCAAGGCTAACAATCTTTGTGAGCTAGTTAGAACTCTTCAGATACGGGATGGGGATGTAGCTCAGCGGCACAGCACCTGCGTGGCAAGTGCAAGGTCCTGAGTTCGACTTCTGGTACCAAAGGAAAAAAATTCTTCAAACAGGAAGAAAACCAGCATGCTTTAAGTAAGCAGTTTCCTAAGCAGTGTGTCTGACTAATTAGAAGTTCCATAATCTGTGTTTAGAACCTTGACAATTTTTAAGAAAGTATTTAGAATGCCAACTCTAAGCCTGAAAAATTTTGGATGCAAAAATCTCAATTTTAATTTTGCATGGACACTTAGATAGGAGTTTGATGAGTATTCTTTTGTGCATCAGTGTCCTTTCTGCACAAGAAAAGTCATATGGTTCTCCTTTCCAGCTCAGGCTTTACCTAATTTTTATAGGATGGATAATTTCAGTTTTATAAATTTTTTTTTGGTTGTTTTTTTGTTTTTTTGTTTTTCTCCGGTACCGGGAACTGAACTCACGACCTTGCGCTTGCCAGGCAGGCGCTTTTGCCGCTGAGCTAAATCCCCAGCCCCAAAAATTTTAAAAGTTAATATTGTCAACAATTCTAAAGATATTTAAATTCCATTTCTAAGTAAATGCAAACATAGAGATGTGTTTTAAATTTATTTTGCTCCTTTCAAACTCCAGTTTTGTGATATGTATAATAATGGATATGTATTATTTATATTATATAACATATATGTATATATAGATATGGCCATACTAATTTGGGCCCAGATGTGGAGTTCAGCGGTATTTGATAGTGGAGTCCTATCAAAACATAATAAGGTGCAGATAAGACATATGCAGAGGGTAGTAATATGGCTACTGTGAATTGCATCTCCCTTGATGCAGAAATTTAGCCCTAGGTACAAGAGAATGTTCCAAATCCTGTAACACAAATGGGGAATCATTTACTAAGATAATGAGTCTGACTGACATGTGTCTATCATAAATGATAGTTGCCTTTTTTCCTAGCAGCAATTTGATAACCATTGTATTCATTATCAGGAACTTTCATTTTTAAAATTTGTTGTAACTTCTAAAATTATCTTGCTTTTTTAAAAATTCAATGATTTTGTACGTTTCTAGAGCTTTTGTTTTTTCTCTTAATTTCATTTAATCATCTATGAAGGTCAGATTTCCTACATTCCTGGGAGCAAAGGAATGATCATTTTATAGGCCAGTATATTTTAAACAAAACCAAATCAATATTCTTTATATGAACTGTGTTTCCAGTGACTCCAGTAGAAAGCGCTTCAAAATTGATTGGGGAGTATTTCAACTGAGTGATTTGAAAATAAGCATTTCTGAAAATTGTGGCTCTTAGTTGCATAGTTAAAGCTAAATATTTTTATTCAGTGAAATAGATTACTTTTGTTTGCTCTACTATTAATACTGAAATAATATTTACATGATGCAGATTCTTGTGAAATATTCCATGCTTTTTCTCAATTTATACTTTTGTTACTCTTTGCATTGTATCTACTTTTATGAGCAATTTATCTAACATATATGCATCTAGTATATAATATATAAAATTTCTGTATAAAAATATTTAAAAATTCATTATAAGTAATGATTAGGAAAGGACAATTTTAAGTATGTTTTTACATTTTATTGCATAACATCTTAAAATCATGTTTGAAAATACTAATATGGAACACTGAAGCTTACCAAATCACTTTTATATTACTATTCATCAAAGTCAGAAAGAGCTACATTTTATTTAAAGTGGACTATTTCTTGTTACACAAAGCTCTCAAGCAATACAACTAAATGCATCATTAAACATATAAATATATGGCTGTATGATAATTTAAATAATGAGTAATTGTGCATCTACATTTTCGAAAGCATTTTTCCCAAACATTTTTATATGATTGTCACTCTGAAAAGTGAGTTTTCTCAGTTATGAAATCTCGGAAGTACAGTTACAATGTTCTGTGAAACCAAGGGCAACATTTTCTTTTTGAGTTGTGCTTTTTAAAATAAAATTATGGCAAAATTACACATTTTTATCTTATGAATATATTCAGTTACAAAATGATTTCTTGATATGTTGTTAAAGATATGAACAATATAAATTTATTTTATTTTGAAATAATTTATTAAACCATTCAGTAATTTCTACAGTTAATCCTCTATTACAAGAAATCATTGTTGTTTTACGTTCTGACCCCTGAACCTAGACTAAGTGTAGGCAGCTGTGCTTTCTCAGTGATTGCCGCTCCAGAGTGGCAAGGAGGGCACACAGCGGCGGGACTTCTCAGAGCGCTTGATTGGCTGGGCCCCTAAATGGGGGCAGTGGCTTTTGGAGAATACATGATTTGACCCTTCTCATTAGTGCATTCTAAATATATTGGTTTTTTTTCCCACTTTCATCATTATTATCTGTGTCTTCCTCTGTTTGTTCTGTATTTCCTCAGGAGAAAAGTTTGTAAAATGGAATTCAGTGGGATAGTTATCAAGAGTAGTTTTTTCCCCTCTTCCCTGTACTTTAGTTAATTTTAAGAGTGTGTCTCCTAATAAGTAATATACATATATTCCTGCAATTAGAAAAAGCCTGAGATAATATTTAATACTTGGATTTCATTTATTATATCTCTCTATATTTTATGAAAACAGTGTAGATTTGTTAAGCCATATTTAAATAATTTCAAGAGGTAAAGGTTTTGGCTTTAGCATCCTTTATCATTAATTACAACCTCACTGTGACACAAAGATTTTCATTCTTAAATTTAAGTGGAAAACAATTTAAGATATACTTTAAAAAGAATATAATTAAGAATAAATTCAATAATAAAATGCAAATATTTAATGATTTTCCACACATTTTTGATGTATTATTTTGTTAAAAATATGAACAACATAAATTTTTTCTAAAATGAAATTATTTCAAGGCAGGTCTTAGTTTTGTAAAGAAACAGTCATAAAAGAAAAAGACTGTGATTATTTTCACCAGAAACCATCATGAAACAGTCCCTTAGGGAGATGCTTTTAATCTTAGTTACAGGCAAACTTATTTAAGTGTGAAGCCAAATAATTAAGGAATGATAGAGTAATACCTAAATAATAGCAACCAGTAAGGATGGCAGCAGGTGGGGTGTTTTAAAAATCAAGTTGGCCGCTGTGATCTGGAAGTACAGGCCACCACGCTGTGTACGTTCAAATAAGAGAATCTCAGAAGTCCATATTACCTATAATCGCAGTGCACAGATTTTGTTCTGAAATCTGGAGTCCTTTCTTGAGTTTTGCTAGTAGGCCTGAGAGTGTTCTCTCTCCAAGTCCTCAGATTTGAGTCTGGTTTGATTCTGTTTCACCAGGTGGATCACTGCGCCTGCGGTGCGGCCAGGCTCTGGTCATGGAGTTCATTGTGTCGCGTCCCTGCCAAGCTGTGCCACTGTGTTAGAGTGGTTTGGGGTGTGAACCCGGTCTTGGTCCAGAGGAGAGTGCGTGAGTGTGAGAGTGTGTGTGTGTGCGTGTGCGTAAAAGTGCACTTGGAATGCTAGTCTGAGGTGGCTCTAGAAGTCACAGGAGGTGTACTGGTGTATTCGTAGGTGGCCAGCCCTCAGCAGCCACTGGCTTGCTGCCAGCCAGTCTGGCCGTGATCAGCCATATTTTGGAGTTCATGAACCTGCCTGTAAACCAGACACTGTGGCACACACTTGTAATCCTCACACTCTGGTGAGCTGAGTCACGAGATTGCAAGTTCAAGCCCAGCCTGGGAAAGTTAGCAATTTACTGAGGCCCTGTCTCAAGACAAAAAATAAATAAATAAAAATGACTAGGAAAGTAGCTCAGTGTGTACGACCTGGGTTCAATTCCCAGCACCACGATCAATCAGTCAAATTTAAAATCCACCTGTCAGCTAACTTTTTAAAAAACTTACATACCATGGGAACATTATCAACCTGACACTAACTTTCCCAACACATAACAACCTTCTCTCAGTTTAGACGAGATCGGGCACGTTCAGGGTGGTACGGCCATAGACCTTCTCTCAGTTCAAAATAACCACAAAATTAGTTTATTGGTCTGAAGAAGTAACCTTCTTCAATGGCTTGTATATAGTATCTTACAAAGTATATGATATACTATGAAGAAACATTAAACTAAGATCAACAAAATATTGGATTTTTCAAGTAAGTGACTGAGAATGGATGATGAACCACTAATTTGAGAAAAAGAAGTATCTTGGGATATTTATGAATTCCAGAAGTTTCACATTTGGCTTCTCTTAGTGTTTACCTTTTTGCAGAATATTCAACATTTGGCTTCTCATAGTCTTTACCTTAAAATTTCTAAAGTGCATAATTTGAATGCATTATACAAAAGCCAGCGAGACGGTTTTGGTAAGCATGTCATTCATCAAGTACAAATGCCAAACTTGATAGAATTTGAGCAAATTTGTATATATACATGTCAGAAATGTAGACCAATTCTAGCATAATGTAAATGAATCCTGATAGTCATGAAGCAAGATATTTATGAAAAGGTTTATGAAGCAAGAAATTACATTTTCTTAGTTTACTTAGTAATTTACCTTATATCAAAATAATTTGAGATAATTTGAGTATTAGCTTGATATATTAACAGTGTATCACTTGGATAGACACAAACATGTATGAACTTCTGTTATAAATGTTGTTTATCTAAGAAATCTGATTTTCCCATTACCCTCTTAATTAAATTTCTTAATAGGGTGAAAATGCTGTGAAATTTAATTTGATTTCAAGTACATAATGACTGTGAATTTTTAATCACACTCAAACTGCAAAATCTAACCACAAAGATGTCTTCTGTAATAATATGTTCATCACACATAGCACAGGAATCCTAGAGGTTCCTAGAGAAATTTGCCTTCTGAACCTGTAACAGGAATTTCCCATGTGTATTTTGGAAATTCTAAGACACTTTCAATGCAAGATTAATAGATAATATTTGGGAAGTAAGGGTTCTGTGATCAAACAGTTGTTCTTTGTTGCAGGATTGTAGGGGCCCTGGGTATGCAGGGATTTTTAGGTGTGTGTGTGTGTGTGTGTGTGTGTGTGTGTGTGTGTGAAAGAGAGAGAGAGAAAGAGGAGAAACTGAACAAAACTCGGCCACCTCATCACTTTCACTTATCTTCCTTTTGTAGAGTATAGCACAGGACAGCAGCATTCAAAGAAAGCTCAGTAATTATATGATCTGTTCCTCCACCTACTTATACTGATATCTCTAAGTTGTTTTTTATTTCAAGGAATAGAACAGGTTGCATTGGGTGAAACAAAAAATATTATTTCTGGGTTATTTTCTTTATATAGAGAAAAAGATCAGCAAGGAAAAGTCCACTTGCTTAAGAATTCTCTACAATGGATTTATTTGTCAATAGGAAACTTTCCTGTCTAAGGTTGTTATTTTCTCTGGAGTGTTTTCTTAAAGTGTTGTAGGTTACACAAATGTAGAAAAGGAATATAAGCCAAATAATTGTGAAAGGAGGCTTGTTTGGTTATGGTTTGTCCCATGGATTAACCTGATAAGAATTTACAGTTAAAATCAAAAGAGTACTAGTGGTGTGGTGTTTGCTAGAGTGTCCCACTGAGCTTTCATTGGCAACCCCTGTTGATGATAGAGATGAGAGAATTAAGACTGGGATTTAACTTACATGTAGTTAAATGGTTACATCACTCTCCTAACTGATACAGTAAATATAGATTAATACTGTTAGGTCTGGTGGTCTGTTAAATATTTATGATGTTGCATTAATCTAATTCTACCTACTTTTCACCCTGTGTTGAGGAGAAAGGCCCTTTTGCACGTGGGCTTTCCAGCACTGTGCCAAAGGCCACGTCAGGCAGGGGGCTTGCTTTGGAAATGAGTGGCATCATTACAGCTGTGTTCAGGTGACAGTAGCAGAGTTGTGCCGGTCACGGTTTGCATGAGTTCAGAGTCTACAGTCTTTTCCGTGGAGCCCTTCACAGGAACGTGTGCCGACTACTGCCCGTGCGTCACAGTCACTGCCTAGCGATCACGCAGAGCCTGATGGTCTGCATGAGAGGCTGCCCCCCAGCAGTTGGTCTGAATAGTAGAAAGTGCGTGCGTCTGTGTGTGTGTGCGCGTGCGCATATATGTGCGTTCAAACCTGTCAGTTGGTACTGTTCATACTTAACACTGAGTTGCTATGGTAACAGCAACATGAAACTTTGTTTTGATAAACTTCTGAAACACTAAGTTTAGTTAATCTCCTTTCAGTACACATACTTTTTGGGTACTGGGCTAGGCTTTTTATTCCTTAGCCATTGGATAGTACCTTTACTTGGTACTATCTCTTGAGGTACAAAGAATTGCAAAATTGTAGTTTAATAAGTTAATAGATACTTATACTTGACTGTATTTCACATTTGCATCCTGGAGACACTCACCTGGTTCTGTGTATTGATTAATTTATGTTAGCATGATATTAATGTTCTGCCCTGTGTGTTTGACATGGAGTCAATTCATCAAACTTATTAAAATTTAATACTTTACTCACTACTATTTCATAGTTGATTTAAAAGTGCTGGCATATTTAGAGGTCATAGAATAGAAGATCTCTTTATGTACTTTCATCCAAGATTTTCTTAATCCTTTTTGAAATATTCTCTTTTATCTTATTTTATCAATTTTCACTAAAAATTTGTTGTTAACAAAAATTACCTGGTATGCAGTGAGAGTTTTTTCAGAGCAGAGAGTAATTAAAAAATTAAAACATTAAAAATTGAAACAGGCTCGGGAGGACACTGCAACTTCTAATTATGCTAGTGCTTTTCCAATCCCTTTTTCCTTTATGCTATTTTTAAAAGAAGGTAAGTATTAAAATACTTACACTTTAATAGACACTTTTGTCTAGATGTATTTACTGCAGCTTTATGTTATGATCTTCAGCAAAGGGCATGTATGTGAATGTTTACATTTCTGCCTGTGCACACAGTGCTTTTGAATTGACATGCTATTCTCCTGGATACCCATTTGAGCCCAGCTATTTTTCTAAGTATATAAATATATAGCATATGATTGAAATTTTGTCTTGCTTAATAAAAATCATAAATACACTTTGAAATTGTTTTCATATTTTCTGGCACCTACTAACTTAATTTAGTTCTTATTCCAACAGAGACCCTCTTTACGTCTATAACCAATTTGTTTTGAGGACACTGATCTCATTTTGTAGTGGGCTTACCATTTCACCTGTACACCTCCTTACATTCTAACTTTATTTTTCTGAATTGACTTTAGTAATGCTTCGTGCCTTTACTGGCGTGGTACACTATCAGGAGTATTGTTCAGTGAGCCTCTTTCTTGATCCTAGTTCTAGAAAATGCAGGTTCAAAAGTTCCTGACATGGATTAATTGACTTTAAAACAAGACCTAATTGATGATAATTTTTTTGAGATAAGGTCTTGCTGTGTAGTCAAAGCTGGCTTTGAATTCACAATCCTGCCTCAGCCTCCTGAGTACTGGGATTATAGGCATGTGCCACAACGCCTGGCTTGTGATAATTCTAAAATTGCATTTGAAACCACTTAGACTTATACCTTTACTACATAAACGACTCAAATTATAATGAATTAGAAGCCAAAGTTCTTATCATTGTCACATTTGTGTGCTATCAAATATATTCTCCTGGACATAGATGTACCTGAAAGTGTTTCCTCTCTAGTTTAGAAAATTTGTTGTCTTCTCTTTAAATTCACTTACATTTTATTCAGATTCAAATTATTTATATATTAATAATTATGCTTTTATTTACCAAATTGCACACTTTAAGTCAATCTAAAACATAATGACATTTAATTTGTATATACTACTTTAAGTGAAAAAGTAACGTACAACCTAGCATTTCTTCTATTATACATCCTGTAAGTAGGACTCAGAAATAAGGACTCAACATTAATATTCTGGGTTTTTTTCTACTCGATAGGTGCTATGGATATAGAGGAGAGAAATCGCCAAATGAAAATTAACAAATACAAACAGGTAGCCGGATCAGATCCCAGACTGGAACAAGATTACCATTCGAAGGCAAGACATTTTTCTTTTTAAAGTTGTAAAATAATCAATCATATGAAACGGTTAGTTTTTTTTAGCTACTGAATGCAGATTAGTCAGACAAAACATATAACGCAGTGACCCCATGATATTATTAAGTGCTAAATTTTACAGTGTGTTCCTATTACCCCTCTTAGGGGTAGGCTTTGTCTTACTAAAAAAAGAAAGCCTGCATTATTATTCAATATAGGAGATTAATGATCTGAACAAGTCTTTAGGAATTTCTAATTTTATAAAACCTATAATCCCTCAACAATATTTAGGAAGAGCTTCTATTGTGGTTTTCTTACAGATTTGTTCTCCATTTTACAGTATTTTAATTGAATCTGGTTTATTACTGAATTACTGGAGCAGAATCCTATTCTTGAGGTGTTAGGAGTTCAAAACACTCTCAGTAAGACTCTTTCTGAACCCTCTTTTTGGGAGTAAGAGAAGGTATGCATTCCAGCAGGAACGGAAGTAGTATTATTTCACTGCTTTTGCTCACCATTTGTATTTTCGGGACATGCATAGGTTCATGATGCTAGTGCATGTCATGAGCATCATATATGAGCATTACATATTATATTTGCAATAACATTGTCAATGGAGAAGAGAGTCTGAAGGGAAAATAAAACCAGGGGAAAATCGGGCTTTGGGAGCACAGCATATGCCTAGCATATGGGAAGCCCTCAGTTGAATCGCAGGGATCCACCCGTGCCTCTGCTAAAAGGAAATAAACACGAAAGTAATTCCAGACCTGAAGTTTGCAAACAGAATGGCATAGCCTGAGCTTCTGTCTGCTGCCACACACAGGGCTTACATTTCAACCCTGAGCTTCCTAAGAACCAGCAGAGGCAGAAAGGGGGCCTTGGTCAGTGCTTGTGCAGGAGGAGTAAGTTCCTTAGAAGCAACAGCAGTTGCACTTGTTACGGACATCTGATACTGTAATCATGGCTAGAATTTTTGTCCCCCCAAAACAAGTTTTGATTCCATCCCAGTGTATAGGTAATTGAATGATTAAAGCCTCAAAGTTGTGGCAAAGTACCGATTATACTAAACAATATAATTTCCCAAGCATTTTCAAATGCGGTGGTTTTCAAAGTTTAGTCTCAGTGCTGCCGCATCTGCGGACACGCGGGAGTGTCGCAGTGCAGTTCCTGGGCTCGCTTTAGACCTGCAGCCCATGTCCCTGTCTTTCCACCAACTGATCAGATGCTTCTGATACAGACTAAGCTTAAGAAATCCTGCTCTGAGGTGAACAGTGTAAAATTCACTTCTAGGTAACTCCAGCTTCCTCAATTAGAGTTTTATCTGGAAGCCCAAAATGAATGATGTTAGCAAAATGTAGACTTTACTTCGGGACTAAATCATCTGATATCTTTGAAAAGCCACTCATAGTTTTGAACAAATCCTATCAGTGCATAATGAAAACATACCATTGTGTTTTCTACTGTCAGGACTATGTAGTAGGATCAAGTCATTAAGATATAACTCTTTAAACGGCCCAAACACAATCCCTGTTTTGTACCACTGCAAATTGTTTCTATTATTTACTTCCTTATTTTGATAAAAAAAAAAAAAAGATGCTAATTACAGAGCCTGCTATTGAGCTGTGTGTTTTCATACCATAGGTCAAATCGCGAAACAAAACACACAAAACAGATCTCATTTGCAGAGCAGGGAAAAGTTAGAAGCGAGAGTGGGCACCAGATGTGGTGGTGCATTCCTGTGTTCCCAGCACTCTGGAAACTGACTGGGAGAGCCGCAAGTTCAAGCGCAGCCAGGCAGTGTACCAGCTCAGTGAGACCTTGTCTCAAAATTAAAATAAATTTTTAAAAGGGTCAGGTGGAGGCTGGAGCTGTAGTTCAATCCAAAAGTTCTGTATTCAGTGCCCAGTACCACAGAAAGAAAAAAAACCTCACGCACAATAAAATGTTTATATAATTTACCCAAGTTCACATTTTTGCTAAGTCATGGCAAGTATTATTATTATTTTTTTTTTTTTTGGTTTTTCTCCGGTACCGGGAACCGAACTCACGACCTTGCGCTTGCCAGGCAGGCGCTTTGCCGCTGAGCTAAATCCCCAGCCCCCATGGCAAGTATTATTTATACCTGCTAATTGTTTTAAAATTGAAATAACTGAAATGAAATCCAAAGCCTTAGACATAAGCAGCATGTTCTGTACTTGTGAGCTGCATTTCTAAAGTGAAGCGGTTATGAGGCTCCGTGTGGAATCTGGATGAGTGTTACTGAGCTCTGATCTCATAACCCTCAGTTCTTCTATTTGCCGCCCTCGAACTAAGCTGCAGTGTCACCTAAGAGTCGCTCAGATCTTCTCATGTGTAGGCCAGAGTCTGTGAGGATCCATTTAACCGCTGGTCTAACGGAGCTCAGGAATTCTGGGAGGAAAGGACCCTATACTGAAGGAAGGCGGAGAGTGAGCTTTTCTCTCTCCCTGCGCGTGCCTGGCCCAGGCACTTCTCGCCTCTGCCTGTCGCCCTTGCCCAGCGGCTGGTGCTGTAGGTGCCCACTCACAGATGCCAAGGCACACGAAGAGGAGAGCAACCCAGGTCAACTCATTTAACTAGGATATGCATAGCAATACAGACAGATTTTTTGAAAGTTCCTATGAGCACAAATAAAGCAGAACCGATGAAAGTATAGATGGTGTCAATATAGAATATATCGGACAATTAAAGACGAGTTACTTTGGGTAGGAGCTTGCCACTGCTACCTAGACTGTCACAGCTTGTTCTCTTCTCTGCTCGGAAAGGGCGTGTTCAAGGCTGGCCCTGAGTGTTTTATGCTGGCCTTTCAACACAGGCCGTGGGAGCACCAGGAGGAGGGAGGTGGGTTGAGGCCTGGTGCGGCTGTGTAAAAGTTGGTGCTTATTCTCTATAGATGGGGTTTCTCATCTGAGATGAGCCGTGTGTTATGCTCACGTACTGACTGCACACAAGGAGTTAAGGACTGCAAATGTGGACTAATAAAAAAGTTCAAGAGGAGTTTAAAGTGTAGGCTGCAGTGTGCCAAGGTGCAGAGCAGCGCAGAGCGTGGTGCAGGGGACAGACGCCGACGCTGCCTGGAGCGGGGCTGGGCGCAGGCTGAACCTGTCGTTCTCAGCGGCTGTGTCTGTCGAGCAGGTGTACTGTCCACCCCACAGGGCGGAGATGAGGGCTGAGTGAGGTGAGGTGTGCGGACAGCTAGCACCTCAGCGGCTGTCGAGCAGGTGTACTGTCCACCCCACAGGGCGGAGATGAGGGCTGAGTGAGGTGAGGTGTGCGGACAGCTAGCACCTCGTAAATGCCCGGTAGTGGGTGCGGAGGCTGTTAGTTATGTTTGTGCCAACCACATCAAGTGCAGTCACCGAGGCCCTGGAAGTGTATATGGTGGGATCAACACGAAATGGCAAAGAAATGAGCTAAGGAAAGAGCTGTTAGTGTAGCTTCAATATCTTCAACCGTTTCCTTCATTCTCTGGCACAAACATTGAGAAGCAGAAAACTAAAAGGAAGAATCAAATATAGGAGGAAACAGTTTATGAATGTTGATGTGATATGGAATTAAAGTAAGTAAAGACACTAAATAAAGCAATATTTGGTGAAAATTATAAAAAGTGCTGAAATTAAAAACTTTTACTATGAAGGTCAACAAATGTGATTGATACTTCAAGTAATGAGGAGGCACACATAGGAGTGTGGTACTTAAAATGAAATTCTCCTTAAGAATGATAACAGAAATGGACCTCAAAGTTCAAGTTTACATTTATACAAAGCAAATTTTATGTAGATTAGGTGATCTACATAACCCAGAAGACACATGAAAGTGCATGAATTTGGAAATGATGTAGAAATGAAATGAGTTAGGTTTTAATTTCATGGCAGTGATGAAGAAGAATGGCTGGGGCATGTTTCCTAAGCAGGAAGGCTGTCTTGCTGGTAGTGTGTGGCCGCCCGTAACAGACCCGCATGGACCTGGCCTCACCCCTGCTTTGATGGCAGCTCTCGGGGTCCCGGAGAGCCTCGTGTCCATGGAAACAGCTTCCCTGCCCTGCGTTGGTGGGAATCACATGATATAATACATAAAGCAAGAGAGCTCCATAGGCATGATGTCCCAGGCCTCGTCTCTACTGGCAGAGTCCTCAAGGGTCCATCAGGATGTCCTAGAGGAAGGAATAGCACATCTTTCCTCGGAATAAATGGTCCCAGCGGTAGCAGCAGTACAAAACATGCCACTGGAAGTGCAAGAGACATGAGTAGTACTCAACAGCTCTTACACATACTTAAATTTCATTTCTAAGCATAATTGTACAGATGTGTTGTACATCTTTATTATGCTGATTTAAAGCTGAACTGCTCAAGTCTTCATCTGTATAATAGAGGTACATGGGCAGTTTTGAATATCACTGTTCATTTTATTGTTTGTGATTATGATTAAATATAGACTACACAGTGATGTTGACAGTATAGACTGTAAAACCAAACTGCCTGAATTCAAGTCTTACTCTCCACCACTATCTGCATGATTTTGAGTAAGTTATTTAATATTCTATGTCTTATACTTATTCTGTTGAGTATATTAATAATAGTATCTGCCTTGCAGGATTGGCTTCAGATTAAGTATAGTGTACAACTCTTAGGACAGAGCGTGGTGCATAGGAAGCAGTCATGTTAGCTGTGGTGTGATAATGGTGGGGTGGTGGTGGTGGTGATGATGGTGATAGTAGGGATGAAGGAGAAGAAGAATCGTTATTTCCAACAGATAACTTGCTCTTACCAGAGCCCTTGCCGGCCAGGTCTTACTTGCCTTCAGCAGTCTACTATAGATACATATAATTTTATCTTTAAGGTAGTCTTCAAAGTAAATGAGAAGGGCAGGAAAAAAATAACGTATTTTTAAAAACCTAGAGTGGGGTGTGGTGGCTCATGCCTGTAATTTCAGCACTCAGGAGGCTGAGGCAGAAGGATTGCCGTGAGTTCAAGGCCATCCTGGGCTACATAAGTGAATTCAAGGTCTGCCTACACTACAAAAAGAGACCCTGTCTCAAAAAGAAAAAAACCAAAAAATATTGTTTCTTAAAGCCTAAAAATTGATGTGGGTTGCCTTATTTCTGCTAGTCTAGTCCAATTATCTGCTCAAATTATTACCTTAACATTTGCACTCCTTAACAAGGTGGATGTACTTCAACTTTCATTCAAATAAATCTCTACCTGAACAGATACAGATAGATACAAAATTATATCTGTAGTGACACACACACACACACACACACACACACACACACACACACACACGCTGAGCTGATAATTACTGTCTTTTATGTTTTGGATTAGGCAAGTAACCACTATTCATCTTTTCATTGTCTCATAGGAATATATATAAAAGATCTAGTTAAAAACTTGCTGGGCAATAATGTTCATAAAATATTAGAGATTCTATATTTTTAATTATGATTAATCTTTGCTTTTGATTTTGAAAGTTTATAACTTTTCCTTAACATTTCATATTAGTTTGCTAGAGTTGCTGCAGCAAAATATAAACTGGTGGCTTAAACAATGGGAATTTATTTTTTCATGTTACTGAAGGCTAGAAGTTCAAGTTCCAGATGTTAATAGGATTGCTTCCTTCTAGGCCTCTCCTGCGCTTCAGTGGCTGCCTGCTTTCTGTGTGCTTGCATGGTCTTTATTCTGTTTGCGTTTGTGTCCAAACCTCCTCCTGGGAGGAGGCCAGTTGTGCAGCGCGGGGCCCAGCCAGATCGCTCATTCTGCCCATCCCTTCCTCAGCGGCTCTGTCTCCTACGGTGTTCAACACATCGACCCGAGGACACTGCAGGGAAACCTCTCTGCAGAGCAGCTACTGCTCTTTCAGAGTAGCACTTTACTACAGGCAAATAAATCTCTACCTATTTGATTCTAATATGACTAGAAATTTTAAGGCAGCTACCAGTAACTAAAGCTGTATTGTTTTGTTTCTTTTCATTGACCTGTTACTTTCCTGTTTCTTCTAGTTTTTCCACTTACCTTCTTAGACCCTTAGAGATGAAATATTTTAGTTTTGTTTGGAAGTTCAATTTTAAAATTTTCTTTTTTACCCATAAAGCTACACTTAAATATGAATTAACCATAATCTTGTACTGACATTCTAGTATGGCGCCCATTCTTTTTGTGTGCTTATGGATTCCAGCCTCCTTCTATATAGCCCCGTTTCAGGCTGTGGAACACAAACAGGATTTTTTATTATTGTGAAGAAATCATTGGAAATGACTAAAACAGCAACTTTTCTCCTGCCCCACAGGAGAAATTATTATTTCTTCCCTTTTGGTAAATAGATCTCTAAAAACTAACAAAGGAAAGAAGTTGAAATATATTGCATCTTGCTACCTGTGGGTGCAGGAGTCACTGTCTGGCCGGCAGCTGCTGTTGCCAAGAGCGTAGTTCCTTCCTGTGTCTCACACACACCGCAGGAACATTTTCCTCTTAGCCGTCCACAAAAACAGAAGTGTGTGCTTTCGTGGTTGCCTTTAGCAGTCCTCCAGCGTTGCTGGCCCGCTGAGCACTGGAATAGACTACAGGGAATATTATAGGGTCTACAGAGGAACGAGATCTTGCATGGTGGAACCAAGGAAGATAGAGGAAACAAAGAAGGATTAAAAAGTGATTAATAGGTAGCAACATTTTCCAATCAAATTTCATTTAGCATAATAGGATTAAATACGGATATGTAAATATAAGAATATACTAAATAGCAAATATATTAAAACACATACGCTTTCTGAACCAACCATTTATCATTTTATGAAAGTTATGTGTTTCTGAGAATGGGAAGTACGTTTGTTTATCTTTGTAGTCTCTCTAGGAGCGGGCACATTGCCGCGGCCACAACAAGCTCTTGATGGGAGACTTCTCTTCCGTGTGTGTACTTGCATACACACCGCAGGTGTGTGTATGTGTGAGTAAGCATGAACATGTGTTGAGGGAAAGCTGAGATAGAAACAGTAAGGGCAGGATAATTTGGAAAAGGGTTTAGATGCAACTGTAAGCATTGCACCACTGTAAGCACCCGATGTGGTCCTCAGGAGAAAGGATGGGTAGGTTATCATGTGAGAATTAGAAGCAAATTTTCTAATGGGCATGTACTTACTGATTTCCACCTATGATTAATCATAATAGAAAGAATACTGAAAAATGGACATGCTTGGGCTATTATTTTGTTTCTCCTACTTATTTAATAAGATTTCTGGTAAGTTGTTCAGTAGTTCTTTACAATCCAATATTTTTTTTCTATCTACAAGTTGAGGGAACCTTATCATCTATAAAGTGCTATACTCTTATTTGGTACTTTGGAGGCGGCATTACAAAGACCTCTATGTAGAAGTGTTTGGATGTGAAGGACTTTCATCAGTCCTTAAGCAAATCATTTAATCTCATAGCCTTGCATCTAAAAAAAGATTTTCCATAGATATTCTGTATTTTATTTATTTTAATTCTAATGTTGTTCAAAGTATCCTCACAAATACTTGAATCTATATCATTTTTTCAACTGAAAGAATTATAGATATTATTTATTGACAAGATAAATCTAATGTTATACTAAACATTTGGAAATTTTGTTTTTACTTCATCACCTTTGAAGATTGTAAAGTAATACTTAGGTCTGGAACTAATATAACTAACCCTGAACTATATCTCATATGAAAGAAAAAACATTTTGGAGTGTAACAATTTCAGAAGGTAGAAATACTATATAATACTAGAAATATTATGTGTAATTACCATATAATAGTAGGCCTGGCACATAGGAATTCCCAGTATTTATTTTTTGTTATTTATTTTAACAGATGAAGTAGGAGTAATTAAAAACATACTGGCGGGTAAACTAAAACATGCTACATGACTACAACTTCCTGAGCAACAAAGACAGTGGCTATGGTTTCATGATTGCACATTTCCAGGTCACCTTCATGATTAGAAATGCTTATCAAGAAATCTGGCAGTCGGGGGCTGGGGATTTAGCTCAGTGGCACAGCGCCTGCCTGGCAAGTGCAAGGTCGTGAGTTTGATTCCCGGTACCGGAGAAAAACAAAAAACAAAATCAATCAATCAGTCAATCAATCTGGCAGTCTCCAGGCCTAGTCATATAAGAAAAGTTTCTTCTGACAGCTTCCCATTTTCTGCCCTCCCCACCCAAATTTTAAACAAAATACAAAGAAGTGTCGGCCATGCTTCTTCCATAACATGTAACACATTCTTTATTCAAGTTAATTTGGATGGTATTTCTGCATTATTTCAAAGTTTTACTTCCTTAAAATTTATTCAGTTATGCCTTTAGGAACTATTATATTGTATTGTCTTTATATTCTGATTTTACATGATATTTTGCATAGATTTTTCAAATTTTTGGAATAGGAAGAAAATCTTTAAAGTATATGCCTAAAGTACAGTACAGCATGTGGTATTTAGAAAGAAATAACTTTGGTTCTAAATTGGCTTGTGCAATGTCCTGATAAGTGATACAAATTGCAGTTTATAAATTTTAAATGAAATGCTAGACATTAATACCAACAGTACGTACGGTCGTGTTCCGGCCACTTGAGTTCTCCCCAGTGCTCTCATCTGTCCAGGCGGAAGCTGGGTCTCATCCGCTCGGAGTCAGACTGCAAATGTGACGGTTTTCTGGTAAATGACAGCGATAAGTGGGTAACCAAAAGTACATCCCAGCATCACGAAAGCTTCCTGGCCTTACCCTCCAACAGCCAGGTGACCTGAGCCCTCCTCTGCGGACCTGAGCAAAGCTGGCCCTCTTGGGGCACTCTAGTCCCTTTCTTTTACCAGCAGCTCAGCACGAGTACTTGCTGACCCTCAGGTGACGCTGTCATTGTGGCTTCTGGCTCCGCAGCATTAAAGGGAAAAGTCTTCCAGAGAAACAACCAAATGAGTAATAGTAAAATGAAAAAAATTTTTTTTAAAAAAGAGTAAGGAGAAAAGGCAGGAAGTGAAAGAAGACAAAGGATGAAAGGGAAGGGAGGAGAGGGGAAGGGAGCCTGGCCCAACCCTCCCAGCTCACGAAGGACAGAGCAGGCCTTGAGGCCTAGGAGGAGAGACAGCAGGGAGAGCAGCGCCCTGCCCGGTGCCCGGAGGTGCATGTAGGTACCTCAGGTGACAGCTCCGCACACAGCAGAGAGCCGAAGCACGTACACACACGTGTGAGCACCAAAGCCACGTTCAGGGAACAGCTATTGAAGTTGAGTATCTGTATTGTTTATATTTGTTCATATTGTTTTCTGTATTTCTACAACTCAGAATTATAGGTTTGAAAAATTTTGAAAAAGCACTTGAACCAATTCGTGCTTTTAGAAGAAAACTCTAGTGGTATACTTAAGATACATGTGAAAGGAAATTTAGAGACTGTTACTGTAATCCAATGAGAATTAACTGTTAGTCCTGCCCCTGCTGTGATGGCAGCCTTCATCCAAAATGGTCTTCCCATAGCCCCAGATAGTGGTCGTCTCACACAGGTGTGGTGAGAGACATGAGCCTCATCCTGGTTTTCAGCACAGCATGGCCTTATCTGCCCCATGCCCAAGTCTGATGAGCCAGGGTAATTCTTGGGCCCTCTCAGGTTTCAACACTGTGGTATTCTGGCTGTTACTTAGCTTTTATGCCCTGTACACAACTACCTGGAGCTACGTTACTTTCAAAGGTATTAACATTTGAAGAGGAGCCCACTTCATACCCCACTTCTGCCTGCATCAGATTCTCAGGGCACAGGCTCTACTGCTATGTTCTCACGTCATCTCGCAACTTTGGGATACTAACTTCCCACGTAATATCTGTAGTGGCTATACCATATGTACTGATAAAGTATATGAATAAGCCCTAACATATTATGAATATTATATAGTAAACCATGTCATATTTTAAAGATGGTTACAAAGGACCAAACATCATGATTTTTTGTGGCTAGGGAAGTTTCTTTTTCTTTTTTTCCTCAGTTCTAGCTAGATCTTAAGGGATTCTGATCTGAGTTCATGGAGAAGCAGTTAGTTATGACGATGATATAAAATCTTTAATGTTGTCTGGCCTATCAGTTTGGACTACCATCAAGCATTCTGTCCTACCCTCTCTGGGCTTGGATGTAAATAAAAGTATTTACTATTAAAGGTCAGAACAGTGAGGTAGGATTCTCACAGCAGGATGAGATATTGCCATCAATACTGTTTACATGAGGATTCTCCAGGATCTGAGCAGAACCGACTTAGAAAACACCTGAAGATTGAGATAAAAATTTCAGATGACATAAACTTGAGTTATTACTGAGTAATAGAGGGCATGAAAAAATCTAAGGGTAACTAAAGTTGTTGAAAAGAAGAAATCATTACTTTATGGAATTACATTTAAATAAATGGCTAAATGTTAATGTGTTACATGTACCTGTAAAATTAAAATTAAGTCCCTTATCAGATGTTGAGAAAGAGAAACATACATGAAATATGGAAAACTAACTCATAGTAATTATTCAGATTTTAATTATTAGTCTCATTCCTTGGTTTGAAATTTTCCTTACTATCAAGTCTAGCATAATTATAAAATTTAATGCAAGTTAACAGTTTCAAGAATGAAAAACATAAATTTTCAAGGCAAATTTAGTATTATCTGATTTCAAGCACAATACCTCCTTTTTAAAAATTATGACATATGGAATTAGGGACCTATTTGTAAAGTTTTCATAGCCATTTTCAGTTCAGTAAACATGAAGTATTTGAGATTAGAGCTGCATGAGAGTGCAAATTTAGTTTCATGATTCTTCATTTCCCTTGGAGACTGTGTAATTATCATCCTGATAAATATTCACTGAGCATCAGGGCCAGAGGCCCTGACACTGGGCCTGTGAAGGTGCTATCTTCCTTCCGCAGAGCTCACCTCCGAGAAGTCGAGACCTGTCCAAGGTGCTGAGGGTTGCTCACCCATCTGACAGCACTTTCTTCTGACTGCAACTATCCCAAAGGCCATCTCAGGAGGCTGAGAGGATTAAATAACACAGTCACACACATTACTTAAAACAGCGTATTGCTTTATGTGTACCTCATCAGTGTAATTGTAGCTAACTTTGCTGCTGTGCTGACAGAAGAACCAATTGTTCCTGAGGACCATCGAGAGAGCACATTCGGGACCTCAGTCTCCAGTGACAAATGTAGGTCTCTGGCTCCTTTCTAGACTGAGGCATGAGCATCGTTAGGCCGTGCTTTACACCAGAGCTTTTCCTGGTGAGCTCTGCAGCCACCAGGAAGCTTGCAAGCTGGGATTTTGTTTACCATGCTAGATCTTAAATTATTCCACAAGTGCCTGTGGTCTCTTTTTTCTCTGCTTTCTGTCTCCCAGATAGAAACTTTAGTCCAGATAGACACAATAGTCCATTTAGGAGTCCTATCTAAACACAGTTGTCTCTGATAAATACAGTTTTTGTACAGTGTAGCATTCAAATTTATCATTGTAAGAGCCTTGGGTAGGACAGAAAAAAGTCCCCTCAAAGTAGCTCCTTGAAGAGAGAGTACTTGCAATTGTGGTCCTATCAGAGGGCAACAAGTACGTGCTCTGAATTATGATATAACATAAAAACAGATGGTAAAAGGTGAGCTTTTTCTTGCTCGTAGCTTACCTGAGTGTGGCGCAGGACTCCCACCTCCGTGCTCTCCTGACACCCGTGGGCTGCGGTCCAGAGCCTCATCCAGAACTCAGCTTCTACTTCCCTTCAAAAGACCAGTTTCAGATCTGATGTTTTTAAATCTTTTGATCAGTTCCTTGTTTTGAAGATTCCTTCAAGTACTTCTTGATAGGCATAAAGGTGTTTTCTTCTTCAAAATTATTTTTTTAACTGCCCAGTATTTTGCAATAATCAGTTCCTTAAACTATATTTTGTATAACAAGTTGCAGGTTTTTGGGTGAGATTTTGTTAAACGAGGGTCAAGCAGTGTGTAAGAAAACTCTCATAATCTGCTCCCATCGTCTGTGTGACAAGTCCCACGGCTGGAGCTGGTGAGAGGCTGGGGCAGAGCCAAACTGAAAGGCTCCCCAGCCTGAGAGCTTCAGAGAGGGCAGCTGAGAGAGCAGGGCTTTTGCTTTAGGGATTCGAACTTGTTTCTAAAGTTCAGCACCCTACATGCCAACAGTGCCCTTCTATTTAATAGGTCTGTGCACTGTTTCTTTCCCCTAGCCTTAGGGATGCAGGAAGAACATGAGCGTTTCTGGGCCTCCTAGGAACTCCCTAGACACTAGGACAGCAAAAGAAAGGGCGCTTCCTGTAAATTTGTGCCTCTCACGGTCTGCTTAGTAGTGGTGCACGGAGTATCAAAATGTGGTCAGAGAAAGGCTTTTCATGATCTCTGGTCAGAACACTTCTTCAGCTGAGATCAAGAATCTTCTGGTTTTTCTTTTGCTGAAGAGAATCATGAGCATATTATTGATTGTGCCTCTGTTAGCCATATTATAGTACTTGGTAATCATTTAAAACTTTATCTATTGTATAGTTCAAGACAGCACAAGTCATTTCCTAAATAAGTGAATGTCTATTCACAGTCATAGCTCATTACTTTCATATAATAATTTAGTTACCTCTATGTCACTGATAAAATATATAACTTGTTCATAATAATTTAGTAAATACAAAAATGCATTAAACTATTTCAAGTGTAGACTCTAGTAGGTTTGAGTTATATATGATGTTTTATTCCCAATACATTCAGTACATTTGAATACATTCAAAATATGTTCCTCTAAATCTTTGTTTATAAATATATTTCATATTCCTCACTTTCCCGATGTCTCGCTCTGTTCACCGCATGTCTGTCTATGAGGGAGCCCTAAGCTGTGCCCAGGGGCCACTTGCTCAGTGGCTTCCAAGTCAGCACAGTAGCACATTTGCCGCAGGCGCCCAGGGGAGGCAGAGCGTCATCGCGCTAGAGCTTTGGCCAGAGCTCTCTTCCTCCTGTCCTGCACTGCCTTTTCATTTACTGACCTTATCCCTTGGGCACTAAACGTAAGCAGATGTTATTTGCAAGCCCATTATTATTTCGAATATGTATTTCTTAAATGTCCCTAATACCTTCAGACAGTTTGTCCTTATCTTACTGGTAAGAAGGCTAAACCTCAGAAATTAATTGAAATTAATTAAGCCTTTGACTCAGAGATGCTAAGAGAAATTCAGAGATGAGGAAGGTACTGTCCTGGTCCTCAGAAGTTTGTGTCCTAGGAGAGCACTTAAAAATTAAATGTGCAGATGGCAGAGCTTGGACACAGGTGTGGGCATGCGTACAGCGTGTACAAACACACACACCCCTCTAAATCAAGGGGCAGTGTTTTACCCGTGTAAAATTTTACCTCAGCAAACAGGAGTGCCTGAGAGTGCTCAGGCAAAGATAAACATGGTGCTGACTGTGCTTATATGTGTTCTTCAGGCATAAGCCAGCCGTATGCACTTTCGAATCAGCAGCAGGACCAAAAGTCCTGAGGGTCCTGAGGAAATAAAGGGCAGAGTAGGCAAATCAGACTCCTAATAAAATCCAAGAGCCGAGTGAGTCGTTAGAACTCAGGAAAGAAGGGAAAGTGCATCAGAGGAGCGTGGCATACCCGTCTCGGCGGCTTTGGGTGTCTGCATGAGGTGTTGAGACAAATATGAAAAGTAAAGCACATTCTGCACAGTGCAGAAGTGTCATCTGTGTTTCTTGTTGAGAGACACCTGCTGGTGGTCACGCAGTCAGGCTTCGTATTTCTCTGTGAAAGGAGCGGACAGGGATTAACCAGATGGGAAGGTGAAGCCAGAAGACAACACTGGACTCAGCAGCAAAGTTGGACCTAGTCTTTTCCTTCTGCTTTATATTTTCTGAAACAAATCTCTTGTATGTAGGCTGCATGTAGAAATGATTGCATTTTTCTATAGCTTAAGACATCCTTAAAATACGTGTTCATTTTTGGGCATTTCTGTTTAATGTTTCTTTAAGGGTATTCCTTGGTTGGTATAGGCCAGGGTTCAGCTGTTGTCTAGCCACCATCATCACCACTGTCACTCGTCAGTTACTACACACTTTCCTTGTGCCGGGTGCTGTGCTCGGCGCGGGCATTACTGCGTTTCGTCCTTGCAACAAGCTAACGCGAAGCGCGCTGCTGCCATCTGTACCCAGCGCAGGAGAAACAGACTCACAGAAGCGGCGGGCTCCGGAAGCGAGCACAAGGGCTCAGGGGTGAGGACTGGCGCGGCAGGCAGGCTCCGCAGCAGGGCTGGCTCTTACGACAGCACCGCCCTCCCTGCCCCTAGAGTTAGGCCTCCAGGGCTTGCGTTTGAGTGTGCGTGACAGAAGGGCCCTGTGGGCCAAGGCAACTAAGATGCATCATGCCAAGATTGCTGCGCTAGCCAGTTATAGCCAGTTATAGAACTTTTTAAAGCAGTAGCAGGTGGCTTCTCTTTTTAAAATTTTAAATTTTTACTTATTTTGTGGTACTGCGGATCCAACTCAGGGCTTTCACACTGAGCTACACCCCTAGCCTATTTTTTAATATTTTATTTTGAGACAGGGTCTAAGTTGCCCAGGCTGGCCTTTAAATTGCAACCCACCTGCCCCAGTTGCCCAGAGTGCTGGGATTTCATCACTAGGCCCAGCTGTGCCACCAGGACTGGCTTCTTTTTTATCATAAATTAAAAGAACGAGAAAGATAAAGTTCCCCAAGTGTTTAACAAACAATTTTATAGCTTGAAAACTATCTTAAACTTTTGATATTTTCATATAAATAAAATATCTGAAATTATAGTTAAGTGAGGTGTAATACTTCCAGATATGTTGCAAACTGAGATCAAATTCACTTTAACGAATTTAATGAAGAAACATAAATATACGCTGTATTACATATGGCTATGCATGGTATGTTAGACAGGTAGATAGATTATATAAATAATATGGGCTCCACCCATTAAAATATGCTACTAGATTTTGACTAAAGTTTATTTTGTGTTTTTTTTTAAAGACTTTATTTGGAAAAGAATCTTATGAATTAAGTTTTCTCTAAATAAGTGTACTGTAAATAATATTCCTTTCAAAAACAAACACTGTTGTTCTACTTCTATAGCTAACTCCTGCAAAAAGGCAGCAATTTATTTAGGTTTTTAATTGTATTCTTTTTGATAACTGCCAGTTATCATCTATTAAATATATGTGTACATGTATATTTTCTAAGCTAGTAGATTTATTAAAATTTTATGAAGCCTTAGAAATAATCCCTATATTTTTACATTTGAAGAAAGAGGTACACTATTAACTAAAGTGATAGATAAAGAGGAGTCTAAAGAAAATAAATGACAACCATTTGAACCTGAGACATGACCAGACTATGACGTATTAGCACTGCATTATCATGGACAATTGTTTGTTAGGCAACGGTTCTTCAAATCACAGCAAGTGGTTTATATAAGACAACCATCATTCCAAGCCTTTGTGAGATTGGCCAGTATCAGTGGGTAGAAAAATTAACTCATAAGGATGTTTCATCATTATATTTAAAATACATGTAAAGAAAAACCTACTAGCAGACACTCTCTTAGTAAATAATGGCCAAATTGATATTTGGGCAGAGTAAAAATTTCATTTATTTACATTATGCCAAGTACCACATGTTCAGTTCTAATTTTTTTAAATGCAAGAAAAATATTATAATTCTGATGATTTTATGATTAATTTTTTGAAGGTTAAATAATTTGGTGACATTTACCCGACTAGTAAGGGTTTTCTTTACTCCAGGTCTTCCAGGATCCAAAGTTTACCTTTTTACATCCCACCCTGAGAGCTCTTGGCAATGATCTATTGTTGTCAATAATAAAATTTTTCCATTAGTTTTTCCACTGAACGTATTTTATGAGAAAAGTTCATTAACATAAATCATTTATGTCCATTCTCAACTACCAGACTATTTGAACACTCAAGAACACCCCTCTCTGACTGGCCAGTTAACTGTCTGATTATTTCAATTCCAGGAAGTCTGGACTATTGTACATAATAATGACTTTTTCTAGTATTTCTAGGATTCATCACAGTTCCAGCAACTGTTCAGAATTTAAACTTGCTCTTTCTTCTTGGCTTTTCTAAAGAGACTTAATGTTTTAATCATTAGATTTTGTATTGTCTCTAGGTTCTCAGTGAAACATAATGGAGAAAATGCTACTAGAATTGGTCTTTATAAGTTATAATGACAACTTCATCATATTTTTTCCAAAGTTTACTTAGACGTTTAGAATTGTACTTCTTCATATTAAGCCAAATGTTTATTTCTCAGATTTTACCTAAATGTTCTTCCCGAAGGCCATTGCTGTTTTGAAGCTATTTTAATGGCCTTCACTGGGGTGTGGGGAAAATGCGCTAATTACTTTGCTAAAGAGAAGGGTTTCATATAAATTGAATTTTTCTTTTAGGATAATTACTATTCCCTTTTGCTTTATATGCAACTGAGTAGGGTATTGCAGTATCCTCTGTGGACAGTTAAAGTGCTGAAATAGGAGAAAGCTGATAATTGCTTGGCGTGGTCATACTGACAACTTGTGCGTATTTGTCAATCTGTGTTAACAGTATCGATCAGGATGGGATCCTCATAGAGGGGCAGATAATATTTCCACTAAATCTTCGGACAGTGATGTAAGTGATATATCTGCGGTTTCCAGGACTAGTAGTGCTTCTCGTTTCAGCAGCACAAGCTACATGTCGGTCCAATCGGAAAGGCCAAGAGGAAACAAGAAAATAAGGTGAGTGGGGCTTTAGCAAGTGAGCACTTCTCACTGTGTTTTAGAAGGTCTCCGTTTTTCTCTGGATGACCATAAGATCCTTTATTTCTAAAAGATTACTATATGTCATGAAGGTGATAAGAACTTCTCTCCATATCACTTTTTATTTTATTTTATTTTATTTTATTTTGGTTCCCATTTCAGATTCCTACACAGAAAAATTTTTATAGAACTGATGACAATTTTGTGTAGTATGTTATTTGAAATAATATCATTATTTTGTATTGCAATATAAACATTAAACTGCTAAGTATTATATTATTACTAAAATTAAAGTGATGGTTAATTGAAGATATGTATTTTTTAATGTTCCAAGGAATATGAGAAATAATGTTTTGGAGGGTTCCTTCCCAGCTGAATAAATTGTAATGATTCAGGAAACAAAAAGCTTACATTTTTAGTGTGATGTTCTACCATCCATCTGAAAGTTTTATTAATACGTGGCAAACTTCTTCATCTTCTCAAGAAAATTTATATATGTAATGTATACTTTGCATTTCTTGCGCTATAGATTTTAAGGATACTTAAACTGTATTATTTCTTTTTACCCCTAATGGAGTACAATGGAGAGCTTACAGCGTTTGCTTGTTTTCCATGTAATTTCTTAATATATAAAAAGGAAAATATGATTTTAAAACTATTATGGTTACATATTGACTACCCAGTACTTCCCTGGTATAAAATGGAAAACGTTTTCAACACTAAAAGGTATAATTTATACTTATGTTTTGATAGTTTTCTTTGCATTTCTGTTTAATTTCATATGCATTTTTTCTTAACTTCCTTTTCTTTTTTCTTTCTTTCTTTTTTTGTGTTTGTTTGCATGCCTTCCGTTTATGTTGTTCTCACAAGGCCAAAGGGAATAGAAGAGGGAGGGCAAGAAGGGGATAAGAATGAAGAGATAGCTCATGAGGAGGAAGAGGGACGGGAGCAAAGAACTACTGAGAATGGGAAAGGGAAAGAGATTACAGAAACCCGTAATAAGGAGAAAAACAGAGAGTCAGGACACGAGGAAAAGTCACAAGACACATCTGAGCAAGGGAAAGAGACAGAACAGTGGAATAAAGAGGATTTGCAAAGGAGATCCTCACAAGATGACGACAGGTAACATGTGCTTATTTTTGGAGTCACTTCCCATTAGTGATGTAGTCTTTTACCATTCCTAACAATTATTTTGCCATTTATATTAGCTTTATTTTCTTGTGTTTTACCTGTTTACTTTCTAATACAACTAGCTGGTGTGTTGACAAATTATTGTCAAATAGATTGAGTTACTAAATGGCCTTTAATTTATATCCACCAGCTTTGAGAGTCTAATTGATTTAATTTTCAGGTATTTTTATGACTACCTGAATCAGCTTTAAATTTCCTTTCAGGTCTTTTAGGCATGAAGTGTTATACAGTTTTCCCAACTATAGATGAGTGAAAGAGAAACTTTTTACCAATAGTGGAGACCGCTTCAAAGCGAAAGAAAGTAAACCCCTTAAAATGAGGTTCCGAAGGGGCTGAAAAGGTGCAGCCTCCTTCGTAAGGAAAGTGCTGTGCACTGGAGACCAGCTTCAAAAATAAGTGGCAAAATAGCAAAAAGTGAGCTTTATTCCGTGTCGAGCTCCCCTCCCTTCTCTTAGTTTCTCATAGGCTGTAGCGCAGTTTGGCTTTTGAGGAAGTTGTTGTTTTTGTTTTTTGTTTTTTGTTTTTTGTTTTTTGTTTTTTACTTTTCTTCCGGTACCAGGAATCGAACTCACGACCTTGCGCTTGCCAGGCAGGCGCTTTTGCCGCTGAGCTAAACCCCCAGCCCCCTTTTGAGGAAGTTTATCAAGCAGTGTTCTTGATACTCTTAAAAAATATAGATGATCAGGGCTAATTAAAAGATAAATACATTGGGCTATGCCCTTTTAAAAATTCACCCATTAAGAGAAACTCAGAGATGGAACTTTATGATTTGAGTCTGTATTAGTGACTTCACGTCAGTTTGTGTTACATATCTAACTTGGTTATTACATTGGCTTTTTAAAATTTTTCATTTTGCATTAGTACTTGTTTGCAATTCATAACGATTCCATTCATCATGAGGAATTGGTATGTGCACACAACACATCTTAATTCCTTTAACATCTCCTTCCTTTCCTTCCCCTGCTCCAAGATGAACTTTTCAATTTATTTATTGAGCGTAGGACCATTTCATCATTAATTTATAGGGAAAAGCTTTCCAAGGTTCCCTTGGAAAGAAATTTAGGCTTCGCTTCCTTCCAGGAGCAGAGCACAGGCTACGCCTCTAGCGGGCTTTGTCTTCTGCGTGCTGCACAGAACAGAACGCAGAACCCCGTCCTGGCATGCACGGCTCGGTGGGCAGAGTAGGGGCAGATTGTGACTCAGTTCTTCATTCTCTTAATATTACTCCCTTTATCATTTTCTTCAGGAGAAAAGCACATTACATTATAAGGGGAAAGGCAAGATGATATATTCCTAGCAATGTAACTCACCAAGACTTTGCACTCAAGTAACTATATTTCTGGGACTACAAACTACAGAGAGCCAGGCTGATCTCTCTCAGGAACATATATTTTGTAATAGGGCAAGGAACATCAACTAAGAAAATACTGGCATCACTCCTTCATTATTACTGCATAGGATCTTGAATTTGCTTTCATGTTTTAGAATAATTCAGATAATCTTTATTAGGAAAAGTATCAGTGTTCCTAGGAACGTTTTGTTTTGGTACATGCTAACCACATCGTACGTTATTTGAACACATACACACAAAAACACAGTCTAAGTGCATATACAACAGTATTTGAAGCAATCTTATTCTGCAGTGGACCATACCTTTCATGTAAAATTCAAGTTTTTCTGACTTAAAAGCATTTATAAAAATGCTAGTACTTACTACAGTGACCACAATGAACAAAACCCATGATAATTGCAATTTTCTTTACAGTAATTAGATTTCACTGCATGATACATAACTCATTGTGTGGTCATGTTGCTCATTTACAGTAAGTCCCATTGAAGTGAGTCTACTGAATATACAAGTAGAAAGTAAATAGCAAAATGTAAATTCGAGAATGGTTCATTAAATGTTTAATTTATTCTAAGTTGATTAATGAGTAATACATTCACACTTTTATTTACACACAAATATATACATCTGGTAAAATTCTCCTGTATCATTAATGATTCTATATGGTAAGCTAGAAAGTACATAATTATATATGCCATTTAAAATATTTTGTGTATTTGTATGTATGTGATTTGAATGTTATATTTATTTACATTTGCTGGTTATGTACCATATATGTACGTACAGTAAGTTGTTCTAGGAAGTGTGTTGAAAGATTTCTCAGGCCGGGCACTAGTAGCTAGAGATAGAAAATAAATGGAGCATTTTGAAATTTCTGTTTGAGGATGAAAGCAGTATCTTAGCCCATGTATGGATGAATGTTGACAGTAGCTGCATGTTCAACAAGTGTCATCAAAATACCTGAACAAGTATACAAGGCTATTTGATAAGAGAGGTTATCATAAGTAATCTGCAGGAAAAGAATATCAAGTACTGAACAGCAGAGCTTTGTTAGAATCAACAGAGTTTTAGCTTTGTGTTCAACAGTTTCTGTTCTGGGGACATAAAACAAAGTAAACAGTTTAAAAAAAAATCAAGATACTGTCTCCATAAACCTTTAGTTCTCAGGCTGTGTGATTTTAATTTCTCTCTTAGAGAGAATTACTCTTTTTGAGATAGTGAAATTTTTGAGATGGCATCCATGAAAAATTTTCAGAAATGGCTGTTTTTTAAAAATGATTTAAATCATTAAATTTTCTGGCATGCAAAGTAATTGTTAATCAAAAATTTATTCCAAAGCATTACTGCTAACACCTTAATTTTAGAGGAGAGTTAAATCGTGAGAACAGGTTGACAGGACTGCGTCGCACGGTTTGCCTGTGTTGCAGACCTGGAGGGCGGGCGCAGCTTGTCCCAGGAAGGTGATTGTGGGTTAGAACCCTGAGCGGCCTGGACTTGCATCTTGACTGTCTTGTGTGCCTACTCACTTTCGTTTCCGGGGCTTTTTAACTTGTCACGCGGGG
Organism: Chinchilla lanigera; assembly: GCF_000276665.1. Lineage (NCBI taxonomy): Eukaryota > Metazoa > Chordata > Mammalia > Rodentia > Chinchillidae > Chinchilla > Chinchilla lanigera. The sequence continues at coordinate 28,025,724 of NW_004955417.1, forward strand.
GGTGGGGGATTCAGTGATTCACACTTCCTCCCATCTACTGTGCAGCCAGCAGAAATGTCATCCTGAGAATTGGACTTCATTGTCATGAATTCAAGAGGTAAATGGTTTTGCAACTAATTACTGGCACAGCAAATACCGCACCCTAATTTTCCATAACTTCAGAGATGTGTCCGCAGCTTATGCCTCCAGTTCTTAGTGTTCCCTGCGCCCAGGCCAGCGTTCTCAGTCTGCTGGAAGAATGTTTTAGCGCTGTCTCCTCTCAGCGCGTGACGGACGGTGCTCTTCCGCCAGGTGCTACCCATGGCTCACGTTTTGTTTAATTTTTTTATTTCTATTGAGTCCATGTCCAATTTAATAACTCTAAGAAACTTATAATCCTAAATAACTTCTATTCTATTTTATGCTTGTTCATAACTCTCAACTAGGAACTTAAAAAAAAAACACTTAAACATCACTTCTAAAATTGTTATTCTGTAAATTTGGGGTGGGTCCCAGGATTTGCATATTTAAAACACACTCCAGGTGATTATGATACAACGAGGCTGAAGATGGTATCCATCTTTTGAGTTGATCGTTTTTCTAATTTTAAGATTAGATCGTGAATTTTTTTAAAAACTTAAAGGCAACTGGGGTTTTGATAGAGATTATGTTTAATTTGATCAATTTGAGGATTATTGCCACTTTAAGAACATTGTCTCTCAATCCATGAACATGAGATGTTCCATTTATTTTTTTATTTCACTTTCTTGCAAGAATCTTTCGCAGTCTTCTCTGTACACATTGTACACTTTCTGTTGAATATGCTGTAAATATTTTATTTTGGTACTATTATAAATGGAAGTATTCTACTAATTTCAATTGTAGATTGTTCATTATTAGTGTGTAAAAACAGTTGCTTTTTATATGTTTATCTTGTTTCCTACAGACTTATAATATTCACTTATTAACTTTAGTGATTTTTTGTTGATTTCTTAGGACTTCCTATGTAGGACGTCACGTCATCTGCACTTAAAGATACTTTTCCATTCTCCTTTCCAGCCTGAATGCTTTTATTTCTTTTTCTTTAAATGACTTGGCTAAAACCTCTATTACATTGTTGAGCAGAAGTAGTTCATTGAAAGTTCTTAGAGTAAAAAACCATTTCAGATTTTTTTCATTAGCTCTAAGAGCATTTTTGAAGCTATTATCTCTTACGCTATTCGTCCACTTTAGAGTAGTCTTTTTAATAAAACTTTCCTTTAAAATTCTATGACTATGCATCTTAAAGAATTGATACACAGATAAGAAGACAAGGTAGCCCAGTGTATTTCCTTTCTTATCGAGACTATTAAGTTCAAGTTAGATGTCAGGAATCTGCTAACTCCATTTAATTTCTTGGACTACACCATGTTAGTGTCATTATAGTAGATGTAATAAGGCCCAGCTTTCACTTTTATTCCCTCTTTATTGTGTTAGTGAAGGTATATAACATGGTGTTTTAATACAGCTATCTTGATCTAGATGTCTACTGAAGTGATTCTTACAGTCAAACATTAGACACACCAATCCCCTCACACAGTTACCTTTCTGTCTGCCTCAGGCTCTCTCTCTCTATCTCAGGCTCTCTTCCCTCTCTCTCCCTCCATCTCTCCCTCCTTCATGTGTGTGATAAAAGACCTAAGATCTACTCTTTTGTTTGCTTCCTTTTTGAGACTATTCTACTTCTATTTTATGACATTTATGGCTTATGCAACTTTTTACTAAAACTGCTTCAAATTATATATGTTCTAAATTTATTAGCAATATTTTCTCAAGCCAGATTTTATTTAATATATAATTGTATTAGTGCCTATTAATCTTGCAGTTTTGCTGGTTTCGGTGTGGTATCTTCATACACATGTATAACAGGTTTCGACCATATCCATGCCTCCATTACCCTCCCCTACCCCTTCCCACTTACTCCCCTCTTCTGTCTAATAACACACTCCCTTCTATTTTCATGTCATTTTTTAAAAGACTCCACAAATTAGAGAAAACATGCAATGCTTGTCTTTCTGAATCTGGTTTATTTCACTTAACATGATCATTTCCTTTTCCATCCATTTTCCTATAAATGCTTAATTTCATTCTTATTTATGGCTGAGCTGTACTCATAGGTATATATATATATATATATATATATATATATTTATAGGTATATATCACATTTATCTTTGATGGGCACCAACACTGTTTCTCTGTTTGGCTATTGTGCATTGTGTCAAAATAAACATGGATGTGCAGGTGTTCCTACAGGATGCTGACCATAACTCCTTCAGCTACATGCCAAAAGGTAGTACAGCTGGCTCATGTTGTAGCTCTACTTTAATTTTTTGAGGAACCTCCATAATTCATTTTCTAGTGGTTGTATCCTTGCCAGCATTTATTTTTTTGTGTAATCTTTAGTGTAGTTTGATTTGCGTTTCTCTAATGGCTAAAGAGGTCGAACATTTTTGCATATCTGTGTGGACCATTTGAACTTTTTTTAAGACATTTCTGCTCCATTCATTTGCCCATTTATTGATTAAGTTGTTTTTGTTGTTTTTCTCGTGTTGTTTTTTGGGTTCTTTTTTCTAGATATTCATCCGTTGTCAGAAAAGTAGCCGGCAAAGACTTTCTCCCATTCTGTAGGCTGCCTCTTCATTCTGGTGGTTATTTCCCTTTGCTGTGCAAAGCTTTTCAGCTTGATGCAGTCCCACTTTTTGAGTCTTGCTATTATCTCCTGTGCTGTTGGAGTCCTACTCAGGAAGCCTTTGCCTGTGCCTGTGGCTTCCAGCATCTCCCCTGTGTTTTATTCTAGCAGTTTCAAAGTTTCAGGTCTTATGCCGAGATTTTAGATCCACTTTGAAATGATTTTTATACAAGGCGAGAGACAGGGATGGAGTTTCAATCTCCTACTGGTGGATATCCAGTTTTCCCACACCATTTGTGAAAGAAGCTGTCTTTTCTCCAGCTTGTCTGCTTAGGCCAGCTTGTTTTTAGATTTCTGACCTTATTACCGTTCTCTCTTGCACTCTTTTCCCTCTAGGGTTTTGTGAGCATGTACTCCATTGTCACCCATCTCTCCGGCCACCTCTGTCTTTTCTGTGAGATTTCTGTGCGTTCCTGCTGTGCTGATGTATTCCAGGTCGACCCTAGACCCTCTGTTCTTCATTCTCGACATTTGCTATCTTGGTGGTGCATTCAGCTTCTCAGATTATATTTTATATACTTGTATTTCCACGCCAGATGTGCCTGGTCATCTCCCAGCTATCCATAGAGACAAAAATCAGAGTCCATTGCAGGGATTCTAAATGTGAGACGCGCTGATCTGTGAAATTGTAGTCGCAGAGACTCGCTCCCCCACTCTGCTGGAAGAATTCGGAGCTCCCACCTTAGGAGCAGTGTGTACGCGTGGACCTGTGTAATTGTTAGAGGGGCGTTCCCCAACTAAGTCACATCTAACTTAGGTGGTGATTATAAATGTATTCACCTTGGAACTGTCCTTTAATTGAGCATATATCTTAGGTATTTACTTTGTATTTGTGGTAAATTTCACAATGTTGGAAACAACAACAGAACTAGAAGGATGAATTGTGACAAAGACTGTTGTTTCAGAATGGACCAAGTTAGATTTTAAGTCATTCTTATATCCATAAAATAATCAGAGACTATATATATATATGTGAGTGTATGTACATACATGTATACATATGTAAGAGTTCTACTTCTATTGGGATAATTCTTCCTATTGTGGTAGTGCAACTCTCTTTTCTCTGAATTGATGGATTAGACCTCCTCATTTTATTCATTAGCATCAGAGCTTCAGGCAATGACAGAGTGAAACCTCAGTATGCCTACAATGCTTAATTATAAAACCTTTAAATTCTAATTTAAAAATTTTTAGCTCTAGTAACTTTTTAAAGCTTGTATTGAAAGATTGCAAATCTTTAACTTCTAATAGCTCCTGTGTGTCAGTATGTGAATTGAAAATGACTAGATACATTGCCTCAGGCATTTTACTGTATGATTTACAACAATATTCTGCAGAAACAGATGTTATATCATGTCTGAGGTTAAAATATAAATACATTTGTTTGCATTCAGTTTATTGTCAATTCTAAAATGTAATGTTAAGAGCGATTAAATTCTTAAACTTTTAGCAAAATAGATTTCCTAGTAATAGCAACTGCCCCTTCTTTCTTTTTACTTCAGAAATAGTTGCCTACTGAAGAATGTGTTTTGTTCATTAAGTCAAGAGGTAAATTTTTAAATACCAGGTTAATAATAGCATGTTTGATGTCTTTACTGAGTCATTAAATCTTTCTGTTCCAGCATTTACATATTTATAATGGAAACAACAGATCAAAAACTATCTTTTAGGAAACTGTTAGGCAAGATTTTAAATATTGTTATAAATAAAAATCTCTTAATTGTTCCTCCTGACATGGAAACTTTTCCTCAGTGCACTAGTATTGACCAACTTCAAGTAAACTAGAATTCTCAGTCACCATGTTTACTGTCCTGTTTGCCAGAAATAGGAACGCAGTCCATCATACAAACTGCCTAAACCAAGTTAACTGAGATTTTTTTCCAAAGGGCACATTTAGAGAATTTCTCCCATATTGTATTATGTTTAATTTCTTGTGGCTGTTCCAGTTACAGTGTTACAATAATGGTCCAAAGATCTCAAACTCGATTCCCGGTGGGGTGAAACAGGTGACCCACATTGTCGGCGCTCCGTCTGGTAGCCAGCCTGGGGTGGTGGTCGCTGGAAGGCAGATGCTTCCACAGAGTAGAGGGGGCTGCTCCGCCCCAGCCAGTAACTGTGACCCAGGAGCAGGAGCGCCGCACCGCGGCCACAACGTGTTTAGGAGACCAGCAACCCTAAGTCTGATGTAAACACAGAACAACAGCCGCAAAAACAAGTAACCGTACTCTTCTGTCCAAAGAAAGTAGATTGGGGGCCAGATCTAACCGTAGCTGCTGACTCGCAGCTCAAGTTGCAGTTATTGTTATTGACCCGGAATTATTAAACGTTCCAATTTTGTGTTCAGCCCTGATCAAATGTTGTTTCTAAAACAGTAACAACATGAAATTATGCTATTTAGGATAAAAGAATTTCACTGGAAAGGTAGGTAAGATTTCTTTACAAAGAGTACCTTCTTAATCTGTCTGTGTAACTTGTGTAACTGGCGAGAAGCTTCTCTTACAACAGCAGAGGGGTCATAAAGTATCGTGTGAACTTAGAGCAAGTAACACACGAACTTAGAGCAAGTAACACACACTGAGTGATCTCGGGAGCCGTGCTGTGGGGTTCTGCTGTCAGTTTTGTCCTTTTTTCTCAGATCTAGCAGCCATAAATTCATTTGTATAGATGCATTCAGTTTTGTCTAAAATCATCACACTGTGCATATTAAAATTTTATATTATAGGAATGATACAGCTGAGTGTGCAGTGTGTACATTAGCAAATATTTCTGTATTTTGAGGAAATCTTACTATCTCATGTACCCACCTAAGATTATATTTTTAGGGCGATGGACTTTAAGATGAGTTAAAATGATACACCCTTGAAAGAAAGTTTGCCTTTGAGAATTTCCACAGAACGTAATAGTGAGCAAAATAATGTTTATATATTACTGATTGTTCATATGAAGTATTATCCTATTTTGTCAACAAAATCCAATATTATAAAATATGTATTTGGGAAATTTTGTCTTCTATATGCTGAGATGATATCTACAAAACTTTTCAAAGTTTTAGTTGTCTCAAGCTGCCCAATGTATGTAGTATTTAAATAATTAAAATTATAATTTAAGGTAATTCTAAAACCATTGAACTAATTTTTGACTAGTGGAATTTTTTCTGTGACCACAGAGATTACTTAGAATAATTTCAGTAACAATAAATAGAACTGAACAGCTGTTCTGGACAGTGTGCTATGATTTTTCATTGGCACAGAAAATAAATTACAGTAAGGATATAAAAATACCTCCAATAACTGAGAAAGTTGTGATAAAGATAAAAGTTTCTGTTTCAATCTGTTTTTCCTGTTGATTATAATAGGTAAGAATATGAAAACGTTAGAATATTTTATGTATTAATGAGAGAAGGAAGATATTATAAGAAAGGAGAGTAGAAAACTTTCTTAGGCTAAAACTCAGTAAAAAGAGTTTTTCAATTTCCAGTTGATAATTACTAAAATTCTTACATAGAAGCTTTTACAGTATTCTAGTCAGTCGCGGCTGCTCTGAGAAGGCGCCATGCTGGGTGATGTAAGCAGCGGACACCTGCCTCACAGGGGCGGGGGCTGGGACATTGGCAGTGAGCGTGGCAGCTCTGTCCAGCTCTGGTGCAGACGTGCTGGTGCACACGGCTTTCTCTTCACCACGCACGCTCCCCGTCCTTCCCTATGCGTGCGTCCCTCCCTGAGACTGTCTCCTCAGGGCCTAATTCCCTCCAGGTAGCACGGCCTCAAGGGTTAGGGAGTCAGCATGGGAATTCTGGGGGACACGGTCATTCAGTCCGTACCATATGTGCATAAAATTCAGACTTTCTAGTGTTTCCTGTGTTAAGCATGCTGTAAACCTGGATTTCTTTAAACCTACAGAAGCAGCACTTAAAGGGAAATGCTTAGTAAAATGCTTTTTGCCCATAGGTTTGAAGAACAGTTTCACATAAGCTCAAAGTTTACCACTGTTCACTTATTTATTTGAGGCCAAGATTATCTAAACATTAAAAGATTATTTTGGTCAAATGTTTCCATTTCTGTAGGCTTCCACTTTCTCACCCAGATTTAGAGCATCATATTTCTAACATTTAATTAACATTTATTATAAACATTTAACACTTAATCTAAACACCAAAGAAAATAAATCGGATCACATTTATAACTGTGACGGCTGAATGTACAGTGCTCCTTGCTCTTTACCTAATGACATAAAGCACATTTATATTATTGTTTGAATGAGCCATTTAACTCCTTAAATTGATCATTTACAAAATCATGACAAATTATTTAGTGCTCTCTTCTCTGGTTTCTTTCTCTCTTCACTAGTTTTGCAGCGTATTTCAGCTATGATTGCTGGGGTGTATGTTAGTAATTTTGGTATCTGTTGCCAAAAATTACTCGTTCTTATTAGAATTGGAATTACCTCAGATTAAATGAATAACCCACTAGCTGAAAATGGGGAGGCTGTTCTTCCTCACCGACTCCCGTCCTTCTTCCACACCCCGCCTCCCTTTCCTCCGCTCTCCACCACTGAGCTCCTACATCTGTCTGACGGCTGTGTGTCGGCAGTTGGCAGTGTGTGGTCGATAAAAAGACACCGAGGTACCTGAACAGTAGCTCTCGGCTCAGGGGGGTCATCTTTAGTTGAGGACACTGACAGTATTTGTTTATAATATAACTATGACAACTGCTATTGTGAACATATATTCAATAGCTGAATATTTCATAGTCACAGATATGAAATGTTACATCGTAGCACATATTAATACCTGATAACCCCACATTTTCCTCAGCGTTATAAAATAAACGTAATTAGGAAGGAGTCTTGAGAGATACCAGCTGAGCTAAGATGGAACCAAGGATTTGGGGGTACTGTGAGGCAGAATTTCTGAGACACAAATTGAAGTCCTTCTTTCTGCCATATCCCAGCATATGGTATATCATTTTTGACTGTTACTATTAATCTAAAGACTAAGTTATTATAGCTTAGTTTTAATAAGGGCTTGGCCTAGAGCAATAGCAAGAAAGGGCTAAGACTAGAAAAGTCCAAAGATATTGTAATGAAAGTTCAATAAATTGTTGGTAACTGAATCACTTCATTTATTAAGTAGATGCGTATCTGTTCAGTACTTATTAAGTGTCAGACCCTGTATTCCATGCTTTGAATACAGTGGTGAACTCAGAGGCAAAGTTGCAGCCACCCTGGAGTTCAGATTCTGATGGCGGGGCTGACAGAGAAGTCAAACGCACCGGGTGAAAGATGGCCGTGGCCGAGGAAGGTGGTAGTTCGTGCCAGCATTAGAGGAGGTGGCAGCATTTCCCCAGTGCCCAGAAAGCAGAATGCGGTTGTAAGTCCAGGACCGAGTGCTGAGCCCCATGTGCTGGCTGAATTAGCAAGGATCAAGGGCGCAGAGGTGAGATCAGTCCCGACCCGCGGCAGGCTGATGTGGCCTGGGGCTGTGGGTGCTGGCCGTTCCCGTGGGACACAGAGGGGGATCCTGATCAAGCAGGTGGAGCTCAGGGGCTCCTGCTTGACCTGAACGTGAGAAGCCAGCCAAGGGGAAAGGAAGCATAGAAGCTCTCAGGGCTCCTGGTTTTGGAACTATGACTGTGGAAAGAAAACAGGATGCTGAGTTAGGTTTGAACACATGATAAGTGACATATTTTAGAAATTTATAACTTTTTAAAACTAAAGCCTAAAATTGGCCCAAGTTATTTGAATTAGCACATTTCTATTTAGATTCATATTTAAGCTATTGAAAAGAAATAAGAACAATCCATGTCAACACAGCTGAAATAGTGTCATGTTTATCTTCAGCTTTTAAAACTATGGTAATATGTATGAAAACAAGTATGCCATTATGCCATTATTTTAAACTGCTCTGCAGATATTTAAATTTTCTGTTAGCCTGTGTACATTCTGTATGGGGTATTTGACATTCAACAATCTACTCTGCTTTTCACAGTCCCAAGAAACATAATGTTTTCTTTTTTTTTTTTGGTTTGGTTTTTTTCCGGTACCGGGGATGGAACTCACGACCTTGCGCTTGCCAGGCAGGCGCTGTGCCACTGAGCTAAATCCCCAGCCCCATAATGTTTTCTTTTACTGCAAAATAAATGAAAATCTGATTTTTCAAATGACACTATTTTTGGGTGTCATAATTTTCAGTTTGCTAAGGTCTTTTCGTTGTTGCCATATTATTTTGTATAATGTAATTTCCCAAACTGCTCAATAAATTAAAATGACATTTTTAGACAAAGAAAATGTTTGCATTTCAATAAGGGAGTGACTAGCTTTTT
>NW_004955417.1:28034861-28058511 GCF_000276665.1 Chinchilla lanigera
TTTTATTCAATTTGTTTTTTTTTTACTTAATGTAGACTGATAAAAAATAATCTTATGATAGTTGAGCAACTCCAAAAAGCTTGTGTTCTAATTTTTATAGGGAATAATTCTGAAAAGTCTGTCACAAAAAAATCGTCCATATCTTTCAGACTAGTATGACATGTGCCATTTGTTCTGGTTGAAAAATTAAAATCTCTTAAGAATAAAAATTCATAGTAGCTGTAATGGTAGGGATTATTTGTGCTACAATTTTGATTTTTCTGTCTCAATGGCAGACAGTAGGCTGAGGAACAACACATGATTCTTTAAAAACAATCATACTTTAAATCTTTCCGTTCTTTTTTTTTCATTGAGGTGCTGGGATTGAACCCACAGCCTCTGGCATACTAGGTAAACTCTCTACCACTAAGCTCTATCCCCAGCCCTGTTATTTCTTAAATACATTCCATGTAGGGGTAGGACCTGACCGAATGTAAAATACTGGTGGCTTACCAAAAATAATTTTTCAAAGCACGGTTAGCTTGTATTTTTCACCTAATTTTAATATATATTTACATCAAGGGATACTTCAAATTATTTTCACAGTTCAGAATGCAAATGGTTAAAATTTCAAATCATCTCTAGTCAAAAATAATTTAAAATTTTACAGGAAAATAAGGGAATAGTAAGATGAAAAAATTCATAAGGTACAGAATAAAGTTAAAGTAGCTAATTTCCAAATTAAATTTCTATACATAAATACATGAAAAAATTGCAAAGTTTTTTCTTATATGTGGAATTATCCAAAGTAGACCTGTATAATTACATAACAACTGCTGCACTGAAGGTGTTTTATTTTTCTAAAAATTTAAAAGCAGCCAGTGAAAAAAATAAAAATTTAAAGTTGCGCACTCTATTAATATAGGAGAGAAAACCACATCCTTTTCCCTGAAATCATTCTTTAGTGTATGCTAATCAGAAAACACGAAGAAGTTAATGTGGCTATAGATCAGCTAAGAAGTAGTTAAAGATACTGTAGCTAAGAAGCTCAGAACCCACGGGGCTGGGCCTGGAGAAACCGGCAGTTTCTACTTGCTGTGGTAGAAATTTAATCAAAAAATCGTAACTGTACTCCAAAAAGGCAAAACTAACCAAGTAGGGTGTTTTAATAAGGTCACTTTTCATTAGCCTTTACTAGAGTAGAAAATGCTTGAATCGTTTCGTCTGTCACTTAGAATATAATTATTAGAAAAACTTCAGAATACAAAGGCCATTCCAGAAGCATCCTCCTGGAATCCCCGAGGCCGCAGAGCGGATGCATCAGAAGCTCTGTGAGCCGCGCTGGTGCACACTGACGTCTGAGAGCTGCTCTTCCAGCTCATACTGAAACTGTGTGCCTCATGGATTCTTCCCGCTGGACAACATTTACAATTCTCGAGCACAGTCCAGCGCTGGGCGTTGTGCCCAGCGACCTGGGGGAACCTTCAAGTTTCTGTAATTACCCCCCAGGGCTCTGCCCGTCTGTGCAGCCTGCAGTAAGAGCTGCTGCAAAGTGAAGATTATGATCAGCATTCTAGAATGCGTCAGTGTGCCCCTGGAGATCAAAGAGCGCTTTGACTGACCGGTCATGTCTGCGAGCGCTTTGTCATGAAACGTGAAACCAAAAGCGAGACCGCAAGAGCCTGAATTCCAGGACGGTGAGTGGTGAGCTAGGGTGTCTGAGCAGCGGCGTGGCAGGCAGCGCACCCCTCCCCAGGGAGAGCAGCGGGGCCTGGGCATCTGGACTGCGGGCCAGGGTGGAGTCCGCGGCTGCTCTTGCTTTTGCTGAGTCACGCAGCCAAGGAGAACCTCGGTGCTTCTCTCTGTCAAGGTGAAGGCTAAGCGCTTGGATCCCAGCTGACTGAACAACACGCGTTTTAGGAAAGCAAGCTTCCTCACTTCAAGAAGCAGCACCAACTTTGGCCATGTTACTTATTTTTGAGCCTGGCTTGCAGTGTGTTCTTCCAGTTTCAATGACTTCTCAGTCTTCTCATCTCTAACTGGGGTAACAGTAGTAGTTATGTCATAGACCCTTCGGGAAGTCTGGTTAGTTAACATGTGTAAACTGCTTCCAGAAGCACCTTACACATAACAGGTTCAGGCTGAACTTGAACTCACTATGTAGCCAAGGCTGGCCTTGAACTTGCTATGATTCTCCTGCTTCAGCCTCCCAAGTGCTGGGGTTACAAGCGTGTGCCACCATGCCCGGTTTAAAAAAAAGAAAACCCTATGGGAGGATGTCCCACATCTATTACTACAGGAAATATGAAATCTAGAGAACTAATAAGAAAATTATAATATGCCAGTGATAACAAACTTACCCCACAATACATGTAAGTCATGTGTCTCCAGCTTTAAAAACAAATTAATCTGATTACCTGTTTGTATGTTAATCTTGGTGATAGAAAATTATAATTTTAGGCCTACCAAAGGGTCATGCATATTTAATCACCCTAAAAGCACAAGCTTAATTTCACAGATCCGTGGGAGAAAAGCCCTCAGAGCTACAAAATATCAGGCATTCCAAGCTCAAAATACAGAGTCCAAAATGAATAAGCAAATAACTAATGATTCCTGCAGATCTTCCAACCTTTCGAGAGCAAATTATAGTAAAGGGGTCTTCTTTAAATTACCTCATCTGTGTTTACAAGTTTCTCCTCAGAAGCAAGATTTCCAGTGTTGGCTATTGGCATCTTGTGCTTATAGCCAAGAATTGGACTGAATGAGAGTGAGATTTATTTCAGTGCTGAAACGTTAGTGTTTCCCTAAGAAAAACCAACTGCTGTGTACTCCAGCCCCTTCTGGAGGCTTCTCCCTGTCTGGTAAGGATGCATTTGAATTTTAGTTCCTTTCCTATGGTGAGAAAAAAGCAAGTCTATTCTATCTTTATTTGCTTCTTGAAAAATAATAGAAGGAATCCAGGAGATGACCATGAAAACGCTAAACAAAAGACTGACCAAAGGAAAATGAAGTGGAAGCTAAAGCACAGGGGAGAAAGCAATTGACCCGACTTCGTGCATCCTCGGTGAGATGTCATTTCCAGACTGTCTTGAAGATATCGGAACTCTTCAATGGCCAGGTAGCAGATAGACCTGAAAAAGTCAAGCGAGTACAAACTGACGTTTAAAATGACCTGTAAAGCAGTGAAATGTGTTGAGACTTTGCAGATAGGAGTAGCAGCACTGCAGAGGTCTCTCTAACCAGGTAAATTGGGTTCAAAACCCCACAGCAGCTTGTAACCTTCCCAATTATTCACTTTCTTCTTTCACAAAATAAAGACAGTCAGCTACCTTAAAGGTTTTATGACTGTGAAGTGAAGTTTTAAAATATGTGAAGTAGGTGCTTAACAAAATGCCCAGCATGGAAGAAGCATCCAGTTCACACTAAAGTTAGATCCTATTTGTGTGTGTGTGTTCAAGATATTTTGAATAAAATTGAGAATTTAGAAGACACTGATGGCATTAATAACAATTGCATGTTTTTAGAGACCAGACAAAGCTCCTATGCAGCTTTGTTGGTCTTCAATTTCCTCTCCTCATAGTTTCAATATAGGAAATCTGTGCCAGTGCAGCTGACACGGGGCTGCAGATCACTGGGACGAGGTGCAAGTTTCCAAGTCAGTTTTCATCAGTGCCACTCTGAGCCCAGTGCTTTTTAGCCCAACTTTCTAAATAATCTGAAATCCAGAGTAAAAAATAATATTTGTAATTACTATCTTAGCCATCAACAGAAAGTTAAATCTATCCAGTGCTTTTGTAGAAGGCAAAAAAAAAAAAAAATACAAAATACCATATATTTTTTAAAACTTCAGTATCAACTCTATGTTATGTTTGTTTATTCCACATTAACACTTCTCATATATTCAGTCTGCCTTTGGCTGTTCTAAAACAGAATCTTGGCTACTGAAGTGTATGCTTGTTGTAAGTTACATTGACTTCAGTAGTGACCTACAGATTCACACAAAAAGGGGTGAAATGAATATGAAACCGCTTGCTCAGCAGCCTGACTCCCACTGACCTGTGCAGTGCCTGGGTGCCGTCCAGAGCCCTGCGCTGGAAGAGGGACAATGGAGCAGGGGGTGGAAGAGTAGCGTGAGGAGCAGAGCACTGTGCTAAGAGTGCAGGCTCTGGACCCGGCGCTGGCTTGGAGCCCCGGCCGTCCCAGGACGAGTGCTCCTGGGCAAGGGCACCTTTCTGTGCCCAGCTTCCTCCTCCATAACATGTGATAATGAGAGTTTCTTCACTGGGAGTGCTGGCGTGTAGTGAGTGCTGATAAATACTTGCTATTAAAAAAAGAAAGAAGTAGCTGGGTGTCAGGGCACACGCCTATGGCCCCAGCACTCTGGGAAGCTGAGGAAGGAAGATCACAAGTTTAAATCCAGCCCAGACAATTTAGCAATTTAGCAAGACATTGTCTCAAGATAAAAAAATTTTTAAAAAGGAGCTGATGATAAAGCTCATAAGAAGCTTTAGTGAGAAGGCTCTGGGTTCAATTCCCAGTGCCACCAAAAAAAAAAATAAAAAGACAAACACATATATGAAATGCCAATACTTACAAAGTCACTTGTTTTACAATTACCAAGGCTAAATAATAATTTGGTGACACATCTGTAAGCAGCTGATCCTCTGTGCCAAAGCAGCATCTCCTGTGCCTCACAGCTGGTGACCTGGCAGAAGGGTTAAATATAATCTAGAGCGACTTGGGAATCGACTATGTCTTAGCGTAGGTAGCCCAAGATTCTGTAGATGACAAATATACTTTCAACTTATACATTTAAAAGTTACTTACCCATGCCTTCAAAGTAGGTGAAAGGTGAGTCTTTCCTGCGTCTAATAAGATGTCAGCTCATTGGTGGAGCGGGGGCACTCCCCGAGTCTTTATTCTGACAAGTGAGACTGGTCTAGCCCTGGGTTTATATTTCTTCCAGTCGTGTCTGATCAGCGGATCCTACAGTTAGCAAGGGCAGGAGTGTGCACATCCCGTTGCAGGCACTGAGGAAGTCCTCTGTGCTGGTCCACTTGGTCTAACAGTTTTTAAAGACATTGCTAAGATTTATGACTTTTCAAAATGTTACCAAGTGATACATTTGTAAAATACTCATTATAAGGAGTTTTATGTTCTAATCTTTGCGGGATTAACATATGAAGTAAAAGAATAAAGGAATAAATGCAACTAGTTAGCTCTCAACTCTGTCCTGTTTCATTATAACTTTTGCTTTTTTATATGCTTGATGAAATTTAAAGAAATAACAAGTCACCAGTTTTGAATTGAATGGTTAAATATCTTTTAAATTTGTAAAAGAAAAATTGTCATTTATAGAATCTTGATTTGCAGTCTCTGAGTGTATCTCCAGGTTGGATTAAAACACCATTTCTTCCTGAAGTGAGGCCTTAAATCCCTGCTGTAAAAGCAGCCATGCAAGGAAGCAGTACGCTGCTCACGTGATCTTAGCTGAAAGGCTGAGGAGCAGTGAAGTGGTACTCTAGATACTTTCATGTAGGACAGAACTGAGACCGAAGAATAAGAGTTTGTAACAGACACCCACGAGAATGGTAAAGATGTAATCTCAGTACAATTCACATTCTCTGGAAAGTGGAAGGATCGGTTTTAAGTGAAAGAAGCAAGGATCTGCCCCAGTTGGGGCGATGTTCTCTTTTACGTATCCACATAGGAGTGAGAACGAACTCCTCGGCAGGCAAAGCCGGTCTGCATGGAGCTAGGGACTGCTGTGAGGCAAGCCAGACAGGCAAGGATGTGCATGTTGTTCTTTTCTTTCTTTCTTTTTCCTTTTCTGTGGTACTGGGAATTGAGCTCAGAGCCTCATGCCCGGTGGGCAGATGTCTAGTACTAAGCTACATCCCGGGCACCCTAAATTTTTTTATCTGAAATTCTTCATTGTTTGTTGTTACTTGCTTTGCCTTGAGTTGTTTTGTCTTTCTGCTTCACCTAGCAAAGGGAAGTAAGTGATCTGAGAACGAATGTCTTATCTCCTCGAGATCGGCATGGCGTTGACACTGGTGACTTCTACATGCCAGAATTTGCTGGGAAGCTTTATTTTCTTCACCTTCAGCAATATTTACTCAATACTGAAATGATTGAGAAAACTTTTAGATAGAGCTATCAATTAATATTAAGAAATACATGATAGGAGCTTTCATTCAAATTATGAACTTATTGAATTCGGTTGCTGCACTGATTCTCTTTTCAGAGCTACTGAATGTCAAGTGAGAGGGTGCAAGGGTGCCCCGGGAGGGCGAGCAATGTGGGTTCTCTGAGGAGAGTGGGCAACACAGCAGAATCCCCGTCGTGGCGTTCTGGCTCCAGTCGGCACCCACAAGCTGTGGCGTGAGTCTTGCTGCGTGTCAGTGTGGCCTGTGAGTGGCTGACCTGCGTGGCTCTGGCTGTGTAACTCCCCCCAGACCCCAGCTGCAGTGTGGCACCACCCGCTGGCAGTTTCCCTGCTCCGTTAAAAATACCCGAAACAAAGGTGATCCTGAATCCTGCGTCTGACTGAGCCTTCTGGCATAATGGCCAAAGTCCCGGTATCTTCCACTGGTCTCCCCACCTTGCAGAGGAGGAGTAGCACCTACCTTCCCCTTCCCTCTGCTCAAACTGGGTAGAGAGCTTCAGCATTCTCCTACCCCGCAACAGATCAGAATTTCTTCCCCCACTCTGTGTCAGCAGGTACACAGAGATGGGCGCAAGCTCGCAAATGAGTGTTATCATGAGCTTCCGCTGTGCGTGGAGGTGGCGCAAGGCAAGGCCCATGGGAGCTAGCCAAGCTACAGGGAGATCTCGGACAACTGCTCCTCAAGCGGGCTCTGAAGAAACAGCGGCCTACCCGTGGTGTTCAGGAGAGGAGAAAAGCAAGAGGGAAAGTATGTAGATGTTTCGGAAAACTATCCCTGGCTGAATATTTCTAGAGCACAGAGAGAGAGAGTAGGGAGAAGGAGGGGAAGCCAGATGTCAGGCGTGAGTCAGGCAGGTTTTTTTAATCTGTAAAAGATCATCATAAGCACAGCAGGAAAACTGAGTTCTCTCTTGGATAAATAGGGGTAATAGTGTAACAGTACCTACCTCACTGGATTATGTGAGGAAATAAACCCTCCCGCTAGGGTTGTGTGAAGTGTTTTGCACAGAGCCCAGCATGGCGCAAGTGTCAGGTGAAATGGGGTCACTGGTGCTGCTGTCACTGATGTTCCTGTAACTAATGGTGAGAGCAAGGCTGAGGCTAGCGGCAGAGTTAGGAAATGGACTCCTTTGGAACTGCTGACTGGTTAGAGAGAGCAGGGGTAACCAAACACACGTTATGTTTCTTAGGTTGGTATTGGACAGCGAGATCTGACTATGTCGTTCGGAAAGTGGACTAGGGGGAAGTATATACGCACGCACACATGTTAGTTCATTGTTTAAAGTAATTATGTTACACTTGATATGTGTACAGATAACTTGGATCAATGGATCATCACATGTATTAACATACGTGAAAATGAGATCTAGTTGGATTTCTTCAGCATGAGAAAATATGTGAAGTAGTTGTAAGCACTCATAGATTCATTGCTGCAGGAAGTACCTGACACATTAAGGTGAAATCTAAAATGATATTTCATAATGGTGGAGAGGAGCAAATTGAACCTTCCCCAAAATCAAAATGCAGCTTATGGAAGGGAAGGGCAAGAGAGAAGACTTGTATCATACGACTCATGCAGAGTGGATGCGGGCTTACTTCGGCTGAGGCAGGGACTGAGGACCGGCACTTGCTAGGCTCTGATTCTGGCACATTCTTTATGTACATGGGTTTGACTTAAAACCAAGAGGGTATTTGTATTCAGCAACACTAGGTGAATAATGGGACCCAATTAGCATTTTTATTGGGACTGTGGAGATAGAACAGATAAAAGAAAGAACGAAAATAAAACCCCCTGTTCCTAATTACAGTTAGCGGTTTTGTAAATTCATATGTGCATATGTTTTCTACGGCAAAAGCATGTAGACATGCAAATAATATTGAAAGCTATTCTACTTTGTGTTTTACATGTTGATATAACTAGAACTAAGATGAATTCATTTGTGTATCATATTTGGATGAAATATCCATGTTTTTTATTATTCAGAAGTTTTGACCTTTATCAAAAAATCTACAATTACATGTAGGAAGTCAACAAAGGCAGGACCGAAAGTGCTGTGCAAAACAGTTAGAGTGATCTGAGCGTTGCTCGCTGAACAGCAAATGCAGACTTGCTGACTTTCACAGGGAGGCAGTGTTTCAGCCAGTGATTCTGCTGCTGAATCTATAGCACCAGCATCACCTGCAAGTTTGTTAGAAGTGCATCTTTTCAGGCACAGGCCAGAAGCATAAAGCAAAAACTGGGAATGGTCTGAGCAATCCTGGTGTCTTTGCAAGCCCCTAGGGGACGCTGATGCAGATTATGTTTTGACGGTGTCTGCTCAAAGCTGAGGAGATCCTTGCTGCCTTCCTGTGCTGCTCCACAGCTTATCAGCAGTGACCTTGTACAAACTTCATAACCTCTCTGTCCTTTAGATTCCCTGTCTGTGCTTACAGTAGTTACTGCTTTGTCAGGGTATTCTAAGGAGTACTTCAAGCAAGGCATACTATATATGAAAGTCTTAGCTTGGAACAGAGCTTGGTATTTTACAGAATTAAAAGAGACCACGATGGCTGAAGAACTGTTTACCGAGACAGATGGCTTGGGAATAAGGTGAAAGAGAAAGGCAAGGGCCATCTCCACATAGTCTGTGGGACCTTAAAGGAGAGCATGGGATCCTGGAATGAGGATGGGGTCAGCATTTGCGAGGAGGAGGGAGTGATAGGGGAAGAAAGGGGGCAGAGGGTGCCGAAGCAGTTAGGTTTGTAGACCGGTCACTGGAAGAAAGAGACGGAAGTGTAATCAGAAGGCATGAAAGAATTTTAGCAGCAGAGTGACGTAACCCAGTGTATGTTGTAGAAACTCACTCTGGCTGTTGTGCAGGATGAGTTAGAGATGGAATATAAACAGTCAGAGTGCTGTGCGGGAGACAGGAGTGCGTGCGCTCAAATGGAGTGCAGGCATGGAAAGGTGCGAAACGTATTTGAGAGTAGAATCTATAAACTGGTGCATTAGTTGTGAAGACGCAGGAAACGGGGAGATGAGGGCGCCTCCTGGATTTGCATCTCAGCAGCTCGGCGATGCGCTCTCTACTGAGAGAGAGACCCCTGAAAAGGTGATGGAGAGGAGATTAAGGTCAGTGTGGGCACACTGAATTGTGACAGCTTATGTGCTATTTGACTGTTTATTAAAGGCAGAGAACTGGGTAAAACATTCTGGACTTCAGAAGAGAAGTCTTGTTTGCACATATATATTTTGTCATTAGTTATAAAAATATTTCATTATTAGCATAAGGAAATGTCTTCCACTAGCTTCCATTTTCTCTACAAAATATTGGAGGAAGGCAGAAAAAATCAGGGGAAAGGCAGAAGGTGGGAGACTGAGTAGCAGGAAGAGGGTGTGCAGTGGCCGCTGTGGGGAGTGTACATGGAAACTTTGATGACGGTGATGTATAGGATCACCCGCATGTCCTACTGAATTTTTTTAAACGTTTAAATATGGAGATACATGTGTGGAATACGTACCTGGTAGGATTCAGCAAAAAGTAACCCAGCAGCATGCCATATGGGGAGGCACACTCGGAGGGCTGAGAGTATTTGTGAAAGAGAGACTGAGGTGACAGGCTGCGGAGCCTGCGGAGGTCAGGGATGAACGAGATAGAGGGCGGGACGTCTGCCGGAAAGTGGACGTCAGTTCTTACGGTCCTCAAGAGTGGAGTTACCCGACTAAATGGTCTGAAGAAGCAGAGGTGGGAAGCTTTGTCGCAACCGTCTGCATAAGGTTATGTTATTACGGTCCCAGTTTTACATCACATGGCACTGGGGCACGACTACTTCAGCCGCTCTGCGTAGCGCGGCTCTGGTGCGGACGCCGGCCTCCTCAGTAAACCTCAGCTTCCCGGTAGTTACTGTCCTTCCTCCACGTGCAGGTCGCCGCTGTTCTCTGTGTAACACCTTCGCCATGTGTCTGGGGCGACTCCTGTTTGCGGACCTGTCTGTTGACTATTTTACGTCTCTAAAGTTTAGGGCAGGAAGGGAAGTTTATGTTTTGGAGTGTTTTCCGGGGGATGATCTATAGAACGTAGAAAATTTCCATTTTTTCAGTGGAATTAATGAAGTTTATTTACGTGGATGGGGTGTAGCATTTGTAGCATTTTAGGGTCAAAACTGTAGAAGTTTTCGTCTACTGCCAACTATGGTATCTGCCATTTTGCAGGCAATAAATGTGGATTAACTTGGGTTGACTTGTGTGTACCTTATTATGGATCATCTGTGGAACAAAATCATTGCATAGATGTTTTTCCCCAAACCACATTTTTTAAAGTTTGAAATGACCAAAAGTATAGGAATTCTTTGTATGAAGTCGGAGGAGCCATTTCTTTCAGGCCGCAGAATGTCTGTGTTTATAGAGATGAGCTGCTGCTTCAGTACATCGAGCAAGTTTAATTTTCTGTTCTTAGTAAACCTCAGTATCCCATGTAACTGCAGACATGTGCAGTAGCTTACATATCTTAACCACACTCTAGACACTGTTATGCTTTATAGGTAATTTAATTCAACCCTGGTAAAGCTTTGTAAGAGAGTTATGTTTGCTTTAAAAATTATTTAACTCGTTTATTTAACAAACACCTCCTAAGCACTTCTCTGTCATGCGTTCTTTTCAAATCTAGGATTTGACAGTGAACAAAAGCGGGCAAGTCCTTGCCCCGGTAGTGGATGCCCAGGTGTGTAATAAATAAACGTTGTGCAGTAATTAGCAGAGAAGTATGTAATGAAGAGGTGATATAATTTGAGTATTGCTTTTTCACTGACGTTCGTCCTGAATATAGAGCTGTAGTCTTTCATTCGTTTGCCTAATTAGAGCACAAATACAGTATTTAATGTTTCACATGTATGTTACAGAGTCTGAAGATTGGGGAGAGCAAACTTTAGCTCCAGAAACATCTGACAGTGCTTCTTCTGTGTTCATCTCATTGTTTTACTGTGTTATTCTTTTCACCTTTCAGTCTTATAAGAACAATGGGAAAGCTCCAGCACACTGCACCAGACTAGAGAATGGCTCCCCTACCTTCCTTAGGTCAGCGCAGTAGCAGGGGACTCAGTAACGGTGGAGGACTGGGATTAGCCCCGGTGGGTCCTCACTCCAGTGTAGACATCAGTCTCTGCAGGGCCAGCTGATGTGGGTCTGAGGAGAGGGAGAGAGAGAAATTTTTAAATTTCTGTCATGCGGAGGTCTCAGAGGAGGGTACGTCACATCTTGTGAAATCCGTAACAAAGAAGGATATGTAAGCTCTTGCGATATCCGTAACATCTGTCTTAATCACCGAAGGAGGTGACTCCTCTTTCTGCTCACAGCGATTGCTGAGTGACATACAAAACAGACTTACACTCGAAAACGCATGACTGGAATGTGTCCAGATGCAAAAGTAGAAGTTAAGCATATATTCTAAATTAAATCAGGCTTTTATTTGTATGTTTTAAAATGAAAGAATGATATTTTCTTTAGGGGTAAGTAAAGAGGTAATCTTTAAAATTCTATTTACTTTTATTTGTGCATAGTAATTATACAGAATAAGGAATTTCCTTTTGTCATTTTGTACATGCCCATAACATGCTTTGACCACTTCCACCCTCAGTCATAGGGATTGTAATATGCTGAATTTATTCAAAGAGAAATGACTACCATTTGCCAATGAAGTAAAGAAAGCAATATTTAACAAATAAGTGTAACCTGTTATAAGGAAATTTTTCACTTTCTACTTGAAATGCCTCAATTTGATTTCAAATACACAAATCTTGACCTACATATTGTACTATACTTTACAAGCCATTTACACATTAAAGCTCTCTGGAAATGTTGCCTCATATCCCTTCTTGTTTATTATTGTGTCTTTCTAAATTTATGAGCAAAGGTTAGAAACTATTATCCTTGACAAGATTTGCAGTCATTCCATTGATATATATATATCTATATGTACACATGTACACATACATACATATTCTTTAGACATCCATATGCTTTATTTAAATTTTTAAAACCCCACTAAAATTGAATTAGGAAATATAAAAATTCTCACTTGAAGCTTCGTGATTTGAATGTTTTAGATGTGTCGCATTGACACATCAGTGTGCCTTGCCCTTCCTGGTTTTGTTGATTGGGCCTTTTGTTGTCTGTTTGTCTGTCTGTCTGTCTGTTTGCTATGATCCCAGAACCCTCATTTGCTTCTAAGCCGGCCAGGTCCCTGAGCACACTTCCTGCTGCGGAAGGCACAATACAGGCCTGTCCCTCACTAACATTTCCACGTCCTGTGGCCTGTGGCCTGTGGCCCAGCCTCCTGAACTCCACCATTGTTAAGGAGAGTGGATAGTCATAATGGCTGCCTGTACTTTCTGGTTCGAAAAGCTTTCTAGAAAAGTGCTGAAGCTCACCAGGGAGAAGAGTGTGGCATCTGGCCTGCGAGGCCACGACCTCCAGGAACCTGGGGCAGCACGGGGAGTTATTTCTGGGCCCTGCAGATCCCTGCCTGTAACTCAGGCCCACGGAGGGTCGAGAAACCGTTCACTTTGCTCAGTTCTTTTCAGGCAACCAGAAGGAAAGCAAGACAGCTTTCAAAAAACTATTTGCTTCCAAGTGTAGATGAATGCTGTGGGTAGTATATATTTGAGCTCAGAAAAATTGTAGAGTGAGTTTTTCATTTTTCCCCTTTAATCTCATGGGACTCCAGAAGGTCTGGAAGCTCTCCCATGTGAATTTGAAAGGTTGATTTTAAACAGATGTAGGAGTCCCGTAAATAATAATCAGATTTCATCCAGTGTAGGTCATTTATATCATGGCTTTGGTCCCTAAAATGATAGCTTGTGATGACACAAGGAAGAGATTTTTAAGATTTAATTTATCTGTAATTGAATTTTTAAGGAAAATCAGAATGTATATTGTCTTTCAAAATGTGACACTAACATAGTTTGTACCTCATGACCTGAGACATTAGTCATATCCTTAATAGAGTCAATGAAACATTTTTCTTCATTCAAACACAACATATAGTAGTTTTATATGGGTAAAACTTACAGCATAAGAATATGGCCATATTAAAGTTTAATTTTCAGCTTTACTATTGGGAGTATAATGTAATTTTATTTAGAATAATTATTTTAATTATTACACAATATTAATCATTCATTAATCTAAAAACTTGATATTATAGAATTGGAAGAAGAGAGCAAGAATACATTAAAGCTCTCAGTCTATATTTTTTATTTCCACAAAATCTTAACCCTTAGTCCTTTGATAGTAAGGATGGTTAAAGGGTAGTGAGTGTAACTTCTGATAATTTCTCAAGAACTGTTTTTCTGCTATTGAAATATTATTGTGGCGAAGCCAGAAAAAGCTCAGATAAAATGAGTCAGACTAAAATCTATTACAGCCTAACCTATTTATATGCAGAAATAGGTTTGGCTGAAAAGCACAGATTAAACAGTAGAAAACTATCAAGAGATTATGTGTACATTATATTGTTGGGTTAGAATTGTGGGACTTATTCTTGAAATGTGTAAGAAGAAAGAAGATGTTGTTTAAATACTATATACCTACAAAAATGGTTGAGAAAAATAGGTAAAACTGTATTAAAAAGGAAAGAAAGAACTATGAAAATTCAAGAGGAATTCATTCTTCAAAAATAGATTAGTAGAGGAATTGCAGCCATAAAAAGAAGTTGAAGGTTCCTTAACAGTGATCCCTTACAATCTGATTTGCTAGGTTAGGAAATAGCCCCAGTGGGTAAGACTTCAGCAGTGTGGCTTTGGTTCTAAAAGTTGTGATGGTGAGACATTTTTATTGAACAAATATGCAGGTGAGTTCCTGGTCTCGCCCTTGCATAAAATCTCTCACAGCGTAAAAGGCTAATGTTCCAAATCAAAGGTCAGAAAGTATGGCTCCTAAGCCAAATCTGGCCCTTCACCTGCTTTTGGATGGCCCATGAGGCTGAAATGGTTTTGGCATTTTCCCATGGTTGAAACCGATAGAAATAAGAGTACTTCATGGCATGTGAAGGTGACGTGAAACTCCGATGTCAGTGCACGCAGGCCTGTCGGCTCACAGCGGTGTTCATCTGCCCTGCGCTGCCTCTGACCGCTCACACTGCAGTGGCAGGCTGAAACAGCTGCGGCAGCAGAGCACAGGGCTACAGAGCCCGGATATTTACTGTGTGTGCAACCACCGTCCTAAATA
This sequence comes from Chinchilla lanigera, assembly GCF_000276665.1. NCBI lineage: Eukaryota > Metazoa > Chordata > Mammalia > Rodentia > Chinchillidae > Chinchilla > Chinchilla lanigera. The sequence continues at coordinate 28,049,213 of NW_004955417.1, forward strand.
AATGAATTAGCGAATCAAGTTCATCAGAATTAAAAACACCCAGTGTGTAAAGTGCTTAGATTTAATTCCTGGCACGTGATAAGCATATCATGGCTATCACTGTCATTACTTTGAGATACTTTTGGAACATTAAATAAATTAATTTTTTAAAGTTAACTCTCCTTTTACATAACACGGTAGATTTGGATTGTTTTTCCCTGGAGACATCAGGGATAATAGGTATTGATCCTAGCATGAGATATAGTTCAGAAAGTACATGAATTAAATACAACTTCTTCAGAGATAAATACAGATAAGTACAGACAGCAGAATCTCTTTGCATTGACTGATTCCAATAGCGTGTGTGGCCTCGCCAGGGTAAACAGGAAAATATTAGCATAATGTGTGATTTGGAAGTTTTTTTCTCTGTTGAAAATAAGAAAGTCAAAGTTCTCAGACTCATTTACTTGCATTCTTAAAGCCATTTATTTTTCCAACTTGAAATAACTTTTGTATCGATTCTTAACTTTTTTTATTTTTCTCTTCCTTAAGGTCTTTCTATTTTACCAAAATACAACGAAAGCCTCGCGGTCCTCATTTCAGTGACTTTCCAGTTTTGATACCCCGTGAGCTTACTGTCTCATCCTTCTGGTCAGCATTCAGTCTCTAGAAAACCATCCGCTGTGACAGCCCCTCTGCTTTCCATCCAGCCCGTGGTGCACTCCTTGGAAACACCCTCTAGTTCTGCACCTATTTTCTTCCAGACCAGCTGACCCTCTGAGTCTTCTGACCTCTAACCTTTTCAAGGCCTTATCCAGATGCAGCTCTTTTTGTCTTCTGATCACCTCAACTGTCACAAATCTAGTCCTTGTCTCTTCTGGAGCTCGGCTCGCTTCTGTTTCCCTTACTTCTGAGAACATACCTTTCTGCTTTCCCGTCACTCCTCTTTCTAACCTTCAAATGTAGACACTCCTCGGCTGTCTTCTCAAGGCCTTTTCTACTTGCACTCTTGGCTTGCCTATTTCAGCTGTTGTCCTAACTGAATCCATCTGTCTTTCTCAGTTCAAATATTTACCGACTTTACCTTTTTAGCCCTGACTACTCCCTGAGTGGTTGGCCTACGTGCACAGCTTCCTGTGAACCTCAATCAGGAGATCTCACAGATGCCAGAGTTGATCATGTTCTAAGCTCTTGCTCCTACTGCAAGTGCTTTGCTCACTGCGGGCCTCAGTTTCCTCTTCTGCAGGTGCTGTCCTAAGGATTACATCAGCTAATGAATACGAAGCACGTATGGGCTTATTAATTTGACCCAAATACTAAGCTATATAGATGGTTCCTTCTAAATAATTTGACATTAGTTTTTACTTTCTACTGGTAACTGCAGGACAGTAGACCAAATTCTTCTTTCATTCTTCAAGATTATTGCCCTAAATACTAATTGTTTGGGTTTTTTTCTTGTGGTCAGTCTTTCCTATTTCAGGCTATCTTTGTTAGCACAGGTTCAGTTATGCCACATGAGAAGCAACCTTGAGTCTTGGTGACCTGGCAACAGAAGATCATCTGGGAACCATGCAGCGTGAGCAGTGCAGGCTGGTAAGGCCCTCCTGCCTGGCCCGCACACTCGGCTCCGGCTGCGCAGGTCCTGAAGGTCTTGTCACAGTCCCCTCAGTGGGGGAGAGGAGGTGGGCTTTGGAAGTCACTGATGAGACGCCACCGTGCAGAAGTGACACGTTCGTTTCCTCCTGTGTTTCATGAGTCAGAGCAAGTCAGAGGCCGCTTCCAGCTCCAGCGGAGTGAGGCAGAGTGATCCTGCCACGCAAGGAGAGCAGATCAGTGTAAACAGCCGAGTGACCCCTCGCCACTTTTCACAGCCTGCCTTGTCTGGGCTTTCGTGCCGTCCTCCAGCTCCGTCAGCTTCACGGACCCTGTCATCTGGGAACCCACACGTCCTGCTGTAGGTCCAAGCTGAGTGTGTCTTGGTCCCCACAGCCTGTGACGCCTTAGCATTTGGCCAGACTACTCTGCTCATCTCAAAACTACGCATGTGCTTTCTTACTTCCATACTTTTATTTATAATTCTCCCTTTTCAATTTTTCTTTTATTCATCATGTCATAATTGCTTTGCTTATAATTTGAGATGAGGTTTATAAAGCTGTCCTGATCTCTGACTTCCAGTAGTCTTTCTCCAGTGAAATCTGTTTTGTGTCCCTTCTCTGACACTTAGCCACTTTTTATCAATCTGTCTCTGATTTCCACTCCTGCTTGCATTCCTAAACTAGCACTCCTTAAGTGATGACTTTGCTTCATTCACTGTTTTGTCCACCACATGTGGTGGGCCCTTTGTTCAGTGAGAAGCTGCTCCTCTGGGGAGAGCACAGAGATGGACGCTTGCTGTGACAGGCTCGCTAGCGAGAAGTCCTACTTTATGCAGGAAGAAAACCCACAGCCTTTCTTCCCCTCAGCTGCAGTGCCGGTGTGGGCGCGAGGGGTGCACCACCTCAGCCCCCACGCACCCCTTGGGATCGGCATCAAACCGAAGAGTTTGCATAAGGAATCCGTTCGTCAGTGCCGTGGCATTTACTGTCATTAAAATTAGCTGAGTCCAGAAATGTGTGAAGGTCTGAAAATTCAAGAGGGAAAAGCGGGGAGGCGCTAGGTCATGCCTGTGAGGGTAAGAGAGGAGCTGAGATCAAAGAGGGCTTGCCTGTCTGTGTCTGTACAGTACACGGCCCAGGGAAAACATTCTAAAACCCTCTTGTACAGACTTTCATCCTAACCCAACGCTACGTGACAGCAGGGGACACTTACAGTTACATTGTGACATTTTAAAGGTGCTCATTTTTGTGTTCAGTGGTTTTTTAAAACTCAAAACAGAACAGTGAGAGTGTCCAGTTAAATACAACTAATATACTAAAAGATAAAGAAAAATTATTATAAGGGGATGCACAAAGTGAAAATGAGAAGCCATCCGCGCTGCATAGTGAACAGAGAAAGACATACTTATGACATACAAAGTAAAAAGTTAAAAATTTTCCCTTAAAGTAACTTTCTCCAATAATTCAATAATTATTATTCAATAATTTGATGGAAAACTTGTCAATTCAAGACATAATAAAGGATTTGTGTGTAGACAGACAAAGATTAATATATAGACAGACTTATGAACTTGCAGGGTTTTGGTGGGGTAGGGGTACTGGGAATCGAACTCAGGATCTCTCACTTTCTGGGTAGTGCTGGGCCACTGAGTTAAATTCCGAAACTTAAAGTTTTGAATATTAAATTAATGAAAGAGTGTTTCCTAATCCTACAATAACATAGCTTTCATGAATTTATCACTTTTTAAGGATGTTAGTCATGATCTCTACAAAATGCTCTTTGGTGCTGTAGTCAGAGATAAAATATTAGAGTGGACCCCAGGCCTCTTGTACAACAGTCCATGCAGTCTGTGTCTTTATGGTCCTAAGAGGTCTATAATACATCATCCAAATAGGCACTTCAAGGAGAATTAAGTTTTATAGGACATAACTTTATTCTGACACATCCAGGCTTTATCCCCTCCCTGAGTTCATTTTATAAGATGGTTTGTCAGCCTGGCACAGGGGCATACTCTTGTAATCCCAGCACTTTGGGAGGCCGAGGCAGGAGGATCGCAAGTCCAAGTCTTGCTTGGGCAACATAGCAAGAGCCTGATTCTAAACACAAAAACAGCAGCTTGGAATGTAGCTCAGTGCAAAGGCTCTTGGTTCTGTCCCCTCCACCACAAGTTCATTTTATAAGTGCTCTCTAACAAGCACGCTTATGCCTGCCCCAAGGTATTTGCTCTCGCTGTCTGTAAACTTACCATGCTCTTCACCCACGTGGCAGGCTCTCACGCAGGCGTCACCAAGTGTTTTCTCTTCAGAGAAGCCTCTGACCATCCTCAGAAATTGTCTTCCTCTAACCCTCCCAGTGCCTCATCATCATTTATCATTTTATTCTCATTTTCCTCAGAGTGCTCATCACCACCTGAAGTTATCATTTGTTTACTTGCTAGTTGTCTTTCTCCATGAAAATCGGAACGAAAGCTCCCTGAAAACAAGGGCATTCGTTCTCTGCTGTGCCCTGAATTCTGAAAGCAGTGGCAGCCTCGCAGTAGTGCAAAGTCAGTATCTTTGGAAGGAATGTGCAAGTCCTGCGGGAGAACAACGTGTTAAAAGCAGCAGATTTCTAATTAAGAGACAAATCTTTTTCTTAAAGAAATCTGTACTATGTTGACCTCTTAGGCATTAGCAAGGAATTTCAGAAACGGTAGACGCTCCAACCAGCTAGCGCCTGTTCCTAGGCCACGAACTCACAGTTTGGCTGCTGGAATTAACCCTGCGCCTCCCCGCGCACCCTCTGTTTCCTGTTCCCGCCCTGCACCGCTGACACTCAGTTGTACCAGCTGCCGGCCCCGTGTGTCTCCCCGCCCAATTCTGAATTGCACCAGTCTGTCGTTCCGTACTAAGTCCTTTCTTAACCTCCTTCCCAGCTCTCAAAATGATGGAATCTTTGTTTTGGCCTAATTGCATGTTTTATTCACAATGGCAGCCCTACGCTCATGTTCTCAGCAACTCAAAATCTTTAGGGCCGGACCCTTTGACTATTCATTCAGGGCTATCAATTCATACTCTTTGTCTGCAACTCTGTAAACTTCATTTAATTTAATCACATATGCCAAAAACCTTTAGTATGGTATTTATTTATATCTTTGGGGAATATTTACAAAGATTTTGTTTGGGTGAAGCCTTTTATTCATTACTGTCTCCTAATGATTGATAATAGTACTGTTGCCTTTTTAAGAAGTTTTCTGGGTACAGTTTTCAATGTTGTGTTGGTTACTTTTCCCTCATTATTGGGACAAAATACCTGACACCTAAAATTAAGGAAAGGTTTATTTATCTCACAGTTTGTGGAGGTTTCAGTCCATAATCAGCTGGCTCCAAGGCAGAGTGGCATGGTGAGGGGCAACACTTCAAGGTGGCAGAAGACAGCAAAAGCAACAGAAACAAAAAGGGAGTCAGCAAACCTCCTTCCCTCCCTTATACGGTATGCAGGCTACCCACCCTAGGGTAGGTCCTTTACACCCACACCATCTCCCTGCCCTCCTGTTGTACAGGCCCAGGATGTTTACAAAATGAGGACTCTGGCCCCTGCTGAGTCCCTTAGTTAAACTTCTAAACTTGTCAAGTTGACACAACGTATCAACCATTACAAATACCTGTAACTAGCATTAGTAATTTTACATCATATCTTACTTTGATAATATAAAAATATGGAAAGTTTTTATTTTTCTAAAGCCAAAAATTAAAAACATGCATAAAACAATATTTAGAAATGTAGAAACATTGTCTCTTTCTGAAACGGAGTATCATATATTAGGAACATCGCGCCCTAATAGTATTGTGTCGTAGGGCTTGCCGGAAAGCCACGCTGTGTCTCTAGCCGCGAGGATTAACTCCCGGGGTTGACCAGTGTAATGAATCTTGCTTGGTATTTTCATTTGTGTGCTTCTTTAAGAAACTGTTTTCTCATTGCCAGTATTTTTTGTGTGCATTAGAGGGAAACCAAAGTAGAAAGACATGAATATTAAAAATAAGGTAGAAAAAATTTAAACTCCCCTTAGCGCAATGGTCACATTATATCCTTCCAGATTTTTTGCTAAATACATTTTTTCCTTTAAAAACATAATCATTCTGAACATATGTGTTTATTTTTCTTACCAGTCATACATCATATTTTTAAATGAAATGTTAACATTTATTTTTTAATGAAGGTTTTGAATTTTCTCTGTGCCAGCAGAAAGCTTGCAGGGTTTGAATTTGCCTGTCTTCCTAATAGTGAGGTGAATCCATATTTGGTATGTATGCCAGCCAAAACTAAGCTGTAAGTGCCTGCTTCCGCTCCTCCGTCTTTTTATGTCTACAGATATTTATTTATGTTCTCATTTTCAAAAGTGCATTCTATTTTTGTGATGAACATAATTTATTTAAACTCCTTTACTGTTGGATATTTATAGGTTTTTCCCTTTTTAATTTTTTCCCTATATAATCACTTGTGCAATAAGTGTCACTGCACCTAGATTGTACACATTACTAAGTTTTCCCTTAGGAGAAACTGTAAGTCCAATTGCTAGGTTAGAGGGCAGGCATGTATTTCAAAATGCTGTTGATACATACTGCCGGTTTCTCTTCAGAAACCTACGCCTGCCAGCCCCACCCGCAGGGCTGACATTCCCCGTTACTGTCCTTTGCCAGCCTCCTTTTTAAAAAGTAACTGCTATTGCATAGAGTCTGTGCCTTCCTGACCACAACGAGCATTCCAAAGGCTCAGGCATACTTGTGAACTCTTTACTGCTAGTAATTGTGTTATAACTAAAATATCTGATTTGTAGCTCGTTGGCTGGCAACATTGTTTGCTTGTAGTTTGAGATCGTGTCCAGTGGAGTAAGGAAAGAAGCCCCGTGGTGGGATCCTAGCCTGTCTCCCCACTCAGAGCACCTCCCAGGCACCTAACTGTTCATCAGCTCACCCCGCTGAACCTCTGAGTTTCCAGGTGATGAAAAGGAAGCTTCATCAAAGTTGTTAGGCTGAAGAGAAGTGCACATCCGTGACACCAGACCGGCCCTGAACTATGTATCCATTTATCTGAAAATTGCTTTGTCCTCCCGAGTAGCATTTTCCTTCCTTGATTTTAGTTACGGTCTTGTGGCCTTTACAACCAACCCTGGAAATTAAAATTTAAAAATCATAGGACAAAAAGAAATATTCTGTGAGTTTATCTTTGACTTGCTGTGTAGGTAATAGATTATGTGACTCTTCAGAGTGTGTTTTGGGTGAAAATCCCCTTATAAATTGAGTATTGGAGTAGTCTGACTATGGAAAATTTTTTTTTGTATTTAAAACCATAGCCTCAATTAAACATTCTCTTTCTAAGCCACATCGTGCTTTTCCTGGGGGCAGCACACTATGAAAGCCGCATGGTGAATCCCGTGTTGTGGGCCCAGAATCCGTGGGATAAGCGTTATCTGGGGAGCAGGGCACTTCCTGGTTAAGGGGGCCCTCCAAGGTGCCCGAGTTCAGCATGCTGAGCGGATGTTGGGGGGTAACCGCGGGAAGCGGAAGGAGAGCACAGCTGTTGTTGCGCAGCTGGCTTAGTGCATTGCTTAAGGTGTCTCACTTAACAAATGAGGAAGCCACGTTCCAGAAAGGTGAAATAATTCTCCCCAGAGCACATGGTCAGTGAAGCCAAAGATCAAACCCTAACCCTGACGCAGCCATCCGCTCACCACCTTGTCATGCCGGTGGTGTTGAACAACCTGGACATGGTAATCTCAAGTTTTTTAACTTTTAATGGCAAATATCATTTCTATTGATGCTATTGAATATTTATATAACGTTGAAGGGCTTTAACCATTGTGCATCAATTGTCCATATTCCTTAAGAATTGTTATAGTTTCCATTTACTGACTTTTTACTTTAGACACATTATTTTTTAAAATGAGAAACGAAAGTATTCTTATTTAAAAATTTAAGAACCTATGGCTCGGAGTGGAACAAAGAACTGTTCTATGGAAAAGTAGCAAGCAGCAAGCCCATACTGTTTGCCTCCAGAACTCCATTTTTGTTTGTTTTGGTACTGGGAATCAAACTCAGGACCTTGCGCTTGCCAGGCACGGCTTTCTGCCTCTGAGCCACATCCCCAGCCTACAAAAACTCTGTTCACTGCTGTACCGTATTGTCGATGAAAGAATGGCAGATCAAACAAGCTTGAAAATGATTAGTTTAGGGCATTAGAGAAACACAGTTTTTTTGTCTTTCTTTGTGTATGCCTCATTTCTTCATGAAACTAATGTGAAAGATAAAATAATGTGCTTCACTGTATTTTTTTTTTTTTAAATTTCACTTTGGGAGCCAGGCATGGTGGGGTATGCTTCTCATCCTAGCACTCTGGGAGGCTGAGGCAGGAGTACCACAGGTTTGAGCCCAGCCTGGCCACCTTGGCAACACCAGCAAGACCGTCTGTCATAATAAAAAGGGCTGGGGTGTCGCCTAGGGGGAAGGCTTCGGGTTCAGTCTCAAGTACTGAAGACAGAATCACACTGAGGCACTCCCCCTTGAAAGACCTGCAGACAGTGCACACAGACGGACAAACTAACCGGCAGCCCCAACCTGTAACACACGTTTCTGGAAGACCAAGGGGGTGAATCAGAAGCAAGAGCTCGCCCTAGGGTGGCAGTTCTAGCTCTCGTCCTTTAAATGTGCGCATGTATTTCTGTTTGGGTTTTTTCCTTCCTTTCTTTTAACACTCATTATCAGAGCCGAATAATAACTGAACCCAAAACTGATCATAAACAAGTTTTCCCAGGTCCCTTCAGGGCCAGCGGGGCAGCGGCGTCCACCTCCAGATTCCTTGAACCCTGACCTAGCGCACCGGAATCACGGCACCCTCCTCTCACTCCGTCCTCCGCAGCGTCAGTCTTGCAAGCAGGTCTTGGCTCCCGTGCTGCAGGGACTCATTAACTGCTTTCTGACCGCACTGTCTCCAAAACTGATGATTGGTTTTTTTTTTTTCAAATGAACACAAGAGGGAAATCTTTATTTTCTTTACTTTTGGCACATAGATTTAAATCAGTAATTTAATTTAAACTTGAACCTCAGTGGGTAAATAGCGGAAGTTAAGTAAGATGAAATAAATGACCTTAGTTCAAAGCTAAGGAAAACACTAAGGCCTGGGCCTACTTGAGAAGTTAACCAGTGTGAGGTAAACTGTATTAGGCTTCCTATCCCATGAGAAAACTCACTTTCAGGGGCCTCGGTAGAGGCATGCCTTGATTTTGCCGAGCGCTTGAATTTCCGCGGGCCTCCTTGCTCTCCAAGGCCGCAGCAGCAGTGACCTGCCTGGAGGAGAGCTTTGGAAGGCCTTTCCCCGCGGTGACCTGCACCCTCCGGCCGCGCACCAGAGCCCCCCGGGCCGCCTTCTCTGGCTCCCACGCGGCGTTAGAGTGCCGGCGCGAGGCACGGTGGGGCCCGCTTCTTGAAAAGTTCTAAGCTAGCGCCGCGTTTCGTAGCTGATAGCCTCCGGGCGTGCTCCAGACGTGTCATCTAAAACGCCTTTTCTGTCTCTCCTTTTCCTTGGCCTCGCCTTTAACGCTGCACCGCCTGACAGTGTCTTTACGTCCAAAATGCAAAGCAGACAGTCGGGCGAGCCGGGGAAGAGCGGCCCGCGGAGCTCCAGCGTCAGCGGCGGCCTGTGCTCGCTGGACGGGACGGACGGCAGCCAGTCGGACACGGCGGCGGGCG
>NW_004955417.1:28058709-28104309 GCF_000276665.1 Chinchilla lanigera
GCCCGCTCCGCGAACGCGCCCGCGGGGCTGGAGGGCTTCTGCTGACGGCGCGATGCTCGAGCTCTGCTGCTTTGCAGTGCGGCTTCTAAGTCACATCTGCAAAGCGAATTACACGCAGCACTCCACTCGGAAAAGCGCTGTTAGCAATTAAGGAATTTGTGAGTCAAAGCCGTATCTTTTTTCAGATGGGTGCTGATAATTAAACAGAAGTCCCTGGTATCTCGCAAATAATAGCATATCTAATAGTTAACAAACAAGCGTGTAATATGGTGTTTTATAGCAAAACAAATTACAGACAACTGGATTAAATATAATTTGTGTTTGCATACTAGGGTTCCTGAACAAAGAAGTCAGTATACAGAGCTAAGCAGACAGCACTCCACAGTTGCGTTTATCCTTGGACCCGGCTAATCTTGGTTTTTCTACTAACAGTGATTCTGGCAAATAGGCCTTATATAACAATATTATATTGAAATCGCTATTTGATGATATTCTTTTTATTCTGGTTATCACTGACTATATTATGACTTTTGTTACGATAATTTTCCATTTGGTATTTTAAAATGTTATTCTCTTTGTAATATAGAACTAGAAAATTAATTAATGGACAGTGTATATACAGATCATATTGAAATGATTTTTGAACTGCTAATATTTATACATAATTAACTATGTTGTGCTAATCTGTCAGACACTGGCCTTATTTAATAGCTAACATTTTATTGCATTTTCTTTGAAACTTGCAAATATCTACATAACTAAAGCTGCTCAAAAATAATCTATGAATTGTTTAGAAATAAGAATCTGAAGTGGACATTAATAAGACCATTAGAAGGGAGGTGGGGACGGGAGGCTGATCCAGGGGTGCGCGGTGCAGTGGGATGGGCAAGACTTCTGTGTGGGGTGGCGCGGCAGCGCACTGCGGATAGCCTGATCCCACACACCGACTGCTGCACGCAACTGTGAGACAGGGTTGGGAAGTTTTCACCACAAAGAAATGATAAATGAGGAGATGGATATGTCTGACCTGACTCAAGCACTTCACAACGTGTACATGTAATGAGACATCACACAGCTCCCCGTTAATATGTCTAACTTTTATGTATAAGTTAAAATTATTTTTAAATTGCAACATTAAAAAGACCACAAATTAGAGAATATATGGTGTTAAACTAGATAATTAATTCCATATATTAAAGTTTTTGATAAATATTGAAAATTTACCATGTACCAGACTCATTGAAAACAAAAAGGCGTAAGAAATTACAATCTAGTAAGAAACAGATTGTACTCGGTCAGAGTTAAGCTAGAATTAGGAGAGGGGAGGTGATCTTACACCTGTAAGTACGGCCGAAGTTGGCCCAGAAGAGCAGGAGCAGAGACTGAACTCGGCTTTGCATGTTCCAGCTGGGCAGACGAAAGAAGCCCAGCAAGGAGAGGACAGTCTGAAGAAAGGACAAATACTGTCTGCGAGAGGACAGTCACAGGAGAACTCACACTTTCTCAGTGTCTAGTTTGATGTCTTCACAGTTGGGATATAAATATCTGATATGTCTTTATTTGACAGTATTTTTATTGCAAAATTGACTGTGCACTGAGGTTCTGTAACAACGCTGATTTGGTTTGTGTGTGAGGAGTTACAGGTTTTTATCAAGACATTGTGGAGACAGATTTAAGAATATAGTCTTGTGCCTTGTTATACAGCCTCTTCCTGTAGACTGCAAAGCAAAAAATCGGGCTTCTTTGTCATTGTCTTCATTAGTGTTCAGTGGCATCATGATTAAATTTTAATCTTTTTTAAAAATTTGCATTTATTTCTACCTCTTCACCTAGTAGAGAGCATGTCTCGTAAAGGGAAGCCATGCAATACTTAAGTTAGTGTGTCAGATTTATTTCACTCAACATTATGGTCTCAAGGTACGTCCATTTACCTGTGAATGCCTCAAGTTTATCTTTCTCTATGGCAGAGAAGCACTCTGTTATGTAAATATCACATACACTTTGATCAATTAACAGAACTGAGATTGTGTCTCACTCCAAAGCCTTTGACTATAGAATAGCCAACAAAGATTTTCTATAATGGCTGACTCCAATCTTTCAGAGACTTTCTAAATTCTGTATTGATATGTATGTGTATATATGTTTCGAGTGAGGCTCTTATGTTTTGTTTGCTTATAAAACTGTAATCACAAGCTCCAATAATATTTAAAACCAAAACCTTCAAATTTAAACTACTTGATAATCTTTTCTAAAAGATTAGATCATTTAGATATTTAGATCCTGAATGATCTAAAGTACTGAACTGGTTTTATGATGTTGGCTCCTCTATTTAGACATAAAGTTTAAGGCATATTAAGTAACTTACCTGGAACCAAGAGTAACCACAGATGTTTTCAGCTAGTATGTCTGCATTTTCAAAGATTTATTTAGTATTTTCTTGGGTTTCTTTTTCTTTTTTCTCTTTTTTTGGGCTTCTCTATGGTGATCTGTATCCTATTAAGTTAAAAAGAAGTGATAAATTAAGTAAATGGTAATTTAGTGAATATAATATTTGTAACTTTAAAAAAACGATTATCATTACACTACTAGATTTCAAGATCATTTACGTCTACTTACCTGCCTTCTGAAGAATAGGAAACTAATCAAAGTGGGCTCTTCTTAAAAGTGCAGAAAGGGAAGGAGGGAGGGAGTGGGAGAGAGCGTGTCTCATAAAGGGAAGCCATGCAATACTTAAGGTTGTGTGTCAGACTTATTTCACTCAGCATTGTGGTCTCCAGGTACGTCCGTTTACCTGTGACTGCCTCGTTTATCTTTCTCTGTGGCAGAGAAGCACTCTGTTGTGTAAGTACCACATTTTCTTTATCCGCCCATCTCTCGATGGGCATGTAGGCCGGTTCCAAGATTTAGCTGTGGTGAGTTGTGCTGCTGTGAACATGGAGGTGATGGATCACTGTAATAGGATGTTGTAACTCTTCTGTGAGTCCATCTAGAAGGGGATCTCGGGGTCAGCATCCACTGTGTCCAGGGCTTCTGGCAGGTCAAGTAGGATGAAAACGGTAAGTCTTCAAGTGGCCTGGGCGAGATGTAGGATTCGGTAGACCCTGCCCACCCCTGCAATGGTGGGCAGTGTTGTTATGGGAGCGAAGTAAAGAAACTGGAGCCCTGGGGCAGGGGCAGTGCAAAGATAACCACACGGGAGTGCGGAGAGCACGTAGATGCTGTGTGTGGTGTTCAGGCACTTTCGAGTCAGCACAGGGGTTGACCTGTGAGCCTCCAACAAAGCCAGGAAGCAGGAGTCAGTTACTACTTCCGAGCTCGTTTTATAGGTGAGGAAACCAAAGTAGGGAGAGGGGAAGAACTTCTCCAAGTTCATCCGGCATTGTCAGAGGTGGACCCTGGGATTCAAACCCTACGGCCGTGACTTCCCTCAGCCTCCTTGGGAGCACTGCCCACTGGCATCACTGGTGGCAACTGCGGCTGCTCTGCCCATGAGAACGTGGCACCACCAGCCGCACAGCACTCGAAACATGGCCAGTGTGACTAAGGACCTGGATTTTAATGGTTTTTACATTTTTTATTAAATTCATTCAAATTTAAATAGGTGCAAGGGTCTAGTGATTACTTTATTGAAGGTATAGGTGAAGATAAGTCTGGGATTTTTTTATTTAAAAATACGACTGCAGTCTCAGGTGGATGCAGTGGAAGGAGTTTTTTTTGTTTAGTAGACAGGGTTCTTGGGGCCAGTGTCGTTGATGGACAGCTTTGCGTCGAGAGCTGAAGTGGAGGTCATCTGCAGGAGCTGTGCCCCTCCCCCGGTCTGCGCTTTTCCATCCTGTAATCACTTATACACTAGCAGAGTGCTTTAAATGAATGGCTACTGCATCTAGACTGGGAACATTTATTGATTTTTCTGTTTCCTGAATGTGTACATCATCAAGAAATTCTATTTCAAGAAGATTAATGAAATATGCACATAAATCTGCTACTATTAACAGTGAACTTACCCCAACCTTATACCTTATATGGCCCATATTGTGTCTTTGACATTTCTTTTCCAAATAAGTATGAGAAAATCGATGTGGAAGCAGACTCTCAAATTCATTCAGCGCCCATCCTAATGCTATCTACTGTAATGTGTACAAATCTTGCAAACGTTTACTGAAGAAGTTTATTTTTTGATCAAACATCAATCCAGTGCAGACAATGCCGGTGGGCAGGACCTTCCCGATGGCCATCAGGGTTCGAGGTTCTTTAGACCCTGTGGTTCTACTCTTGTCTGCAGCCTGTGAGTCCTCTGTTTAGCCCGCGAGTGGGAGGTTGTATGAGCACAACTAGCAATGGTGAAGTCACTCCCACCTGTAACCCTTAGCTACAGCTCAGTCACAGGCTGATGCAGGGAGTGGGGTTGGGAAGCACAGGCTGAGGGAGAAGGACCAGCAGGGTGGAGGGCCACCGTGGCCCCGTGTGGCCATGCACCGTCAACCAGTACGCAAAAGGCAGAAAGCGTTTTACTTCAGTATACTTTTATGAGACAATAAGTCTTATTTTACCATTAAAACAATTACTTACAGATAGTTACTGAATTTTAGGGTATTTATATTTTATGTATTATAAAAGTGTGGTAGAATAAGAGTGCCATCTATAAATTTTACTGAAAGGGAATGGAGGCAAAATTTTGAAAGGCTTAAAATGACTAGTTTAGTGTGTAATAGTTCCAAGTGAATGCTGAATTCATGGCTTAGCTAACAGAGAAACCAGCTAACTTCTGGCCAACACTGTCACCCTTGTTTCTTTGGGTAACATTCAGACCAGGAATGAAGAAGTGGCTGCTGATAAAGCTGCGTTTGTATGTGAACACGGACTAAGTCCTGCAGTGTGTGTGGAGAGCTTGGTGATAGCAAAGAAAAAGTGATGGTGAAGGGTAGGAGTGTCTTCTCCTGACATCAGAAATCTCAGACTGACTCTACAGGGCTTGGCTTGCTGAGGGTTCTAATAAAAATGTGCCTTTAAATTTAGGTGTATGTGCAATTATAAAGTATGATTATAACATATATTAAACCCTTAAAGTAGCACTTTATTAATTAGGAATAACCAAGAGTCTCACCACTATCTGTCATTATTATATTCAAATGGTAAGATAAATAAAGTATTTCCTGTAGGTGAAAGTTGCTGTTCATATATCATGACTGTGTTAAGACTTCTCATATAACAAGGTAGCACATAGATGCAAGTGATGATAATTTGATTGTTCAAGGAAATCAAATTAGTATTTTAAAATTTAAAATTTGTATCATTTACTCTGAACATATTATATATAAATGTGTGTGTGTGTGTGTGTGTGTGTGTGTGTGTGTATGTGTGTGATAGCTTGTATCTAGATGTCCCCCAAAGCCTCATGCAGTCATAGGTGGGGCTTTTTCTGAGGTGGCTGGATCTAGAGTGTGTGACACTAGGATTAAGGATGTGTGATTACTAAATTAGTCCACTGATTGGTTTGGCACTGGCCCTAAAGTGGGCAGCCTAAGTAGAATATAACAGGGCAGGAAGGAGCTGTTAGTGTCACTTGGAGCTTGCTGCTTTTTGCCTTCTGTCTTCTGCCTGGCATGATCTGTCTCTCCTCTGCAATGTCTGTCTGCCATGCCAGCCTGCATTGGAGCCAGCCAATTATGGACTAAAACTTCTAGAAACTGTGAGCTAAATAACCTTTTCCCCTTTAACTTTGGGTATCAGACATTTTGCCTCAGCAACAAGAAAAGTAAGACAATTTGATAACAGACAAGTGGGGCCATTGCTGTGACTATATCTGACATGTGGTTCAGGACCCTTTGGAGCTGGCTTGTGGGAAGGAGGGGAGTTAGGAAAGGTTTGGAGACACCAGCTTTAAAAGCAGCCCTGGAAAGCTTTAGGCTATAGTTGATGGAAGATTCTAGTCAGTGCTCAGAAGTCCAAAAGCCTTATAAAAGTCCGCCAGTAAACACCAAGCTTGGGAGGTTTCTGCTGGGAAGGACCGCATTGGCTGTTGGACTCCGACAACATGTGCTATACTTGGCAGAAAGTTTATCTGCATTTTGTTGTGTCCAGAGACTTTGCCTGAGACTGAGACTAAGAGTGGAAGATGAATTAATCCTGCAGAAGAAACATCAAGGGAGTCGAATGTTGAGGTGGTGGCATGGCTACTATTGTGGGCTTTTAGCTAGATTTATGTTGAGAATCAAGAGCAATGAGCCCAGCAGAATGATTTAGAACATTTTGACTTTGGCCAGAAAGAAGCGCCAATAAAGTTGCTGCCTACAACGATGAAACAGAAGAGAAATTGGTCACTGACGACTAGAAAAAAAAAAAAAAGCCAAGTATTTCAGAAGAAGACAACAGAAAAGATGACCTGAAGGCATCACAAGAACCAGGAGGATTTCAGCCATGGCAGCCTCAGACTTGCAGAGGTGAAAGACTTTGCTTTGAGAAGTGAGCCCAAGAGCACTATGTTCCAGAGTGGCACAGACCTTTAAAATTTGTTCCTTGGGGTTGAGTTTAGAGTACTCAGTGATTCAGGCACTCAACCCCTACAGCCAAGAGAGAAGGAAGCCTGGCTATTACTCCACCTGGTGGAAGAATCTGGCATTATCCATGTGTTGCTGGTTTTAGGAGCATGTGGAATGCAAGAATTGTGGGATCAGGAAGGCTTCCACCAAGATTTCAAAAGAAATCCTGGGAGGCCAAGTAATGTGCCCCTGAGAAGGCAATGTGTGAAGCTGTGATTGTAAAGCCAAAGGTGCAGTGGAAACCCTGAAGATTTCGAGAAATCAGGAATGTGGATTATCTCAGGAAAACTGAAAGTACAGAGCAGAGGTGGCCCAAGAGAAAGTCTGTGGGAGCTACAACCATGGGCAGTGCCATAGGGGTGGAGCCACCCAAGCCATTTGGAGATCACATCTTGCCAGACTGCCTCAGATGCCCCACATGGAAGTACAGGGCTTAATGTTTGCCCTGTTGGATTTTGGACCTGCTTTGATCCCATTTCTCTGTATCCTCCTACCTGTACCTTTTGGAATGGACATGTCTATCTTGTGCCATTGAATGTTGGAAGTGTTTATCTTTCTTTTTGTTTGTACAAGGGCTTGTGACTAAGAGCTTGATGTAAATCTCAGAGAAGACTTTGGACTTGGACTTTTCGCTAATGTGGAAACTGTTAGGACTTTGGCAACTCTTGGAGGTGGACTAATTGACTTTTACATAAAGGAATGTACATGAGTCTTTGGGTGGAGGAAGGAGCAGAATGTTATAGTTTGTGTCTAGATGTCCCCCCACAGCCTCCTGCAGTCATAGATGTGGCCAGAGATGGCTGAATCTAGAATGTGTGATGCTGTGATTAAGAGTGTGTTATTACTAAGTCAGCCCACTCATTGGTTTGGCACCAACCCTAAACCTGGTAACCTAGATAAAATATAAAAGGGGCAGAAAAAGGCTGCTAAGGTCCCTTGGACTTACTTCCTTGCGACTTTGTTGCTTTGGTATCTTTTGTCCCATCAAGACCATTGTTTCACCTCTGTGATGCCCCTCTGCCACACCACCCTGCCTTGGAGCCAACCAGTTACAGACTGAAATTTATAGAAACTGTAAACTGAATAACCCTTTCCTCCTTTAAGTGTCAGGCATTTTGTCTCAACAATGAGAGAAAGGTAACTAAGACAGTGTATGTGTGTAAAATGTGTATATTTGGTAGAACTAGGGGTTGAACCCATGGATACTGTACCACTGAGCTACATCACTAGCCCTTTTTACTTTTTGTTTTGAGACAAGATCTCTCTAACTTTCCCAGGCTGACTTTGAACCTGTAGTCTTGCCTCAGCCTCCCAAGAAGCTGAGATTAAAGGAATGTACTACCACACCCAGCTTATTTTTCTATATGTTTATTGTGGTAAGACAAATATAACTTAACATTTACCTGTTTTCCATTTTGAGTGTGCAATTAAGTGTTAAATGCATGAATTATGTTGTGCAACCATCACCATCCATCTCTATAACTCTTTCCATCTTGTAAAACTCAAACTCTTTACCCTCTAAACAGCAACTTCCTATTCTTCCCTTCTCCCAGCAGTTTAGCGCTCACTAGCCCGCTTTCTTTTGCTGTGAATGACTACCCTAAATACTTCACCCAGGTTGTAAGAATTCACTGCCTTTCCAAGGCTCCCTAACTTAACATTGATGTGTACACTGTATTTTATTTATCTATTCATCTGCCAACAAACAGTAGGGTAGTTCACCTTTACGAGATGGTGATTCTGCTCTATGAACATGGATATACAAATATCTCTTTCAGATCTTATTTTCAGTTCTTTGAGGATCTACCCCAAAGTGGAATTGCTACATCAGATGGTAATTCTATTTTTTTTTAGTTTTTGAGGCATTGCCATATTTTTTTTCCTTAACAGTTGCACAAGCTTACATTCCTACCAGCAGTACAGAAGGATTGCAGCTTCTCCACACCTTTGCCAGCACTGATTTCTGTGTGATTGTCACTTGTGTTGCAGTATCCATAGTAAGAGGTGTGAGTGTTACATCTCATAGAGGTTTTGATTTGTATTCCCACGTGATGAGTGGTGCTAAGCATGTTTTCATATTTTGATTGGTCATTTGTATATTTTCTTTAGGGAAATGTCTATCAGACAGTCTTTTTTCCATTCTATAACAAAATTACTTTTTGTTGTTACTGAATTGAGAAAAAATCTTTTTTAAAACACAGAAAAATATAAGGCTTTTCAGACTCTTAAGAGTAATGTGTATCTTAATAACATTATAACTTATATAGCTTTGTGTTTGCTTCAATTCCATTAAACTATAAATTCTTTGAGAAGAATGATATATCATTCATTTTTATACCTCTAATGGTTAAGATAACAGTGGATATCTTACTAAATGCTCTACATTTGTTTAAAGGAAAGAAGGCAAAAAATGAAGAACATGTAAGTTAATATCTTCATAGACAAGATAACTTAAAACTGTGTTCCTCAGGGGGTTAAGCTGGTACACTGAAATAGAGTTTAAAAGCTGTCAATGATCATATAAATCCGTGTGAAATACATGATTTATCATCTCATGTTGTAGAGTTTTATCATTATCATTTGTAAAAGAATAAATTGAACTCTTGAGGCACTATCCATTTACATGTACAAATGTAGATTACCTTGCATTAGCCTTTCCCATATAGAATGACCATGGACATAATCAAATTGTTCATTTGCTAATGAGTTCTTGTGGTATTTCATTTTCCTACACCATGAATTGGGCTCATTTTGATCATCCAAGATAGTCTCTCCATTTTAATTACCTCAGTTACATCTGAAAGGGCCTTTTACCCTTAATATAACATAATATTTACACCATTCATAGGACAGTGCATGGACACTTTTAGAACGACCTCTTTGCCTGCCATAAATGATAATAATGGATGGAGATAGAAAAATGGAGGTTCAAAAAATACTGTAGATATGTTTTTATGTTTTATTTACACCAGTATACATTTTTTCTGGGAGGCAATGCAGATTGAAATAAAAGTTATATTCACAAAGTTATTTTTACATTTTTTAGCCAGAAAACAAACCCAGTTATTAAGAGTTAAGCTTTTATTCTAATATAGACTTGGGACTATATCAGTCATTGAAATATGGTTATCAATAGCATGAGTCTGTGTAGTGTTTCCAACTTGAGGTATATGTGTTGCTGTCTCATGTGACATATCAGAGCAGTGAGGCTTGGCAGTGGAAGGGGTGCAGCTCTGGAGCTGGTTTCCTTATGTGACCCCATGATTGTAACAGGATTTGTTAAAATTAGCTCTTTTCATTTCATTAGGGAGAAAAAAATCTCAAAAATAAAAATTCCTCAGGGAAGGACTTTAAGGATAGGCTTTATTTGATTTCATTACACGTAATCATAAGATGTAAATAGCCAAGAGGATTTGCCCATAGCAGTAATCAGTGAAGGCCTGGTAACTGTAAATAACTATACCATCAGAGTTTAATTCTGAGCTGAGAAGTACATACAAGGAAGAGAAGTCTTTTAATTTCATTGCAATTAAATGCGTAAAGGTTTTTGAGCACTGGAGTAAAACCAGATATATAATTTTAAGGTAAAGGCCACTTTAAATGAAATCCCCATACACTTGGATAAGCATGGGGAGCTGCTAGAATCTTTTATTCAATTGAGTCCTTCTTCTGTTACCTGCTAGGACAACCAGAGAGACCGTTGCAGCTCTTTGGTGTAAAATTAATAAAACTGAATAAGTAGTGTAAGTATGAGGAATGATACCGAGAGTAATTATAGCTTATTTTTCCAACATGAGGAGGGGTAGGACTGTTGACCCATTGTACCTGAGGCTTTGAAAGCTCTTTGTTACTGCAGACTTGGTGAGGTGAAAAAACTCTAAAGCAGAATCCATCGTTTCTCTCTGATGCTGCGCTATATGGACAGATCCTTCTAACATTTTATTCGAAGAAGTGTTTTTAATTTTAAACTGACACCTTGTTATTCACTACCTTGTAACATATTAACATAACATTATATTATTATCCAGTAAATATAGAACTGTCACTCTGTGACAGACAGCATGGTATGTGCTGACTAGACTGCTCCTCATATGCTGTTAATGTTCTGGTGAGAAGGGGCTTTAACAAATGCGTAAATAATAATGAGTCAGAATTACAAAGCCTGAGGTGACCCGAAAGGACCAGTGATAAAGAGTGTACTGCAGAGGATGCCAGCCTAGTTTGGCTCACCCTTCCTACAGGGTTGCCAAAGCTAAATGAGCTTTTGATGGAAACTGAATTGTTAGGATCTGAATTGTTTACTCCGTGTCCTGTGAGGAGAGGCAACAGGTTCTGCTCTAGCCTAGGTAAATGTTTTGGATTGAAATCCTGGGAAGTGGGAACCTAGTGAGCTTCACGTGGGCATTAAGTTACTAATGTGAGGGTGTGAGTTCCGTAGCCTTTAGTCCTAAGACTGGTTTTGTGTTTGTGTTTGCTCAGGTGTGTGAGGTGTTCAATCCTTTTTACTTGAAGCTTCATGATTGCTTAGGAAATAAAAATGAGAGAAGAGCTTGTAGAGAAGCACGTGTTGAGGTGGGAAGGAGTCTGCTGAGGAAACTGATAGTGAGGCGACAGGTCATACAGAAGTGCAAGAAAGGATATAAAGAACAAAGGTGAAATAACTGTGGACTACACAAGACGCCAGGGAGTTACCGAAATGTTTTTATTTCAGTACCTATTAGCCCAGCCATCCTTCCCAAAGGAAGCTAGGAGGCAAAAACAAGGGAACAGTGATCACCTACCTCAAGCATATCCTCCCCAGTCCTGTTGGCAACGGAAGGATCTTGTTCCTGTTCCCTTTCATCTTCCTCCACTGCCAGCCGCCATCTTACCCTGGGAATACAGCTGTCTGTGTCACAGGGAAGATGGATGACCAGTGGTTTCTCACTGAGACTGAGATCCTCTTCACTGGACTAATCAGCTTTAAATTTTCTTACGAGAAACTCCAACTTGATAAAAGTTCCACTCCAGTATGTTACAATAACTATTTTAAAATATACAAAGATATTTAAGATTTAACAATCTCAAAACTAACTTGTGTTTGACTTATATCTGTTGGAAACATTCTCCCAAAATAATAAAATTATTTCACACAAATTAAAATAAATGTAATGAATGATGAGAAAGAAGCCATTGTATGTAACTAAACACATAACTACCTGAGCATCCCCTTGGGGCTGCCTCTCTATCTTCCACACTGATCTCCTTAAACTAAGAGGATGGGCAGATCCCGGTCCCATTTCCCTTCCCCTTTTGATAAGACATAGACTCAGGGATGATCTGGAGCCCTTCTCTGATTGGGTTGTAAGCTCAGCCACCTCCCACTGGCACTGACTGCCACCAGCCTCCTGTGTCCCTAGGCTGCTGCTGCACACCAGTACTGGCTTCACTTCAGTGGACTCTCTGTAGCTGTGGAGAAGCAAAATAAGCCAAAAGCAAAGCTATATAAAATTATATAACTTTTTTCTTTTTTAAAAATAACAATGTCAGCCGTATTATTTCTACCAGGCTTTCTCAATATTTCTGTAATTTAGAGAAATTATGCATACTTTTGAACTTACATCTGAAGGACAAAGACAGCACATCATTTTGTATGCTGTCCTATTTTATTATTAGCAGCCTTTATAAATATTCACTATAAGAAAGCTGGGCGTGGTGGTGGTGCATACCTGTACTCTCAGCACTCAGGAGGCTAAGGCAGGAGGATTGCTGTGAGTTCAAGACCAGCCTGGGCTACAAAATGAGTTCAAGGTCAGCCTGAGCTGCATAGTGAAACCCTGTCTCAAAAAGGGAAAAAAAAAAATTCAGTACATATTAATAATATGGTTACATATAAGAAAGTGATAAGTTTAACAAATGAATTTGCATTGAAATATCAGAGGACAGTAGATGTATATTATCTCTTTTGTGAGTTAGAAGTGCTTTTGTATTTCAACTTGGATTCACTTGTTAATGTTTAAATATAATTTGCTATAATTATGATTAATAGTGTATTTCATCTGCATCTAGAGGATATAACTGCACTTTTTAATACTTCAATTGCTTTTCTCAGTGGAATAAAGCAGGTGAGCATTTTGTGGACATGAAACTGAACCAAAATTGTTAAATGACTTTCTCAAGGTCTGATAGTAATGCTAATCATGAAGCAAGTATAAAAGTTAGTTCATTGTTTAATAATGTGTTTGTGTTGCCTTTGTACTTACTAGGAATGTTTCTCTGTAAATTAAATATTTATATCTATGTAGTAGCTATTTCCATGTGGAGTTCATTAGGTTTGCAAATGTATATACTTCATATGTAATAGCTAATAGTTTTTTCACAACTAAGCTGAATCTATTTTCATTTTCCTTCTATTCTGTACTAAACTATCACTTACTCAATGCACTCTTTGATGATTGACAAGGTTAAGAATACTTCCATGTGCTTGTTGGTTAATTGACCATTTTTATTTACTTTTTCTTTAGAAATTCTAGTTCATCGTCTTTGCTTGCTTTCCTGGTTTTATGCCATCCGTAAACCTTTCCTCTTCAATACTACAAAAATATTACTATATTTTCTTCTCAGACAGTTTAGATTTTAGATCTACCCAGAATTTCTTTTGTAGATGGTGAAAAACAGGGATCTAAATTTTTCCACATGGTTGCACTTTGATAATTTAATTGATAACTTAGACTTTACCTATTGATCTAGAATTCCATTCTTAGTATCTTAAATTGCCCTTACATCTGCAGTTTCTGAGTTTTCAATTGTTTTCCATCCAATGTTAAGAGTCAAAACGGTACCACAATGTTTCAATTACTAGCCTAGCTTTCTAATTCATTTTTCTAACTGGTAGGGCAACATTACCCATGAGAAGGAAGTGTTCACAATACTGTTTACATTGTATTAAAATGTATACTGATTTAGAGCGCATTGGCATCTTTGTGGTGTTGATTCTCACTGCTGGAATTCACGGGGTGTTTCTCCATGGATTCAAACTTCTTTCATGGCCTGTAGTAACGTTTTGTAGTTTTTATCCTGTCTTCCAGATGTAAATTGTTAATTTTATCTTTATGTATTCTGTGACTTGTATTACTATTGGAAGTACCATTTTTTCTGATTACAATTCCTATTTTTGGTATTTTCCGTATTTAGGAAATTGCTGACTTTTAAATTGTTTTAAACCTTACATCTGACATCTTACTGAATTCTGATTAATTCTTATACTTTTTCTCATTAATTGTACAAATTCTCTTCGGATTTTTCTAAATATACCACAAGATCTTCTGAAAATAATGATTTTCTCTCTCCCTGAAAGTATATTTCTAGGAGTGTATCTGCTCAGACCTATCACAGACTAATTGGAGTAGTGATCTGAGTTATGTTTAGAAATGACATTGCATTCATTCTCTATTACTCCAGAAAATGGATCAGTATGACACACTGCTTTTTTAAAAAGAGAAGAAACAATATTTTTTCCTTACCAACCCCCAATCTGCATTTTATGTCATGTTGTCAAGTAAGAAATGAAGTTTTCATTTATACCATTTCCTCTGTAGTTCTTTGAAGAATAAAATTAACCTATGATTCAGTGCTTTGGAAGGTCATTGCACTACTTGATGTATTAATGTGACCTTGAGTCTTGGCCAAACTATGATCTATTTCCAGCTATCGATATTTTCAAAGGCTTGAGAAGGAAGTGTTTTAAATATAACAACACAGTGACAATAACAAGGGCAAAACTAATCAGAACCAAGATTTATTAAGGGCTTTTATGCCTGTGATAGTCTCTCTCTTCTCAGTTAAATGTGCAACTAAGTAAAAATGGACAATGAAAACATCATAAAGATAGAAAACTTTTTACCCAAACCAGTGTTTCCTGACGTGTGTCTCCCTGTGACAGTTACTCCTGATTTTCTGCTTGGTTGGCTTGAGACGTGTCTGGGTTAGTACAGCACACCCTGGCTGTGTCTGGGTGGGTCGTGAGGGCCTGACTGTGGGGACCCTCTCTGGTCCTTGGCCTTTTCTGTAACGTTCTTCCCCTGCGTTCTGCTTCCTGTACCCTGCAAAGTGAGCAGCTTTCTGCCCTGTGACTTTCCACCATGTTTCCTGCTTTGGGACCAGCTCACCATGGACTGAAACCTCTGAAAACTTGGGCCAAATTTAATGTCCCTTCCTTTACATTGCAGGTACCAGGTATTCGCGCCCGGGAACAGGAAAGCTGGCCAATACACTCACAAAGCAGTAGGTCTTTGGGTGCTAACAGGAGTTAAGCAGAAAAATAATATTTCGTGATCAAATAAATATGAGATTTTTCACCTATTTTTTTTATAACTGCAGTTATAAAGTTTTCATCTGTATTTTTTATAACTGCAAAATTTCATAAAGTCCTTTGCTGTGTTTGTGTACTTGCAGTTCTCCAAGAGATAGATACAATAGCTTTTCCAAAATCACTGTAATCAAATACCTCTGTCTGCGAAGCATACCTTGGAATCAGTATTCCTTAGAATATTTTAGAAAGCACCTAAACATCACTGTGTTCCTATCACTGTGGAAACATACCTGACATAATCAACTGAGTACCAGGAAGGTTTTTTTGGCTTGGGGTTTCGGAAGTTGCAGTCCTGGGCTGCTCCACCCGTTGCTCTGGGCCTGTGAAGGCACAGTCCATTGTGGTGGAAGTGTGCCTGGAAGAGGGCACTGGCTGTCTGACAGCGGCTGAGAAACAGAGAGACGGGAAGAGAGCCGGAGGAGGGGCCTGGGGACCAACAGCCCCTTCAGGGGTGCTCACCGCCAATGACCTACCTTCCTCCCCCAGGGCCCACCTCCCGAGTGTTCCTCCACCTTCTGAGATCCCCTCAGGCTGCCAGCCAGCCCTCAGCACATGGGTCTTTGGGAAACATTTAAAATCCAAACCGTAACGTCTTCAAATTGAGATTCAGCATGTGTCCTTAAGAAGAGATAGAGTAAAAAGACACAGGCCGAAACTTCAGTGTTGTTGAAGTCAGCATTCTGAGCTATCACTTCTCCCCACTGTGGGGCATCGAGGGAAGGAGCCTGCTGGGTCAGGAATGCCCCGTGGAGGGCACGAAGCAGGCAGCCCACACCCAGCAGAGCTGCTACCTTCCTGTTGTCCTGTAATACTGCATTTCAAAGTTTAATCAAATTTTACTCCTCAGTTTATTAAAGATGGTATCATTAATTTAAAATTGGGGGGAAGGATTTTGTCCAAGTATAACAGAAAAACCCATAAGTTATATTAAAATGCCCACAATCTGTTTTTCCTTTGAAACCAATTTTATTAGAGAATCTCTTTAGTAGTACATTTGAAACATAAGGGGGAAAGGTATAACCCAAGATTTTATGAAATGATATCACCTTATTAATACATGTCCCAAATTAGAATTGAAAATAACTTTTGATATCTGTGTGCTAATCTTGGAGCAACATTTGTTGAAGATAATTTGTTCTGTACTTAGCACTAATAATCATTTTTCTGAAAGAATGTTTGTTTACATAGTATTTTATTTCTCCTTAAAAGTTAATGGTGCATTGTAGCCTACTTAAAATTAATGTCTGCCTCAAGGCAGATATTGAATGTAATGTGAAAGTGGTTGAATATTCTTTTCTTGAATCTGATCTTAACTGGCAGACTTCTACTTTTATGCTTGGGATTTTTTTTTTTTTTCCTTCATGGAAATATTCTACATGATTTGGGGATATTGTGTGTGAAAGTGATAATTTTTACCCTGAGGGAAATATTTTAATTTACCATTACTATAAAACTTTACATTTTCAAATTGATGTCAATACTTACAGATATTTTCTTTTAACTTCTTTGCATCCTTTTATATGACAGATACTTCTGGATAAAGCCTTCATAGCATTACAACATAAATATATCCTTGTACTATCACAAACATTTTTACTACAATTTGTTCATATAAATAAACTGAAATTTAAGTAACAGCATTCTTTTAAAAAGCATTCTATTCATTTTAAAAGCTTTATTATGATACAATTCAACTGCACAATTCATACATTTAAAGTATAGAGCCCAATACTTTTCAGTGTAACTGGGAACATCTTCATCATCTCAAAAAAACTCTGCCCCCTTCAGTTATGACTTCCCTGCACCAGTTCTCCTCCTCCAGCCCTCAGCAGCTCCTGATCTCCCACCCTGTCTGTAATCTCCCCATGCAGGCATTGCAGGGAATGCAGTCCTTTGTGACTGGCTTAGCACAATGTTTTCAGAATCCCTCTCCATTGTAGTATGTCTTGGTGCTTCATTGATAGTTATGGTCAGGTAATATTCCACTGTGTGGCATATTTGGTTGGCTATTCATCCCTTAATGCATCTTTGGGCTGTTTCCATCTTCCATCTGTTATGACTCATGCCCATATAAACCCTGTAAACTGCTGGTACAAGTGTTTGTGTGCAAGTGTGTTTTCACTCTCTCGAGTCAATGTCTTGAGTGAAAGTAGGGGATGATGGGATCATTCAGTACGTAGTCCTTGGAGGACCTGCCACAGTTTCCAAGGTGCCTGCACCACGCACATTCCCACCAGCGGTTAGGAAGATTTAGATTTCTCCACGTCTTCAGCAACCTTTGTTGATATCTCTTTCTGATTCTAGCTGTGGATGTGAAGTAGAATCTTGTCATTTTAATTTGTGTTTCCCTGCTGACTACTGATGTCAGGCATCTTTTCGTGGGCTTATCAGACATTTGTGTATCTTCATGGGAAAAAGTGTTTCTCTACGTCCTTTCCTGCTTCTTAATTGGTGGGCTGTATGTCTTTTTTTATTGAGCTTTTAGAATTCTTTTTGTAGTCTGGGTACAAGTTCTTTATCAGATATATGATTTGCAAGTATTTTTCCTAATCTGTGGATTGTCTTTTCATTTTCTTGATGAAATTCTCTGAAGAAAAAAAAGTTTTGATTGTCGATAAAATCAAATTTATGAGGCTGTTACTGTTAATTATGCTTTTAGTGTTATGTAAAATAATCCCTTTGCCAAGTCCAAGGTCATTAGGATTTACTTGTTGCTTGTCTTACAAGATTTGTACAGTGTTAGTGCAGACATGTAGAACTTTGATCGTGTTGAGTTAAATTTTAAATATGGTATTTAGTGCGGATTGGATTTCATTGTTTGGCATATGGCTACCCAGTTGTTCGAGCACCATTTTTGAAAAAGATTATCCCCTCCCCACTGATCTTGCACCCTTGTCGAACTCCAGCCAGCCCTGGATGTGTGGCTTTATTTCTGGATGTTCAGTTCCGTTCCAGTGATTTATAGGTCTGTCTATGCCAATGCCAAACGGTCATTAACTTAGCTTCTTAACAAGTTTTAAAGCCCGACGGGTGAGTCCATCTACTTTGCTCTCCCTTTGTGGGATTATTTCGACTCTTCTTGGGCCCTTGCAGTTCTGTGTGAGTTTAGAATCAGCTTGTCGTTTTCTGTGGAGAAGTTAGTGGAACTTCCACAGGGAACACCATGAGCAGCACCACCTTGACACTGTTGAGCCTTCTCAGCCATGAATGTGGAGTATTTAGATCATGTTTATTCTTCCAATACTTTTTATGCTTTTCAGAGTATAAATTTTGCCTCCTTTTGTTGAATTTTCCTCTCAGTCTTTCTTCAGTGGTATCCTGGAGTCCCACTGGCTCACTGGGAAGCAGGTTTGTGGTCTCCTCAAGCCGTTGAGCTGGGAGTGGGTGAGGATGCCCCATACCTGCATCTCGCATTACTCTGCCAAAGAGCTTCACTTTAGGATTAACTGCCTTCGCATTTCTTGTTTCAAAATGAGGTTTTTAATTCACTAAGACAGTTCATTTCAGACCTTTGAAAGCTGTCAGTTTTAAGAGTAAATTTTAAACTACCTCGGATGAATGCTACTAAACCTAATTTAACACCAAAAGTTCACTGCTGTGCTGTCTAGAGCACTGAATTATATTTGTTATTCTGCATCAGCAGTAAGTTAACGCACTTGAAACGATTATGTGATTAAAGTAATCTTTTCAAATGTTTTATGTCCATGTTAGCACACCCTACTTCTTTCATCTCTAACCTTGTCTTTAGAAAGTATAAACTAATGAGACAAGTTATTGAACCACATACAAAAGTTTAGTGAATGTCTTTAAAAAATAGTAAACAAAGAAGGATGCACTTTTGTCTGTTACAGTTCCATTACTTACACCAAATTCCCCAAATCATGCTGTAGAACTGTAAAGAGAACTGCAAAAGAGAACTTGCAAAGAGAGGTGCTGCTCACGGCAAAGAGAACTGTAAAAGGCAGAAGCACCGCCTGTTTACTTAGGATGGAGAAGGTTAGTGATTTCATGCAGTTCAGGAAGATGTGGACAGCTTCCTTTTCGGGTCTCATAGGCAACAGTAGGTTGATATGGTGTTGTCTAGTTACCACAATGGGACGTTCAGTTTCTGTTAAGTATTTGAAGGTAGTAGTAATGCTTGCTGCCTTATAAATGAGATGATCACATCTCCGCAACTTAATGAGATAATACTTCCAAGTTGTTGACCTGGAATTTACACAGAAAATGAAATGATTTTTAATGTTTCTACAGTGGAATTGGTCATTAGATGAAGTGGCTAAGGACTAAAATGAGCTATTTAGCTGTTTGTTGAGTCTCTGCTCCAGTCTGCAGCTGAAGGAGGACCCATCCAGATGAGCGCTGTGGTGGGAAAAGGACACAGTGACAGAAAAGAGGAGTGCGACGGGATGAGGGCGCCGTGGGCGGGAGCTGTGACCTGGTCTGATCTAACGCAGTGGCCCTGCATTGATGAGATTACAGATTTGAAATTCAGTGAGATGATAAAACGCAGCGCACATACTGTGATCGTTTGCAAAAGTGCATAACGTAGCTGATTTAGAACCAGAGGGTAAATGCGAGGGACACGGAGTAAGATTTACACCACAAAAATGGCGGCTTCAACTACCAACAGCAGGACTCGATGAATTTTATGCCACACGGTAAATAAGATTACTGATAAGCGTATCGAAAGGAAAAGATGTTGGGAAAGAGTGAAACAGAGCCCTGAGCTGCAGTCCAGACAGTGTATCCCAAAGAAATATATGAGCCATATAGATCTAAATTTTCTAGCGGTCCTATTAAAAATTTAAAAGCAGATAAAGTTAATTTTAGTACTACAATTTAACCCAGCATTCAGAATATTTCAGCGTGTAACCAATAGAAATTACTAATGAGATCTTTTCTTTCACATTTTTGGCACCGCACATTGAACCCCAGTGCGCGCTTGGTACTGCAGGCCTGCTTTGAAAAGCACTGTGGGAAACATTTCAGTGTGTGTGTGTGTGCGCACCATAGTGAGAAGTGAGAGTCTAGAAAAAGTTTATAGTAGAAAAATGTAAAATGTGTACTCTATGGAATGAGTTTTGTTTTACTTGCATTATTTTGGTGCACCAGTATTACTAGCTAGCATCTGTTCTCACTAGTGGGTTGTAAAACATGTTCAGAGTGAACCCTGGTTTATGTGAAGCATAATTGCCTTGATTATAACTTTTTTATGCGTAGGATAAATGAAAATTTACAGTTACATTTTCATTTCACACTAGGAACCTAATTTCAACTCAATAACCCCGAGATACAGAGCGTGAAATTGTACTTAAGCCAGTAATTAATTACATTTATAGTAAACAAAAATGATTCATTAAGCTTTTATGCTTCCCTTCCTGGTAATAGTGGGTTATATATAAATTTGTAACTATCCCAGATCTTTGTAACATTTCAAAGCTATCAGAGAATGAAGACCCCTTCAAAGCCCAAATAACTGATAGGGTTTTCTTTTTCAAAGCTCCAAAGGCCGTTCATCCTTTTTAGATTTGCCAGGATTTGTGGTGACTGTACCCAAAGTTCTGACAAAAGGTACTGATATAAATAATAACTATACTAAAGGGCTGTTAGCTGTGATGATGGAAATAGAAACGAAAGAGATCGTCATTAAAACTCCAAATGCTGCAGTCAGCTTCTAACGGGTTAATGTAAACTCGTTTTTTCTCCCACTGACCATCTCCCGATGTAACTATGATTCTTTGCTCTCAGTGCCTGACTCCTAGCAAGCATGCCTAGCACTGCTAGGGTCAGGGACAGAGTGTGCAGAGACACCTGAGAAAAACTAGGGCTGAAACCATGATGTGCTACTCCCGGGGCTCCACGGGCCCTCTCTGGTGCTGCGTGTTAATATACACCCAAAGACTTCATGTTAATGCCACCAACGACTTCATCCATGTGTCCCTTTAGGCCTCACTCCTCATAGACCGTTGGCTTGCAGTCCAGAAAGGCTCTTCTCCCATAAATCAGATTATTTCCCCATCCACAGTAAAGAATATTTTCTATATTCTATCTCCGGGGCCTTTTACCTATGCCAGCACCAAGCCAGGCTCCAAAATACCCCAGCCCAGGCCTGGCATGACACCAGCCAGCAGTCCAATAGATTTTTCACACATGGAAAAGGATACCCAAGGAACCTGTATCTTGAGGGAAAATAGAGACAAGGACCTATTCCATGGGCAGATCTTAAGAAGAGAAAGAAGATGGGAAGAAATAACACTTCCAGACTAAGAAGCGGAGCAAAGCCATAGTACTACACTTGAGTCTCAAGTTATGTGATCTGAATGTACTTTCTTTTGGAGAGGTCCAGCGTTCACCTTTGGAGGAAGGACAATCTGTACAAAATTCACCATATGACTCTCGCTTTTTCCTTCATAGATTTCTTGAGTCAGAATCTCTGCAGAAGTATAAATATGGGAAATAGAGGTTCTTAGAAGAATTGTATAAGCCTTCAATGTAGGCACTTGGTTCTTTGGCTTGTTTGTTGTTCGGATTAGTTCCTGTTCACTGTGAGAACTTCAAGTCAGTGGTTATAGTATGAACAGTATAATAGTGATGGCCTGTGTTATTATTTGAGAATAAACCTCAAGGAACATAATAATGTGACAGGCAAATGATTTCCTGCTACTAGTGAAATTTCAGTGCAAAGTTAAAGCTCTACTACGCAAATGGAACGTGACTGTGCTCTGAAAGCTAATACACTTTAACTTTGCATTGACCATTGTTCAAGATTTACTCTATTTGTTAAAAGAAGAAAACCTGAGTTGGCTTAATAATTACTTGAAGAACCACAAGCAGTAGACTTGCCCTATGTTATCCTGTAGTATAGCTGTTTGTGGGGGAATCAAAGAAAAAGGCTTAAGCTTCCAGTGAGTTTCAAAGGAAGTGGGAAAGAGCTCATGGGCTGGTCAGTCTTCCTGACCCAGGGACGGCACGGCCCCAGGCCCTGGTGCAGAAGTGCCTCTGTCTCCTCCGTTCCTGTCCTGCTGGCAATGGAGCCTGTTATTTTTCTGGAGTCCTCAAAATGTTAAATTGCCAGAAGATCTTAGCATAACTTGTGGAGAGCTCTGGCTAACTAGCCACCTAAAAAGCGAGGCACCCGTGGACACATACAGATATGTGGTAAATATATTCCAGATATGTGGGTACATATTTGAAATGTGTATATCTATTTTATATATCATACACATCCTATATATATATGCACACTTATTTAAATTATATTTTCCACCAAATGCTGAATGATGGTTTCAAAATTATAAATTGATGTATGTTGTTATTACTAAATTACAAGATGAGCAAAGCTTTAATCTGAATCTGTGAAGACTAGCAAAAAATTATGACTTCTCCAGAGGTCACAGAATATCAGAGCGGGACAGGGCCATCCACCGCCTACCCACTCATTGCTTGAGTCTTGCCCTGGCATTGCAGGATTCACTGGCCTTTACCACATACCTCCCAGGACAGGGAATTCACTGCCTAAACACAAGGTTATTCACTCCATCTTTCCAAGAGTTCTAAACGGAATCCACATTGGCACTCTGTGACTTCCAGGTCTGGGTCTAGTTGTACTATATAGACCCCTTTATGGTTCTTACATGACAGTTCTTCATATTTTTTTGGTTGGTTATGTTTTGCTCTTCATATTTTAAAAGAAAGTTCCAGTGTCCTTCCTTAGTTTCTTTTTCGCTCTTACTATTCCAGTCTGCAAATACTGCATTTTGACTCTTCTCCAAATGGCCTCAGACTTGCTCGTATTTCTCCTTTAGTTCAGGATGCGGGTGAGCTCCAGATGTGCAGCGACTACACTGCACAGGCTGGGCTGTGCCCTCCCTCCAACAGATGTGTGTGTGTGCATCTGTGTTGGACGACTAAGAGCCCACTGACTTTCTGAGTAACTATTTCACCATTTCAGAGATAATTTCTCGCCACTGACAGTAAGACAGGTGCTGTTGTTACTCTCATATTTCAAATTGTTCTAATGAACTGCAAACACTTTAACAGCCTCTTCCACCAATGTCTTGTTTTGCAAACATTTGAGAAATGTTAAATCTAATTCTTCTCTTTTTGCTGTTTGTTTTCATCTTTTCCCCTTTTGGGGTGGGAAGCTTTAGGGAGAGGCTGTGAAAGATAAGATCAAGCAAAAGAAAGACCAGAGAGGACAAAGTGTACCTAAATTCAGAATTCTCCTTTAGCAGGACCTAATTTCTATTATTTGCTTCATTTTCAACTAGGCAAACAGTGGGTCACACATGCACATATAGAAGTTTAATGTAAATATATGATGAACTTTGCTTATGAATAAATAATGAACAAATTAAAGCAAATTTCTATTTGTTGGAATTGGAAATTCACAATTTATATACTAATTTACATATTAAAGAATTTATATCTTTAAAAGTTTGGAAAAGACACTGAATGTGTTTTGTTCCTCCACACGTAGGTTAAAACTTAAAATTTCTAAATTGCACCAAGTGACAAACATTCACGGGATTAACCATGAGGGGACTTCTACCTGAGTGTCACTCTTGGGGGACTGGTGGTGAACTTTCCAGCGCAACGGGACCCAAGCCTACCCTTTCAGTCTTAGTTTGGTAAAAATTGTGCATGGCTTCTGTCTCTGAAATGAAGAGACTCATTTGCATAAAATGTAACTATCTGTAAATTCCTATCCCATGAAAGCTACATAGGTCTTTTTCATGCTGAGAATAATCTTCTAATTCATCTCTTTCATACATATGAGTCTCAGGACGCTGATTCATCAAATCAAGTTTATTGCAGTGAACAGTAGACATACAGCTAATAGAGGGAGTTTTCTGCTTTTTCAAGAAAGAACTGGGTTTAAGGCCAAAGGATAAAGCTGTGCAGAAGGAAGTGTGCTGAAAATAACACATCATTAAAGAGGCACAAAAGATGGTAGAAGCTTTGGCAGTTTCAAAGACGCTGTTATCCAAGTGAAAGTCAGCTTGCACAGACCAGTCTATGATCCTATATTATTTGGCTATTTCTAATCTATCACTAATAAAAAAAAAATCAAGTGATGCAGTTAAGGTTCATCAGTTTAGAGCTAATCAACATTAACCCTATAGCAAAATTCTATTTAAGTGAATTATCCTATATCCTGGAAAAGAAATTCATTTCCCTAGCAAAGCAATTGTCTTAGAAAGGTGTTTGTTTTTCTACTTTTAAGCATAGTGAAAATTTTCACTATAATACTTGTGAACCCCAAAATGTAGTTTTACATAAACGAGGAGCTAGCATATTGACATAATTAAAAGATATCTGTCTCTCTGCCTCGACCCCTCTCGCTGTCCCTCTCACCAACACCCACCCCCGCTCTCTCTGACAAATACATGCATTAATTAGACTTTCTTTAGTTGCAAGCTTATGAATTCGATTAGGAAACTCACCTGAGAAGCAGATATCAACCATGCCTGCACTGGAAGGATAAGGCCATTGTTCAGTACAGTATCTCTTTGGTGATCGATTACTTAGTGCTCATAATACATCATGCATCGCTTACTCATCCGTTCTGAGAAGCGGTGTTTAGCTTTTGTGTGTAAGCTGTTACTTACATGAGCGTAGGTGTTCTTGATAAGTCGCTTGATGTGCCAGAGACAGAGGACACACGATACGCGAGGCTGCTGCCGCATGGCACAGCGGGCTGGTTTTCAGTAGACTTTTGTTTGAATACGTGGGAGTACACTTGCACAAAAAAGGAGGGCGAGGACACTGTCCTCGTCAGTAACAAGCGCTTTGTGCTGGGCAGAGTGGCAGGTGTGTGCTTTCATGTGCCTGGCAGCACAGCGGGCTTCTGCACTGGCGTCACCAAGTCCAGGCAGGAGTAGTGCTTCGCGCTGCTACCCTCCCACTGCGGCAGTGGCACAGGGACAGCAGTTCTGCAGCTCCAGTGTGCTTTTATGGAACCCCATGTGTGCAGTCTGCTCTTGACCGCAATGTGGTGATGCAGCTCAACTGCATTGTGAAAATGCAATCTTTGCAACACTGAGTGCAGTGCTATACTAAGTCCCGTAGTGTTCCGAACAAGCTCTGAAGGAAACCCTACAGACAGCATAAGAAACTCCATTATAAGAAGGCGTGAAAATACTATTTTGACAGTGAAATTCTGATATCATACTGTAAATTTTGTAAGGACATTTGTTACTGAGTAGTGGTATCTGCATCTCTGTAATATCCCCCATACTCTTGTGTAACTTGCATTCTCATCAGTGTCTGTCTCCTTTCCTTGGCATCCTCTCAAGCAGTTCCCTTTCATCTTTTGTTATAAAAGCCATTCTAACAAGTGTGAGGTGATATCTCATCATGGTTTTAATTTGCATTTTCTTAGTGATCCGTGGTGCTGGGCTTTTTTCATGCTAGTTGTTTGTCTGTCTTCTTTTGAGCAGTATCTGTTCAGGTCGTTTGCCCATTGTAAGCTGGGTTAGTGGCTGTTGAGATGTTTGAGCTCCCTATATCATTTGGATGGTAGGACCCCAGCAAATGTGTGTGGTTTGCAGACACTTTCTCCCATTCTATATGTTGTATCTTCACCTGACTCACTGTCTTCGTTGGGGGGGGTGGTGTTGTGCGGAAGCTGTTCGGTTTGGTATGATTCCGTTGGTCTGTTTTTGACTTTGTGCCTGTGCTTTTCAGGTCATATCCAAATACAGGTATATCACTGCCCAGATCAGTGTCATAGAGCTTTGCTCTATGTTTTCTTCTGGTAGTTTTACAGTCTTATACTTAAGTCCTTTAATCCATTGCAAGTTGACGTTTGTATATAGTCGATTTAACTTCAGTCTTCTCCATGTGGCTCTTGGGCTTCCTAATGCGATTTATTGAAGAGACTGTTTCTTCTCCGTGTGTGTTCTTACCGCATGGCCGCACGTGCGGAACCTGATCACACAGATCATAAGCAGAGAGTAGAACAGTGGTCACCAGCCCCTGGGGCACTGGGAGGAGAAGATGAGGACTTGCTGGTCAAAGGGTACAAAGACAGAAGATGTGCTGCACCTCAGGATGACTGCCGTCGACAACAATGTATTATATGTTTCAAAACAAGCAAGTAAATTTCGGATATCTCACTATAAAAACGTATAGGTAAGTGAGGTAATAGATGTGTGAACATGCTTGAATTACTCATATCACGTTGTACATATCTATTGAAATATGACATTTTACCTCATCTATGTATACACATATGATTTCTCAGTCAAAAATAATTATCTTTAAACTATGCAAATGTATACTGAAACAAAGTTTAAATTCTAGCATAAAGTCATTTAGAAAAACCTTTAAGAACATAAGTAGACATACATACTTTCTTCTAAACACAGACTTAGGTTTATGGGAATTTTTTGGAAATTCTGAGTTGTAGTAGGAGTCAGTGCTTTTCCAACTAATTCAGTAACAACTCTTAGGGTTTCTATGTTTTGCCAAGGCTCTCACAGAATTCTCAAAATATTTTCCAGATAAATTTTGACTCACTTCAACTTGACATATGTCATTGCTAGTATCTAGGAGAAAGAGATTGTCATAAAAACAAATGCACCGTTGAGGGACAGAATTCAGCATCATGGCTTTAAACGATGTTGGACTGAGGGCCAGGGATACAGCTCAGTGGCCCAGCACCTGCCTGGCAACACAAGGTCCTGAGTTCGATTCCTAGTACCCTCCCCCAAAATAAAGAAATTGTACTGGATTGAGACCTTTAATAACACAAGGTTATATTTCTATTATATTTAATTAAGTAGCTGGAAAATTACACAGTTAATGTTTATTGTGTTCAGGGTCTAAATAATCAGCCAGGCTTCTAGTACTGAACACTCAGGTGGTGAAAGTAATAACGTCCGTTCACTTTTGCTTGGTTTCCTGGTAAGGTGGGGCCAGAAAAGGCGGGTTCAGAGCGTCCGTTTACTGTGCTGAGCTGAGCGAGGTGTAATTGCATTTTGTAAATCGTTTTAAATATCAAGAAGTAGAATTTGTAAGTAATAATTTAGGATACCAATGAAGAAAAATCAACTCCAAAAAGGCTTCCTCCACAGTAATAGTAGTAGATGGCTCATTTTAGATGTATCATAGAGCTGGTATTAACAGTTTCAATTTTAAAATAGTTTCTTTAAAGGAAGAGTGAAGTCAGATTCAGACTGCTGGTAGCGAACAGTTCCCTTATTGGAATTTACTTAGATAAAAAATTGTTCTTTGGCCAAGCAGGGAGCTAGGCCCTGATCGCTGTGGTAGGCCATAGGAATTAGAATAATATCAGCAATAAAATATAATTTATGCCTTTAGGAGAAGAACCAAGCCCTGTGTACATAAAAATGTGGAGACCAGGGCTCTCTAAAGAGACTACATAAGTAATTTACTTCTGCTAAAGATGAGTGCATGATATGTGCTACTGATAGAGACACGAATGTTTAAAACAGCAGAAGTGAAATGCCATCTGATTTATGGAAATTCACTTTACAACTAAGTTTTATTACACAGAGAAACACGGTCTACTGGGAAAGCAAAATTATGCAAGATGTTTTAAAAAACATAGAAAAGACTAAATAAGCATAAGTAAATTAAATTTTTATAAAGGAGACTGACAGAATATTTTGAAAGAACTGTAAAGCTAAAAATTATAGGATACTTTAATTTATCTCAAAGCATGTTTTATGAATTTGCTACAACTGACCAAAAAAATTTTTAAAAAAGACCAGAGGCTGGGTGTCTTAATGACAAAGATTTTATTTGTTTTCATTTTAAAGAAAATAGTACCAAAAAAAAGAACAATAGTAAAATACAAACAAAACAATGCAAGGACATTAAAAATGATACAGGGTTTCAAACCAAATGAGGGGTTAACAGTGGTTGTTATATTACATATTGTTCTCTTCAGCGAAGTTGCTCAGATTACCAGATGTAAGAATGGAAGACTGATCAAATCATTAAAGGGAATAAGAAACTAATAATTTTAAAAAACAGGAGAGACAATACATAGTGTCACTAGACTAGACTATAGGAATTCACCAATGGTTTCTTTTTCTTTTCTTATAAAGACACCACTCACATTAGGGCCCACCTTAACAGCCCCATGCTAACATTTAACACTGGAAGGCTTTATCTTCAAATGTGTTTAAATTCTAAGGCACAAGGGCTTGGCACTTGAGCATCTGAGCATGGGAAGAACTACTCCATCCGACAGCACATGAAGCAGTGTAACACACTGGACGAGAACTGAGTCCTAGTCCTTTTTCTCCGATCAGCAGAAAAATGTATGGTATAAAATATAAAGGAGAACATCCCACTTTAAGACTTCTATGACCCTGGAAGTACAGGATGCTGGCAACTGCCTTCCCAGATACATAGTTGGAAGAGAACTGTAATTGGTTCTCTTGAAATGAAATTCTACTGTGAGATTGTACCAGTGCTTTCTGCTAGACATTTTGAGGTCTGTGATGCTGTCATTCTTCCCAGTCCCCCCAGTACGGACAGATTTATCAGACTTAGAAGCCGGAAGAATGTGTATAGTAGTAATAACCCATTAATATAAATAAATATCAAGTTTTTTACTAGACACAAATTAATTTCAGGAATAGAAAATACGTATAATTTTAATACCGAAAAATTCATTATCCAGTTTTTGGTGGTGCTAGGGATTGAACCCAGGACTTCACTCATGCTGAGCGAGTACTCTGCCTCTACCCCTGAGCCCCAGCCTCAGCCTAAACAGTGTGAACTTAAACAGTCAGGGCCATCGGCCTTGTGAGCTCTACAGCACAAATGCAGACTCCCATTAAAACCACCAGATGAACTTCAATGGGGAGAGCCACTTAGGACCTAGGACTCCACTTAGGACTTAGGACTCCAAAGCAAATGGAGTTTTCAGTGCAAATATGAAAGGTTGGTTTTCATGCAAGCAGACACTGGACTTTTAATTTTAATTACACTTGTTAAAATAATTGAAGTAGTCAATAAGAGACAACTCTGAAACATTCAAACTAAGATTCTGCTTTGGTGACTGCTATAGGTAGAGGACAGTGATAGCTTCTCGGTGGGGTAAGGGAGAGAAGTCAGGCCAACGGCGTGACTATTTTAAGCAGAGTCCTAAGCACACAAAGTCGCTCCACATCAGTACAGCTGTAGGTGATGCAGAGGGACCTGGCCTGCCATTCTAGCCACAAAAATGCTGGATAAAACATAGCAGAATAATTGGGGGACACAAACTAGTCCCAAGTACATTTGATTATTTGAATAACATGAAACTTGTGAGCAGTGATTCACATCTGGACATACATTAAAATATAAATACAAAAATATAGTATCAGTACCTCACATGCAGGCTTGTCTCTGTATGCAGTGCTGAGAAGAATTCAGAACTTCTGTAAATTTGGATTACATCTTAATAGTCTTTTTAATATTCACACTATGGTAGTGATGTAATGTAAACTAGGTGATAACTGTTTCGTCCTGAAAGTGGGAATAATCAGCGTGTGATGGCTGCTTTGTCAAGCTGGGTCTCTTAACCAGGAGCCGTTTGTTGTAGTTTGGGGTTTTGTTAGGAGAACAGTATAACAGAGGACACATATTTTATAAGATTATTTATAGCAGTCATCCAAAGAATCATATACAAAAAGTCAGTGCAGGAAATCTGTCGACACCCTAAAGACCAAAGACTCCGGCTGAGGGCCTGGATCCCATAGTAATGTCCTGCATGAGTCCAGCTGAAGACCTAGAGCCCATAACAATGCCTCCCATGAGTCCAACTGGAGGCCACGAGCCCAGAACAATGTCTCATGCAGGCCTGTTTCACGGATCTGCACAGGGAAGGCCCAAAGGTCAGTGGTGGAAGCTAGAAACTCTGTGCCAGAGGGATGAAGGATCTGTGCCAGCAGGCCGAGGGATGGCACTGGAGTCAGGAAGTGATGTGCAAAGTAAGAACCAGAGCTCCCCTGAAAAGTACCACAGCCATCCTCAGTGACAGGGAGGTCCCGAGCTCCTCTGAAGATGAGAACAGCCAAGTTCGTCAGGAACGCCAGTAGGACAAGGTTCTCCAAGAGAACCAACAGCCCCTTACAGCTCCCAAACAGCTTCTCACAGTCGCCCTCACAGCCTCTCCTCTTCCTCCCCAGTTCTGCTCTTACGCTGGAAGCAACAACCCGCAGGTGGGCCTCCCACCCCCAGCACCACGCTGACTCAGTTCAGCTGGGCGAGTTGTTGATCCACCGCACTGCTCTTCTCTAACTTTGTGCTGTTG
The DNA here is from genome assembly GCF_000276665.1 of Chinchilla lanigera. Classification (NCBI taxonomy): domain Eukaryota; kingdom Metazoa; phylum Chordata; class Mammalia; order Rodentia; family Chinchillidae; genus Chinchilla; species Chinchilla lanigera. The sequence continues at coordinate 28,088,876 of NW_004955417.1, forward strand.
TCTTGGCTTGGAATGTGTGGTCTTTTAGCTGTGTGTGGTCTTTTCTGCTTCGGAGGAGTTGCTTCAGAGCTGGGGTTCAATTTCTGTGGACAAAGTAATAAAATTTGAATATATTAAGAATATATATGCATAGATAGGTAGTTCTCGTAGAAAAAATAAAATGTTAAATACCTGACTGAAAAAGCAATCTCAACTTCTACCCCTACAATGACCAATTTTTAAAAAATTTCCTTTGGACTCTAGCAAATTTGTGTTCAGTTTTACGGGAATGAGAGAAGCTTTGGCAGGGACCTGAGTCACAGAGGAGCCTGCTGTCTTGGAGAAACACGCAGCTCCCGGCTGATAGGTCTTTAACTCACTTGTAACACTGCCTGACATTTCACGAATTGGTGAAGGATGTTTGAAAATAAAAATCTCTCCTAAGGATAATCCACCGCACCAGTCTGTTTCCAGGCTGAACCAGTCTGAGACTAACAGTGCTGCAGGGGGTCCCACGGAGCAGGGGTTGCTGCTGCTGGCGGCCCTGGAATTCCTGAGAACTTGGAGCCTGAGGCCTCCGTGAGGGACTAAGGTGAGAGACAGTACAGCGCCCGGAGGTGCAGAAAGTGTGTTGGAAATGGAGACCAGGCCTGTCCCCTTTGAAGTGATTCCAGGATTTGCTTTGTGCCTTATGCGGAAGAAAATCCTTTTCCTTTTTTCTCATTTCTTTCTTCCCCTTCCTCCCTCCTCCACTGTTTAAGCCAGTTTCTATTCAGAACACAAGCTGGTAGTATACAAAACAATTTAATTACCTTCTGACTTGATTGCTTGCCACAGATAGCCTGGGAAATGAATCACGTTTTGATATACTTAATTTTTTTGGAACCGGTTTGCAGTGAACAACCAACGTGTAAAAGAACTTTCACAAAAAAAATCTGATATGCTGCTGTGTCTGTGCACACGCGTCTGCCTCCCTGGCCGCCACAACTCGTGTTATGAGCTTAGAGATCAGGAGACAACTGTACCAAGGTTCCTAGGTCCACCTGCATTATCCCTTGAAGTGATATAGTTAAAGTGCAGATTTCTGGGGCCGGGGATTTAGCTCAGCAGCACAGCGCCTGCCTGGCAAGCACAAGGTCGTGAGTTTGATTCCTGGTACTGGAAAAAAAAACCAAAATCAAAAAAAAAAACCTAAATAAATAAGTAAAATGCAGATTTCTGGGTCTCTGCATTAAGAGAAGCAGAACCAACTTCACATGTGACCCTCCGGTGAGCTAAGCACTCGGAACTGCTTATGAAGCAGAAAACAGACTCTGCAATCTCCATTGAAATACAGAATTTTACTCTGTAGTGTGACTTATTTGGTTTCTATAAAAGTTTATCAAAAATCATGAGAAAGGATTATTAAATTATTTCTACTCTTGCATTTGAAAATCATATAGCACCTTATACTGAAAGTTGAAGAGATGCTAACTTTTGCCTGTCTGAATTCCAGTTAACATAAATTTTTATCTCTCTGAAATTCAAAACCAAAAACTCAAATATGACCAAGGCTTTGCTCAGTAGTATGTTGGCTGCATTAATGGGATTTAATTATCTGTTTTTCTGTAGATATCTACCATGAGACATATTGCCCGGGTCAGTTTGGGAGGAACAAACCATTAAATATCCATTCAAAATAACCTAAAAATGGCAATGATAACAGCAGTAATAATGTCATTTATTGAATACTCACTGCCTCCCACGCATTGTGTCTAGGGCTTCTCGTTCATTGTTAAATGAGGTAATTCTCACAGCGACACTCACAGATGAAAAACAGTCCTAGAGAGTGCAAGACACTGCCCAAGTGCGGTTTTGAGCCGGGAAGTGTGAGGGCTGGGACATGAACCCAAATCCATGTGACTGGAGGTCACACAACTGCCCCCGCTGTCTCCAAGTAAGGGTCAGTGACACCTGACCAGGCTGTTCGGATGAGGTCACGCTGAGCAAGGAGGACCGTTCTGGGGGGCTCCTGTAACAAGGGGGCATGGAGATTGGGGCCAGGCCTCGTGCTATGTGGAGAGAGCAGAAAGCCTCCCTCTGCAGCTCTCAGAGCTGACACCCTCCGCGGGGCTGTATGGAGAACAGACAAGCTATGCACACGTGAGTTAGAGCAGAGACGAAGGGCAGGGCGAGGAGGTGATTTGCCTAAAATCGCCTACCTGTTAAAGAGACAACTAGTTAATGATAGAATCCAGTTGACACCCGTGTCGCAGTCCAGGACTAAGAGCTGGGCCGCCCGGGCCGCCTCCCAGGCCCTGCCCATCCTGCTTTTCTAGAGAACCAGCAGCAAATACAGGCTGGCAGGGGAAACATGAAAAGTGAATTTTAAAATACATTTAAAAAATTTTAAATCCAGTCTGATGTATTTCTTATGGCTATGTAGATGAAGTCAAATAATAATACAGTCCCAAGGCTCTGCACCTACGCCTACCCACTTCTTCCTGTCCCAGGGCATGAGAGGCTCTCGCTGCTCAAAGGAGTCCCAGGCTCTTCGGGAGACAGGTGTGCATTTTAAAGCCGTAGAATCGCTGAGTCATGGTGCGTGCTGGCATGTTCTAGGCCACAGGTACAGTGTGTTTCGTGAGACCTTGGAGAACATCTTTGCAGGGAGCTGGCTGGCATTTTCATAATCTTCGCACCAAAATGTGAGAAGTAAGGAGAAAAAGTATGTTTAAAATTGAAGAATACTTTCTGTGGAGGCCGCCAGTATGACAAAACAGGAAAAATCGTAATCCGCAAAAGTGCCCCTTGACTTTTTTTAAAAGTAACAGAAAGTGGGTAACACAAGGGAAAGTCCTGCTAGAATAAAGGAAGAAAATTTGAAATTCGAACATGAAGAAGCAAATACTTTAAAGATAAAATGGAGAGCTGGAAAGATGAGATCTGGAACTGAAATATCAAGCATCTTCTTCTGTATAAACTGATCTTTGGATAAGAAAAATAGGAGAAAGACACCCTGTGAAAAAGCAACTTGTAAATGGACCTGAAATTCCACAAACTTGGTAAGGGAAGCCATATGAAGCATGTAAGTGATTCTGAAAAGAAAATAAATTACACGATTTTCAGATTTAATACTGCCAAGAAGATGAGGTGTTTTCTCAGAAATGGGTCATAAAACTATTACAGAAGCAAAACGGAGTCAGTAGAAAGCTGCAAGGACCTGAACACTGGCCAAAGCCTTTTTGAAAATAGTCTTCCAACCCTAACGTTCACCTTGGAACCACAAAGAGGGACTGGTGGGGAACAGCAAGTACTATGAGAAATCTTGAGGGAAGGAACCCATTTCTTCTTAGAGTTCAAAATCAGTCAAAATGTAGCAGCGGAGTGAGCTACTTCCAATTCTGTGATTTGTACTCACGCATTTCCTGAACACTTGACACACAGTGGTGTGGGCTTCGTGGTGGTTCTGCTGCTGCTGACTGTGAGCTAAGGACAGAGACAGACTGCGTGCACCTCCTGGGCTCGGGGCCTGTGGTGTAGCAGCTCACACACTGCGTGTACACCGGCGTCTGTGGGAAGCACATGCTGACACACGGAGGACCCCCGCGGGCTCGGAGCGACGGGGATGACTCTCCAAGGCCTCCTCTGGCACCACCTCCTTGTGGACACCGCCCGACTGTCACCTCCCACTGCCTCCTTCCTGTGCGGCAGGTCTCCTGGGTGACGTTCACCGTCCTCACTCACTGACACATCATGCTTCTTGCTGAGTTTCTGTCTCCCCCAGCTGGAATGCAAACTTGGGCAGGACGAGGATCTTCGTTGCATATGTTACTGCATCTGAGGTTCTTAAGGTCATAGATGCCTAAATTTTTGATTAGATAAATGAAATATCTGAAAGACTATCTTACTTCTTAGAGAAACTAAACGTCTTGCATGTATATCTAAAAGGCACAAGCTGGTAATTATTGACATTACAATAAATACAGGCTTTGACTCAATAGTTAGACTTCAAAGGAGTAGGAAAAGCTGAAATATACATTTCGGACTCATAATATAAACGGAATTGATTCTGATTTTTTAAAGGGACAGGAAAGGATGTATGAGAAGCCTTTTTAAGCTGAGCAGGGAGCTTCTCGTTACTGTTTACTTTTAAATACCAAAGAAAGAAGAGAAATAGAGGGTCATACAATGAAAGATGCAGGCAAATTATAAAGGCAGGTGTGCAACTGTTAAGTACAGTAGCACAAAGACCTGCTGAATTTTAGTACAGAGAAAGTCACACACACACACACACACACACACACACACACACACGACATGAAGAGACTACAATAGAAAACAGAGGTGGTGAGACAAAGTAACAGCTGTGTTTTAAATACTTCCAAGACTTCCCTGTGGAAGACATCTCTGTAAAATTATACAAGGCATAACAAACGCCAGTGTGTGAAATTCATAGTGGTTTTTTAATATCATATGAAGATTATTACTTTACTAATTGATTCTGCAATTCTCCACCACTGAGAGTATTGAAGAAGGGCTTGCAGGTAGAAATGCTGCACTGCACAGAAACTAAATTGTATCTGTTACACTTTTCTGTAACTTGCAGTTTCACTGGGCTCTATAGTTAGAAATTGTTCTCAGGGAAAATTAAAATGGATTCTTCAAACAGGGTATTTATACAAAGGATTCATTCTTTTCCCCACAAACACATACCTTTTTTTTTCAACTGTCACAAGAATCCATTTGGAAATGCTGTGAATGTGCATACAGCTCAGAATGCCCGCTTGGTGCCTGGACCCCTGGGTTACTGTCTGGGCCCGGGTGTCGTGGGGCCTTAGCACACCACAGACTGCCCCTTTCTTGTTCTAATCTGAGCCCTGTTCCTCTCACTGACATTGACTGTTCAAGGACAGTGTTCCAGGTACAGGCTGAAGCAATATTTCCTAATACTGCAAATACCGAGCAGGGAGCTCTGTTCAATTATGTAGGGACAAATGCATCTCTGTGCAGACATTCTTTCCCCTGGGAGTAAATTGACTACAATTGCATGCCTGTTGAAATAAAACTGTTATAGACTTAAAGTTTAAGAAATCTGTCCTCTGGATGTTTGATGTTACGCTACTTACAATGAAGAACTAAATTTTAAGATAATTCAAAACCAGAAACCCTGCAAAAATATTACTTCATTTTATTCCATTAGCTCAACACAATTTCATGTCTCATACATTATTCACTGGGTAGGGAGAAAAGTGCAGAGTGAATAAAAGTCTTTGTTCTGTAGTAGCTACAGTCGAGTAGGGGCAGGAAGAGGATAAATATAAAGGAGTGCACTTGTCAGTACACCTTTGGAATAACACTGAAGAAAAAGAATAGGACACTGTGGAGAGAATAAAAGTGGCCTCCTACTTGAGGTTGGGTTGCAAGAAAAGCGTTTTGGACTGAGTCCTAAGGAACAAGCAATCAGCCCATAGCCATGGGTCCTGAAGCACTGCGGGACCGGCCCGCTTGAGGAACTCGCGGGTGATAGGTCGGTTTCATCTTGCTGACCATGGGAAGCGCCGAGTGAGCCAGTGGGAGAGCAGTGCAGACCCTCTGAGGTCCAGCTGCACGCTCGTGCTTTGTTGTCGTTTTAAAGGGAGCCGCGGAAGGGCTTGGGGAGGGCAGAGATGTGGCCAAAGGGCAGAGTTCTCGTCTTGGGGGCAGGAGTGACTGGGTCTTGGAAAAGGCTTGGGAGAAACGGACGGCGAGGCTATCTACCTCACCTGACGAATCATAGGGTTTGGTGATGATTGGACGGGCGAGGTGTGCAGCAAGGCGATGTTAAGGAAGGAAAGAGAATGTGCAGAGCTTTGCTCTAAGGAACGTGTGGCTGCTGCTGTCAAACACTGAGGAAACGTAAGAGGAGAAGCAGATTACCCTTTCTTGGGAAAGAACTCAAGAGTGTAGTGAAGAGGTCTGTGAGATGGCTCAGGGGCTGGGTAAACAGTCATCACCCTCAACACGCGGGCGAGAGGTCTGGACTGCCGAGCCCCTTGGCACGAGTGGATTTGGGTTTAAAACTGGAAATGAAGTGAGCTGGGGGCCGTTCGGTGGAGGCGAGGGCCCGAGGTCAGCCGTGTGCGATACACTTCGGGTGTGGCAGCGACAAGCTCAGCAAAGAAGAGGGCAGGAGCCAGGGGTCTGAGGAGACGCCAGCGAGGGCAGAAGCCAGCTAGAGGAATGTGAGGGGCAGGTGTTTTCAGACTCGAGTGGCCCCCCTTGAGATGAAGACCTGGAAGCCCTGCTGGGCCCCACAGCAGTCACCGTAGACCTCCTTAAGAGCCCTTTATTTCTAACTTGTTACAGCCTTGCTGGTTTATTCTTTTCTGAGTCACTTCGTACCTCCATAACTCAAGCTCTTCTGTGATAACCAGAGTAATGTACTTCTGGATTGCCCCTCTTGTTCTTTTTTCAGTGGAATACTGTACTTTTCCAAAATTATGCGTCAGAATGTAATGGTCCTACAATTTGCAAAGTTAATATCCCATGATCTGGAAAGTGGGGCGTTATCACAGTCAAAACAAGAATACTTTGGCTGTTTCATTTGCTTTGATGCTAGTACCTTAAATGCTTTTGAGCTCCATATTCGAAGTTTCAGATACACGCTATTCCATTATTGTCTCTTTATTTTTAATTACATAGGATTACTTGATCTGTTTTCTCAACTTTATTTTATCAATTAGCTTCTGTGTTTATCAATTCAAATAATAACTGATGATTGAAAGTAATAGATTTAACCAATGTCAGTTAATTAGTGCATGTTCTACTAGTTCTGCTGCTTAGCACATTCTGTGCTTGAGCATAGTAGTATCCATAAGTACTTAGTACTGTTTGATGTGAATCACTGAATGGCCAAGAAGATCTACTGAATGAGTGATTAATTGTCTTTGTTCAACACTTTCAGGTGGTTGCTTTTTAATGAGACTATATTCAGTGCACTTCACATACAGTTTTACAAAAAAATTGTTCAATATGCAGAAATGTGGGAAATTTTTAAATTCACAGTTTAACCATCTATACTTCACCTACTGATGGGTGTGTAGTGTTTTTATCTTTATACTTCAGCATGAGTGAAATGGAGACTAGTACTTACTGATTTATAGCTATTTTTAGAGATTTTAGTGTTGTTTTCTAAAAATGCTTGAGAGAAGTCACTATATAAAACATAATTATGAATTAGAAAAGATGTGTTGTCTAAAACCTTTAAAGTTAAACCATAGGATATACTTAGTGTAGGAACCAGAAAATAGGAATTCTTGTGTTAAACTACAGTTGCTGTGACACTCAACCCCTGTTTCATTAAGGTCTTTCTCTCAGTTTTGGGTGTGTTTGTGTGTGGTCGCCCTCAGCAACCACAGGAGGTTGGTCTAGGACACATGCCCACAGTGTGGACACATGTCCACAGTACAACCTTCACAGGTGCAAATCCCTAACATCAAACAGGGTACTATTTGCATATAACCCATACACATCTTCTCACGTACTTCAAATTGTCTGTGGGTTACTTATAACTCCTGGTAGCATGGGAATTCTTCATAAGTGGCTGTTAAGGAACAATGACAAGAAAAATAATCTATAGATGTTTGATACAGACAAAATATTTTTAATCTTTGATCAGTTGAATCCATAGATGTAGAATCACAGATACAAGCAACTATGTACGTGTGTGTGTGCATATACATGTGCATTTACATATGTACACAGAAAACTGTAGAAACTTTAATAGCTGAGATCACTATAGAAATGCATATATATTGATAAGATTCTCATGGGGTTATTTAGATTCCAATGTTATTTTGTATTTTTCTGAATGGACTCCACTATGGAAAAAGTGATCTTTCTCATGCATGAAAATTTATATTAAAACAAATGATGTAATATGTAAACATTTTAAAGAGAAACTTAAATTATAGAACTTAAATTATAGAAAGACATTCCCTATTACTCATGTCAAAAATTCAATGTCCTAGAGGTCTATGTAAGAGACATGATTTAGTCAGCCCCAAATAGTAACAGGAGTGGGGTAATTACCACAGTGAGATTGACAGTAAAGACTGGGAGGCGGTTATGAACAGGGGTGGAAGCCAGTCTGAGAATAGTGAATTCCAACTTTGCATAGTTTGGGGCACACTCACGCTATACTAGTTCTGTTTACTTCAGCATGCCTGGTCCTAGGACAAGCGCCTTCTATGTAGCTGTAAAAGGCATAAAACTGACACTTTGTTAGCTAATCTTAATTCATAATCTGAAGTTAAGAATTAAAATGAACACTTTCAATAAAAGAAATTAGAAATAGTGCAATTAATCCTTTATACACTATTTTCAAATTGCAGTTACCTTGAATTATGGTAAAATGTGTAACAACCACATTTCTAAAAAATACTGTCTTTAGGCTGGGAGGTAGCTCAGTGGTAGAGCTTTTACCTACTGTAGTTGGTGCCCTGAGTTCAATACCCAATATAAGGGGAAGGAAAAAAGAAGCGTTATCTTAAAAAGTGTTTTCTGATATCTATGTAGGTAAAATATAAGATTTGTTGAGATACAGATGTATTTTTATTTCATCCAGACAACCTATAAAATGCTGCCCTCATGATGTAAAATACAGTGCTATTTGAAATGAAATGATAAGTAATAACAGTCTATCACAAAACATGAATTTTTCTAGGATGTTAGGTTAATGGCAGATATCATTAAAAGATAACTCATAAATAACAGAAAAAAAGCCCTCAGATTTTTCTGTCCTAATTCTGAGAAATGGTAGTTGGATGATAAGTAAATATTTTTGGAGAAAAGCTTTTATATATGAGTGAGTAGTTCTTGCAATATTTTTATTTTGATAAGCCCGTCTATATATATATATGTATTTTTTTCAGGACTGAGTATGGAACCCAGGGCCTTTGCACCTAGCTACATCATCAGCTCTTTCTATTTTTTGAGACAGGGTCATGCTAAGCCACTAAGGCTAGATAAGCTCATCTTTTTTTTGTACTCTGTAATTTTTTAAACGTTAGTTTACTAGTCCATGCATGCAGTGCATAATGTTGACCTTCCTTATGGGAGCTGTGCATGTGCACACACCTTCATTCCTCCCTTACCCATCCTTCTTGATTCTCTTCCTTTTTTTGTACATGTTTGCAGTACATAATGTCTACATTCCTTATATATGGTTGGTACAGGTGCATAACGCACCGCATTTCTTTTCTTTCATCTCTTATCCCTCCTCTCCCTGCCCCACATCTCTTGATCTCCTTCCCCTTTGACAGTAATCTATCTCTTTACTTCCTATTACCTATTTTTTGTTTTGCTCTTTATTTTCCTCTGAGTTTCTCATATATGAGAAATAATGAACTATTTAAGCTTGTGTGTCTGACATAATGAAGGATAGCCTTGAGTCATTTGTAGGAAAATATACACATCTTGAGACCATAATGTTAAGTGAAATAAAGCCTGTTCTCTAGATGATGCACCCCCCAAAGTTCTGAGACTTCCTAACTTCAAAAACAAAATTGATAGCTGGAATTTTGGAGAGTTGTTGGATGATAAACCACAGTCTGCACCACTCAATCACCAAGTGAAATCGCTTTCCTAGGGAAACATACTCTTCTCTGATGAAAATTTTAGTGTGTGTGTGCACGAGCACACACACACACACACACACACACACACACACCTTAATAAAGCCAAGCGAGATTTCTTTACCCCAGAGAACAGTACGCACGGTTTCCCTGATATCAGCATGTTTTATTAATAGACAAGAGTTTTAAAGGGCCCTCTGTACTGTTTTGGTGATTCAGTGCCGTTGTGTCTGAGCAGAACTCAGAAGTTGGTTGAAAAATACCCAGTGACCTGAAAAAGGTACACACTCCCCTAGTAAGAGATCATTTTCACGGTGCAGCGCAGGCCCCTGGTGACTGTGTGCACGTCTGAGAGGGGGCTGAGTATGGGGTGGAACTTTCCTTCTCACAGGCATCCCTTTTACCTAGAAAATCTCTTACTCACTTCTGCCTCATCTGTAAATTCCTCTTCATCCTTCAAGCATCAGGGTCAAAGAAACTTCTGCAGAGAGGTCCTCTACAGTTTAGGACTTCACCAAACTCCAATTTAAATTAAACCTGCACTCTGATTATACCTTGCATCTTCCTTCATGGTGCTTAGGGTAATCATGGCTAAGTTTCTGTAGGATTATTTCTTAATGTTTGCTTGTCACACTGTTTACTTTGTGAAGAAAAAGAACTTTTCCTATTGGTTCATCACTTTATTCTCAGGCTGAAGAAAATACTTTGGAAATTATGAATTTATTAATAGCTATGATTAATAATGGTCCATACTTGCTGAACAGACAGAGAGGGGGTCTGTGGATGCATGGTGGATGGGTGGACGGTCAAACTCTTACGCCAGTGATTCACAACAAGCAGCCTGGCTTTTGGGTTTGCTAGCTTGGTTGAAGTTACAAGTCATGGAGCAGTGTCTTCTCAGTGTGTTGTGAAGTGGGGGAAGGAGGCTGGGGTGTGGAACACTGCTCCATTATCGAGCTGAGCTGCCGAACGGAGGAATCCAAATTGCAGGGCGCTGGTCAAAGAGAAGCTTGAGCGTATTCTCCTGATTGGAAAACATACTGACTTTCTTCTCTCTGTAATTCCTTGTTGCTATTAGAGTGTCTGCATTATACCACAGACCTCCCTCTCGCTGTGACTGATTTCCCTGGGTAATCGTCCTCTGCCTTGTTAGCCCCGAGGTAACTACCTTATCGTCGAAGTATACGTGACACAGATTGCACAGAATCAGTTTGAATGGAATTTTGCGAGCAAACGTGTTTAATCTGTACTGTTCTTTTCTGCTAGGAAGTTTTGTGTCAACAAGACTGACAAACTGCTCTTGAAAGACATCTCCAACACAGACTTCCTTAAGTGAGAGTCAGCTGATGATGAGTTGCCTAGTTTGCTCCCTAAGCTGGCACTCTGAGCACACCTTCAAGTGTTTACCACGCGTACTGAGCTAGGAATAGAGCTACCTTCAGGCAGGGCTTCACTTAGACTCAATCTAGCTGATGTTTGACCTGGATCTGTATAGCCTGGCTGTTTTCCTGGGCTTTTTCCTTCCAGTATGCTATTTTAAATCCTCAAATGTTTAAAGCTTTAACAGAACCCTCGCTCTTTACTGCAGTGGGTCTATAATAACTTCAGATGACTGTTACAAGTCTATGTCTTCATATATAATGAAAAATAATTAAAATATCTGCAATATCTATGAAAAGAATTAATTTTTTATTTCTGTGTCAGCATGGTTTCGAGCTATGTGAAGAACTTTTAACCATTTATATCTAACTAGCATGTGACTTAGTTGAATAGAGCGATGGTCAAAAGTCTTTACCAACGTGTATGTTGAGTTAATACATGCAGCTTAGCCATTACAGAAAAAGCAAGGACAGGTAGGAACTAGATTTATTTGCAATTAAGAGTCTCCCTCTATTTTCCCTGAACACCTAACAACATTCATCACACTGTGGTTTAAGGAGTAAATGAATAATGACTGAAAAAGACAAAATTAAGTGCATGTGCTTTTTACAGACATTGGATAATGTTAACATTACAATGACTTAGGAAAAGTCATTTAAACTTTGCTGTATACTTGTCCAAAATGATTAAACTCCAGAATTTCAGGGTGCTATTGATTTCTTGATGAGGTTGCTAGGTGATGCTTATCCAGGATCCCAGGGGAATAATAATAGGAGAATTGTTTTCTTTTTTCTGAAATGTCTGAGGGTGTTCTTCTAATGCAACCATGCAGACTTTGGGACCACAGTGATGCATACTGGCGTCACCCATGTTTCCTGGCTCCTTACTCCCCTGAAAAGCAGGCCATAGAAGCTAAAATTTCTCTTCCTCAAGGCAGATCACAGAAGCTGTGATCTCCCCTGCCTTGGAGCTGGCCGTGAAGTTTCTGACTTGTTTTGTCTGGTAGTAGATGAGAGACCTCCCTTCAGAGGGTCCTAACCCATACCTTTGAAGTAAAATGTACAGAATTGCACAAGCAGACCTGCTGCCCCTGCCTAGTTCAATAGCAGGCAATTTGCCCATCATGTTTGACACGCTGGGCCATGCTTCCAAATGTCTGAGAAGTGAAGTCGCCATGGAAACCCACAGGGATGGAGTTCAGATGACTTAGGGACAGTGGACATATAGAAGTTCCCAGGGGTGGTGGTCAGGACAGGACACAGCAGCATGTGTCTCTATCTATAGCCTTTGCAAATAAATCGGTAGGCACGTTGCCCTGAGTTTTAGAACCACTCAAGCAAAGTAGCAGAACCTGAGGCGGAGGTTGTGGGAACCCATGTGTACAGTCAGTGGAAAACACAGTGAAACAATTGTGGCTTATGATTGGCCTCTGCAGTGGGGGCGGAGCTTCAAGACTAGGTGCTGTGGACGCTGACCCACCTCCAGAGTGTAAGGAATGGTTGGCCAGGGTCACCCAGCTAGTGTCTGCTGCTGCAGAACCTGAGTGCCGGCTTGCTGAAAGGTCCTCTACATTTTGGTATATAGAGAAGTGATCCTGTGAATGAACACTAGAAGAAACAGGTTGCATTTGAGTTGGTGTTTCGTTCTGCATCCACAGAATCACAAAGCTAGAATATTGGTTGGAATGCTGAGTTTCTCAGACTTGAAATCGTCCTCACCGCTACCACCACCCTAGAAATAGAAGTGGAAAGAGGCTGTCGTGAGAAGCTCAAACCCTTACCCATTTCAAGATCCTTGTGGGTCAAACTCATGTTTTATTTACAACTCACAGATCATTAAGAGTCTGGCATAAGTGCTCAGTCAATAGCTAGAGAATGAGGAAATGAAGGACATGTGAAGGTCATCATACACTAGCAAGGGAGCTATCTGAGTGATGGAGACATAATGGCATCTCCTACCCCTCTCTTTCTCCCAGGCCCTAAGTAAATTTCTTTACATGTCACTCTTTCTACTAGGTCTGTAGTTCTTTAACTTATTAGGTCAGTGAAATGTATTTTCTTTTTAAGTGAATCTTTTTGTTTTCCTTTTAAAATGATGTTTCATGTGCCTATTTTAAAACTTGGGTAGATGGTATATAGAAGGTGTGATTATTTTTCTAATGTTGGAATACTTATACAAAGCACTTGGACTTTATTTTCATTTTTGGAAATATGTATTCAGGAGTGAACAAACAGGGGCTGGAGATTTAGCTCAGCAGCACAGCGCCTGCCTGGCAAGCGCAAGGTCGTGAGTTTGATTCCCGGTACCAGAAAAAAAACAAAAAAAATTTAAAATAAAATAAAACAATTTTTAAAAAAAGGTGTGAACAAACAGCAGTACATTGCAAATATTATTAATATCCATGTCTTATCCTTTCTAGAGGCTGAGTTTATGTGATTTTCTTTTGCTTGAAGTCATAACTATACCTTGACTCTTAAAACTTCTTAAGAATATTCAGTAAGAATTTTAGATTCCTGCTAATAGCTCACTAAGGATTTTCATAAATGTGCTGTCTAATAGGACAGAAATGCCACAGTAAAAGTCCCTCGTTAAAGACAGACAGTCTTTACTGGCAGCACTATTAGTTGTTGGTCTTAGAGGGGTCTCTTAGGCTCTGTCACTTAGCAGTAAGAGGGAAGGTTATATAGTCAGAAGTCGTGGATTCAAGTTTTAGCTTTGCTCTTTGTGTTATTGGACAAATTACTGTATAATACTGGGCTTCAATTTGTATTGGTGTTCCTGGTTTCATTTCTTAATAACTTTGGGCAAGAGACATCCTTGATATGCTACTTAATATTAATAACACTATCTCTCTCTGAAGGTTGTGTGTTCATTAAGTGAGTTTATGTGCTAGTATGAAAAGTTGTTTAGAAAAGCAGGAAGCAAGGTGTGCTAGCCACTCCTCCATGAGAACGTAGGGCTCTCAGTTTTGTTTACTGTGTATCCTCAGTGACCACAGTCTGATATGTAGGGACCCAAAAAATATTATTGAACAAATATGCATCAATTTTCCTGTTTGTTAAATGACAATGAGTTACTACCTTAAAGAGGGTTTATATTAAGTGAGGCAATTTATATGAAAAAGTTAGCTATTATCATCATAATTATTACACACAAAGGGCCATAATTAAGATTACTGAGCCCATGTATATTTGTTCTTCCTCTGTTGCATGTTATTCTACTTTTGTGACTCATTAGTTTGATTTTTTTTTTTTTTTTAGTTTGATCTTTATGGGTTGTTTTCCCTTTTGTTTCTCAGTCAAATCCTATCAGCATTTTTTAGCCTAGTCAGTAAATTACCTGCTTACCTCCATAGACCTGTTCTTTTAAGAGATAAGTAATATCAGAAATCTCATTTCAGAAACAATGAAAATCCTGATCATTTAATCTATTTTCTCTTCTCACACTCTTAAGTATCTTTTGGCCTTTCCACTTTTGTGAAAGTTTTGGATTGGCCAACTGTGAAAGAGCAACAACTGCTCTTACTGTCAAAATCTGCTGAGTAAAAGCCAAACATATTTTTGCAAACAGAAATCACAACAGGTCACCATTTATTTGTACCAAATTGACATAAAGCCAGGTATGGGAGAAAATATTACATATTTTGGATTTAATATGCTGGTTATATGAATATGCAGTATTGGTCATTTTTGTAAGGAAGGAAAATATAGATTTAACATTGACACACATTTAGAATAAGCATTGTGGTTTTGAAGATGTACTGCCAGTATTCTTTTCAGACCAAGTAACTGACTGTATCTCGGCGGCGTCAGTCACCCACGTTTGATGTGAGCGGGGAAAGCAGTGTCAGTGGGGTACAGGCCGCCGGCTGCAGTCAGACCTTCTGCCTGTGAGTGCTGATCTGCCGCGATCTTGTCAGGCAGGTCATCTGATATCCTGGAGTCTTCTCTGACTCATCTCTAAAGAAGAGAAAATAATGATGTCTTCTTGGGGTTGATGAGAATCAAGTGGCGTAATTAGCACAATATGTTTTAGACGCTCTAAAGTAAATCTATAAAATGCTTTTGCGTATTCATCAAATATGCAAATGGATACTATGATAGTGTATTCAAGTTATATCTGTTTATCTTTTCTTTAAAAAAGTGATTTTCGTATTTTCTGACAGAATCTTGTTTAAGGCCATATTTATCTCTAAAAGCAATTTATTGTGTATATTTGGGATCAGTAGTTACATTTGGATGAATAACAAAATTATAGGGGCTGGGGATTTAGATCAGCGGCAAAGCGCCTGCCTGGCAAGCGCAAGGTCGTGTGTTCGGTTCCTGGTACCGGAGAAAAACCAAGGAAAAAAAAAAAAGAAAGAAAATTATAAATAAGTTGCAATACTAGATTGTAATGACGCTGGGGTTACACTCAGGTACCAAGCAGCTTCCTGAGACAGTCGTGCTCTGAAGTGGCTGCAGGGCAGCGATGTGGTGT